>NC_133648.1:28861551-29208821 GCF_009905375.1 Apium graveolens | reverse complement strand
GTGGTTCACGGTTATCTTGGTTTTTAATTCGGTGTTGAAGAGTTAGTTGTTGTTGGGCTATAGCATTGGTTTGTTGTTGCAAAGTTTCCAGTAGTCGAAAAATATTTGGGTCTGTGGTGGATGTGGTTGTTGGGTTCTTCTTTTTGGGAGGCATGATCCTGAAATAAGAGTTATGTCAAAACAGATATGAATAATAAAACAATTCGAGGGTATCGCATGGAATTCTTATTTACATGTAAGGTCAGGTTTCAAATTAAGCAGATATGATGATGCATATAAAAGCGTATAATAAGAGTTGAGAGCAATTAGAACAATAGAGCATGATTATTGAAATTTAAAGGTCACAATACATGGGATTAGAACAAAGTCTGATTCTAGGATCAACAGGCCTATTTAAAGGAAATAACGGAAACAACTGGGAAATTCTACGGAGTCTGATAGTACAACAACATGAAAGGTAAATGGAAAGAACTAAGGCTCCACTCCATCTGATCGGGGCTTGGTAGTCTTTTCTTCTCGAAGCGTCTTCACAATGCTTTGGAGCTCATCCGCCACCATCTGAATGACATACTGGCTGGTACGGTCCCGGTGCGCTGGCATCTCCTCAAGCTTAGTGTTGACGTACTGAACCAAGGTCTCAAGTCTCGCAGTCATCTGCTCCTTGGGCTTCCCTTCGTAGTTTCGGCTGTCCGGGTACACGTTCTTCAATCGGTCGTACTTTCCCTGAAGTATATCAAACTCGTGCCTCAACTCAGCATACACGGTGAAAGCAATAGTGTCGTCCGAACCAGAGGATGACGAGGAATGCACCCTTTGCTGACAAACCAATAAGAGGAGTATTAATAATAAACTTACTTAACCTACTCTCTCGCATATTATCTATAACCTACACATATACCCTTTAACCTATTTGGGCTGTCCAGGGACTCTAAATCGTAGCTCTGATACCAAAACCTGTCACACCCCAACTTAAACAGCAAATTAAATATAACTATTACAACAAATAAATAAACATACCCAAATCCAAGATCTTACAGTTTAGGGTTTGGAACAGTCCAACACTACCATCTATTACAACTGATTTTAAATACCGAGTCCTCACACAAACTACTATCACTTATTCTACCTGAGCTCGAACATAAGCATCAGCATCACAAGTCTTACGGGCAGTCTGCTTGAATCTAACCATAGCTGCTAGCTGTAATATCAGGGTAAAGCAAGGAGTGAGCCAAATGCTCAACAAGTGCTAAACAATACGATACAAATCATAAATCGAGATATATATTAAAGAATGTCAATGGGAAGACATAACCAGTGATAACAAGAGATAAAACTTTGGGTGATGGCATCATTTCGTTTGTATCAAAATAATTTCAAAATCATATCTTAATCAAAATCATTTTATGACGCTACGAATTACAGCCGGTGATCAGCCGCGAAGTAATCCCGAGCCTCGCTGGGTTCTAAAACATTAATGGGAATCCCTAAGCAACTTTTAAGCGTAATATAAGTGTGGAAAGGACTCGCGTCTCAGTCCAGATCCACTATTCAAAAAAACATTTATCCCCCTTTGGGACTGAAAACCCACATTTTATTTATTTCAAAAACTGATGCCGATTTATAATAAAATCTCTTTTACAGTAAACATTTTTTTTATCAAGGGATTATAGATCAACTCGAAACACGGGAAATATGGTACTAAATCTCAGGGCCATGATTCACAAAACTATACTCTATTAAAGTAACTGAATGGTTTTCATATATCAAAGATTGGACAAGGGGATTTAGTGAGGCTATTGGATATTATAAAGGAAAATGCCAAATTGGGCTTAAAGCAATGGTTTCTCATCAAGGTTCAAGGGCTGGATCATCAAGAAGATAAGCTTAATGGATACTAAGGGTGTTAAGGTATGCAGAAATGATCTTTAACTCAGGATATATCAGAATTGTCAAGCTTCAGGATAAGAAAGAGGAGTATCAATCAATGATGAATCACTTTGATAAGTATTTGGCTTTTAGGGTTCAAGGTAATGTTCTATAGGGGTTCAAGTATCAGGATGAGATATCAATACTTAGGAATCATCAGC
Organism: Apium graveolens; assembly: GCF_009905375.1. Lineage (NCBI taxonomy): Eukaryota > Viridiplantae > Streptophyta > Magnoliopsida > Apiales > Apiaceae > Apium > Apium graveolens. The sequence goes on along the minus strand of NC_133648.1, from coordinate 29,206,734 downwards.
ATGTTAATCAAGAGAATCAACCAAGAGTTGTAACTACCCTTTCTTTTATCATGGCATTCAAATTACTTTAATATACTATCATGATAAGACTTTTGAACTACTTGCAATACGTACTCAAGGGTTCATGGCATTTCAAGGATAAACATAAGGTACGCTTGACTTAAATATATATATATCAAAATGACTCGGGATAGTTGCAGCAATGCATGAACTATTAGCAGTAAATATGAAGGGCAAGTTGAATTACTTGCCTTGAGAAAGGCTGGTCTGGTCTGACTGGTAGGAGCAAATGGAGCTTCACTCGACCTTTATGGCAAGTTTTCCCTCATCTCGAGATCCTACATAAATAATAATAATCCTCATTATAATATATTCTCACCAACTTAACCTATTTACAACCCGAATTTAAACACGGATGGCACTTAGGCCTATATGCACTTAATTTATATTCACCTTTAATTTATAATTGCACACACATAGCCACATAATCACATATCATATATTAATACTAAATAACACCATATACACCATAATGCAACACTAGGCTTGGATGATCTCGACTCACAACTTAAGTCTCTTGGTCGCTAAACTAGACAAAGTCTTCTAATTTTGGTTTCCTAACTCGATGTGCCTTTACTAAACTATCCAAGACCTATTGACCCTCACTTGTGCCTTTTATTCTACTGACCTTATACTATCTTACAACTATGGTGGTTAACCAAGACCTCACTCCTAAGTGTTCTAAAACTATGTGATGAGTAAAAGTGCTCATTGGTGCAAATTTCAGAATGATATCTATGGTTTCTTGAGTACATTTGACACCCTTAAACTATATTTTTTCCTTCAAAACTCTTACACAAGACTCTCCTGACCTAAGGGCATCTCCCAAACTTGATGTGGCTCAAGGGTCTGGCTTGGGCCTTATTGGGCCTAAGCTCAAAGTCCATGGTTCTCCTGTTTTCCTGGGCAGAAAACACCCTAACTTGAATTGACTTGTGACACATGGTTCTAACTCATATCCTATGAAATATGGTTGAAACAACTTCTCTGAAAATCCCTCTAACTAAGGCCCAACAGGGCCTAATGAGGGCCTACCCATGACATGGTCAAATCTCCCTGTTAGGAATGTATGTGCATTAGTTTGATGATATGTTTAACAAAATACTTAAGTAGAAATTTAGTGTCTGTAGCCTCAACGGATAAGACCACTTTGGCTATCCGTTGATGGTGTAGCTTTACTTAGAAATAAGTCTAGTGTTGTAGCATATTTCAGTCTCTGTATTTAAAATGTAATTCTTGGAAGTTGAGAGAAACTATGAGTCATGTTGACTACTAGATGATATGCAGATAGGAAGGCCAATTGTAAATACTTCATGCCTTGTAATTTTGTATAAGTGAAGTGGTATCAACGGATGACTTAAAGACCTTCAACAGATGAGAAGCTAAGCTTCAACGGATGTCTCTAAAGCTTCAACGGATAAAGTCATCAACGGATAACATCCTTCAACGGATGAGTGCATCAACGGATGAAAGCTTCAATGGATGTTCTGATGATTAGCCGTTGATAAGGGGTAGTTGTACCTACAAACAGAGGCACATGGGTTGATAGAGACAACTGAGATGTGGTAGCCGAATTTCAGGAACAACAGAAAAAGCAGCCGTTCTTCTCTAGTACAAAGATGCAATAGTCAACAAAGTACTGGAGTGAACAGGAAAAGAAGCAAGTGAAGATCTTATTTTATTACTGTATTTTATATTGTTCTTCACTTGTACACTTGGTAATATATAAACCAAGTAGAAGCTAGTAATTAGATGAGAGATTTTCCAGAGCTGTTTAGAAAAATATTGAGAGAAAATTCATCTAGTTTGTACTAGGATGCAGCTGTGATAAACATTGTTTAATCACAGATTTTCTAAAATACCATCTCTGGTGGAACAACAAATCCACCAGAAAAGTTTTTAAGGTCTGTTGTGTTCTTTACATTTGTGCTTGAATATATATCTGTCTGTATTAGCTTAAAGCAATTCACACACTTGTTCTTCTTGAACACACAACTTTCATAAACTGCTCAAAACTTGAAAAAGTTTTGAGATTTACATTCAACCCCCCTTCTGTAAATCTCATTGTTAGTCCACTAGGAATAACAATTGGTATCAGAGCAGGCTCTTGACATACAAAGAGTTTAAAGATCTTGGAATCTAACAAAGATGAGTAAGAAGGATATTGGAGTAAAGATCCCAGTTCTTGACAAAGACAGTTATCACCATTGGAAGGTGAAAATGCACCTTCATCTACTCTCCCAAGATGAAGGTTATGTAAACTGCATTGAGAATGGTCCTCACATTCCCCACAAAGTAGCAACAGTTGCTACAGCCACAGTTGCTGTTGGTCAATCCATTCCAAAACCTAGAGCAGAATGGACAATGGAAGACACAGAAGAAGTCCACAAGGATAAGAAGGCTATGAACATTTTGTTTAATGGTCTTAACATGGATATGTTTGATAATGTGATAAATTGCACAACTGCCAAAGAGGTTTGGGACACAGTTCAACTACTGTGTGAAGGTACAGAACAAGTGAAAGAAAACAAAATGCAGCTTCTCATTCAACAGTATGAATACTTTCATTTTGAAGAAAATGAATCTTTAAATGAAACATTCAATAGGTTCCAAAAGCTGTTGAATGGACTGAAGCTGTATGGAAGAATGTACCAGGTGAAGGATTCAAATCTTAAATTTTTAAGATCCTTGCCAAAGGAATGGAAACCCATGACTGTCTCCTTAAGAAACTCTCAAGATTATAAGGACTTCACTCTTGAAAGATTGTATGGAATCTTGAAGACTTATGAACTAGAGCTGGAACAGGATGAGGTATTGGAGAAGGGGAGAAAGAAAGGAAGTTCAGTTGCATTGGTAGCTGAAGATGAGAGGAAATGCAGACAAGAAACTGCGAGATCTACATCAAACTCCAAAGATGGTATAAGAAATCAGGAATCAAGCAAGGGGAAAGAGCAAGTTGCTGAAAATGAAGACAACTCCAGCCAAGATGACTCAGATGGTATTGATGAGCATCTTGCATTTCTGTCCAGAAGATTTGCAAAGATGAAATTCAAGAAAAACACTAGAGCCACTAAACCTCACAAAAACACTGTGGACAAATCCAAGTTCAAGTGTTTCAATTGTGGTATAAGTGGACACTTTGCAGGTGAGTGCAGAAAGCCAACTTCTGAAAAGAAGAAATTTGAACAAGTAGATTACAAAAAGAAATATTTTGATCTACTCAAGCAAAAGGAGAGGGCTTTCATTACTCAAGAAAGGGACTGGGCAGCTAATGGAGATGAAGAGGATGAAGATGTGGAGTATGTCAACCTTGCTCTCATGGCTGATTCTGAAGAAAATGAAGTTAGTTCATCAAGCAATCAGGTAATCACTACTGACTTAACACAGCTTACTAAAGAAGAGTGCAATGATGCTTTTAATGACATGTCTACCGAATTGTATCATTTGCGTGTGTCTCTTAAATCTCTTGCTAAAGAAAATAGTAGGATTAGAGAGAACAATCTGTTTTTAAGTAATAGAAATGCTTTGTTAGAAGATAAGATGATTGACCTAGAGAAAACAAAGTTGCATTGTATATCTGTTGAAAATGAACTAGCTGAATCTGTTAAGAAAGTAGAAATACTTTCCAATCAATTAGAGAAAGAGCAAGAGGTGATTAAAGCCTGGAAGACATCTAGGGATGTAAGTTCTCAAATTGCTAAGGTCCAAGGAATTGAATCATTCTGTGAAACTGCCTGGGATAAAAATAAAAAGAAACTGGAATTAATTGATGGGCTGTCAACGGATGTGGAATCAACGGATGATGAAAGTTATCCGTTGAAGGAAGAAAAGGAGCATCCGTTGAAGGTTCCTCAATCAAAACAGGCAGATGTTTCTAAAAGAGAGAATCTAAAGAAACTCAACAAAAAGTTTGGTTCAACTTCAAAGAACTTTGTCAAAGAAGAAGCAAGCACATCCAAAGATGTCAGTAAGGTGAATGTAGGGCACATGACCTTAGAACAGTTAAATAATAGGCTCAAGATGGTTGAGGATAAAAAGGAATCTAAAAGAAAATCCAACAGAAATGGGAAGGTAGGAGTTAATAAACACAACAATTACACACCTGATAGGTATGCTCCTAGAAAAAGCTGTGTGCATTGTAGTAGTGTTAATCATCTATCTGCTAGTTGTAAATCCTTTAAGAAGACTCCCATAAATGTACCCTCTTCTATGCCTAATATGTCTGCATCACCTCTGCATGCTGTGCCTGTTATGTCTCAACAAAATCCTTATGCACATTTTGTAAACATGCCATATTTTAACAATCCTTATCTTGCTGCATTTAGTATGCCTCAAATGCCATACAATATGCCCATATGGAATAACATGTTTGCACAATCAATGCCTAATAATTTTACAAATGTGCTAAATGATTCTGTGACTAACCCTACACCTCAACCAACTACATCTAAGACCAAGGTTGACTCAAACTTACCTAAGTCTAAAGATGCAGGAGGAATGAAGTCTAGGAGAAAGGCTAACAAGAATGGACCCAAGGAAACTTGGGTACCAAAATCAAATTGATTGATTTTATGGTGTGCAGGGAAATGGAAGAAATCTATGGTACTTGGACAGTGGTTGTTCAAGACACATGACAGGAGATTTCTCCCTGCTCACAGAGTTCAAGGAGAGAGCTGGCCCTAGCATAACCTTTGGAGATGACAGCAAAGGGTTTACTATGGGATATGGCTTGATTTCAACAAGGAATGTCATCATTAATGAAGTTGCATTAGTTGATGGTCTCAAGCACAATTTACTGAGCATCAGTCAACTATGTGATAGAGGGAATACAGTTTCCTTCAATTCTGAAGCCTGTGTTGTCACTAGTAAGAAAGACAACAAAGTGGTTCTAACTGGAGTTAGAAAAGGAAATGTGTACATAGCTGACTTCAACTCTACAGATGCAGAATCCATTACTTGTCTCTTCAGCAAAGCAAGCACAGTTGAAAGTTGGCTATGGCACAAGAAGCTATCTCACTTGAATTTCAAGACAATGAATGATCTAGTCAAAAAGGACTTAGTTAGAGGAATCCCTCTAGTTGAATTCTCAAGGGATGGTTTGTGTGATGCTTGTCAGAAAGGCAAACGAAGGAAAGCATCATTCAAAAAGAAGCTTGAAACAACAATTGATGAACCATTACAGCTGCTACATATGGATTTGTTTGGACCAGTCAATGTATTGTCTATTGCAAGAAAAAGATATTGCTTAGTTATTGTAGATGATTTCTCAAAGTTCTCATGGGTCTATTTTCTTGGATCAAAGGATGAAGCAAGTGAAATCATTATCAATCACATCAGGCAAGTCAACAATCATCCTGACTTGAAGGTTAGAAATATCAGGAGTGACAATGGAACTGAATTCAAGAATTTGACATTAAGGCTGTTCTGTGAAGAAAATGGAATCATGCATGAGTTCTCAGCTCCAAGAACACCTCAGCAAAATGGGGTTGTTGAAAGAAAGAACAGATCTTTAATTGAAGCTGCCAGAACAATGCTTGAAGAATCAAAGTTACCAACATATTTCTGGGCTGAAGCTGTTAATTGTGCCTGCTTCACTCAGAATATTTCTTTGATCAATCAAGCTAAAGGCATGACTCCTTATCAGTTGTTCAAGAGAAGAAAACCAACTCTAAACTTTCTTCATGTCTTTGGATGTAAATGCTTTATACTGAGGAATCAATCTGACCATAAAGGGAAGTTTGATGCAAAGGCTGATGAAGGGATATTTGTTGGTTACTCAACTGGAAAATCTTATAGGGTCTACAATCTAAGAACCAACATTGTTATGGAATCTGTGCATGTTGTGTTTGATGATAAAAAGATTGATGGACTAACAGATGAGGGACATAATGAGAGACTCAAATTTGACAACATTGAGATATATTGTGATGATAGTGAAGAGGAGACTGATGGAGATGACACTTCAAAAGGGATTCAAAACATGCCCTTGGATAATGCACAAAATACTGCATCCGTTGATAGAGGCAATGCAGTATCCGTTGAAAGACATAGTGCATCATCCGTTGAAGTACAAAATGAAGCATCCGTTGATCATAGTTCATCAACGGATAATCGATTTACATCATCAGTTGATAGAACTCCAAGTTCCCTGCAAAGGACCAACAACTCAGGGGGAGTTTCAACTAGTCAACACTCTGTCTCACATCATGACAATACTGAGGCCACCTCATCTAGAGCACATCTTCCACCACAAAGGAAATGGACCAAGAATCATCCCTTTGAACTGATCATTGGTGATGCATCATCTAAAGTGCAAACAAGAAAAGCCACTCAAGATGAATGTCTGTATAGTAGTTTTCTGTCTCAGGAGGAACCTAAGAAAGTGGAAGAAGCTCTATTGGATCCAGATTGGATATTAGCTATGCAGGAAGAGCTGAACCAATTTGAGAGAAACCAAGTATGGAAGCTGGTACCCAAACCAAAGAACAAGAGTCCTATTGACACAAAGTGGGTATTCAGAAACAAGATGGATGAAAATGGCATTATCATAAGGAATAAAGCCAGACTGGTTGCTAAAGGCTATTCTCAGCAAGAGGGAATAGATTTTGATGAAACATATGCTCCTGTTGCAAGACTTGAAGCCATCAGAATATTTCTAGCCCATGCAGCCCATGCCAATTTCAAAGTCTATCAAATGGATGTCAAGAGTGCATTTCTAAAAGGGAAATTAGAGGAAGAAGTCTATGTAAGTCAACCTCCAGGATTTGAAGATCCAAATTTTCCAGACTATGTGTATTATCTGTTGAAAGCACTCTATGGACTGAAGCAAGCACCTAGAGCCTGGTATGAAACCTTATCAAAATTTCTTTTGGAGAATCACTTCACTAGAGGTACTGTTGATAAAACTCTCTTCTTTAGGGATGTTAATGGCTCTAGTATACTTGTTCAAATTTATGTAGATGACATAATATTTGGCTCTATAGATGATAAACTTTGCAAAAAGTTTGCTAAGCTAATGCAAAGTAATTATGAAATGAGCCTAATGGGAGAACTAACCTATTTTCTTGGTTTACAAGTTAAACAAGTTAGTGATGGAATTTTCATTAGTCAAACTAAATATATTTATGATCTTTTAAAGAAGTTTGACTTAATGGAATGTTCATCTGCAAAAACTCCCATGGCCACTGCCACCAAACTTGAATTAAATAAGACTGAAAGGTCTGTGGATATTACAAGTTATAGAGGCATGGTTGGTTCACTTTTATATTTAACTGCTAGCAGACCAGATATAATGTTTGCTACATGTCTATGTGCTAGATTCCAAGCTGATCCTAGGGAGTCTCACTTAATTGCTATCAAAAGGATTTTCAGATATCTCAAGGGTACACCAAATTTAGGTATTTGGTATCCTAGAGAATCTGGCTTTGATCTAATTGGTTATTCAGATGCAGACTATGCAGGTTGCAAAATAGATAGGAAAAGTACAACAGGCTCCTGCCAATTCCTGGGAAACAAGCTTGTATCATGGTTTAGCAAAAAGCAAAATTCAGTCTCTACTTCTACAGCTGAGGCTGAATACATTGCTGCTGGAAGTTGCTGTTCTCAAGTTTTATGGATGAGGAACCAACTCCTTGACTATGGACTTCATGTTGATAGAATTCCTATCTTTTGTGATAACACAAGTGTCATAGCCATAACAGAGAATCCTGTGCAGCACTCAAGGACCAAGCACATTGATATCAAGTACCACTTCATTAGGGAGCATGTCATGAATGGTACAGTGGAACTACATTTTGTTCCAAGTGAACAACAAATTGCTGACATATTTACCAAGCCACTTGATGAATCAACATTCACAAGATTGGTAAGTGAGCTAGGTATGCTTAATTACTCTTAAAATTCATGTCTTTATTGCAATTTGAATTGAAGCCTGAAATATATTAGTTGCTAAGAACAAATTTGACTTTTAACATAGTTTATTCCATCAACGGATGTTCCCTATCCGTTGAAAGTCAAAATTGCTCTATCAACGGATAATCATTATCCGTTGAAAGACAAATACATTTCTGGAATTCTTATCCGTCAACGGATAAAACTGAAGTACCTTTCAACGGATGACAATTTGCCTTATCCGTTAAAATGTCACATCAATCGATTCAGGTGTTTAACAGCCGTTGATTCTATTCTCTTAACCGTTGATACTCATACATACATCTGTATGTATTGGTTTTAAAGGTAGTTTTTAGAATACTTACAGTTTATTCTTAAAACGGCTGAAAATCACTAACGCATATTTATTGATAAATCTTTATTTTATATTTTTGTTTATTAATTTGAGAAAGCATATAAGTCCTTCTGATTGTTCATTTTTACTTTACGCTTTCTTAAAATTTCAAGCATTTACCATTTTCTCTCTGCAAAAACTTCAAGTTATTCTCTGCAATTTCTACTCACAACAATGGCACCAGTCGTGAAGATTATGTCTCAATCTGGGTTCATCTATGAAAAGAACAATTTCATAGCTTTGGTAGAAAAGAATGAAGCCCACTCAGACTATCACAAAATGATGGACTTCATCAAAAACTGTAAACTTAGCTATGCAATGCTGGAAGCCCCAACAATTTTCTGTGAAGTAGTTGAGGAGATTTGGACAACTGCTGAGTTCAACTCCATGGATATGACTATCTCCTTCACTCTCAAAGGTAAAACTCACTGTATTAACTGTGATGATTTACAAGCATGTTTTAAATTGCCTGAGAACAATGCCATGACACCACACACTGATAGTGATGTATCCAGCATGTTAGATTCCATAGGTTATTCTCTTAACTCTGCTAATTTAGGGAGTATTAGAAGAAAAGGCCTTAGGAAAGAATGGAGTTTCCTTGGGGATGCCTTTATAAAGGTTTTCTCTGGGAAAATTAGTAATTTTGATGCCATAACTTCATCTCTGGTTAATATGTTCTATATGCTTGTTTCTAATAGGTATTTTAACTTTAGCAACTATGTGATGCTAGAATTAGGTACTAGATTAGGTAACAAAGCTAATAGACCTAATAACATCTATTATGCTAGATTCTTTATGTTATTGGCTAACCATGTTGCTGAAGGTTTAGTCATAATCAATGAGAATAATAAACTCAAGTGCTGGGCACAAGAGAAAAGAGTTCTTGCAGACTTGATGAGAATGGATCTTAACAGCAGTGTGTCATTGGTATATTTACCAATCATGAATGCACCTCAGGTAGGTGAGGTAATTGCTTCTACAACTCCTACTTCTTCCAACCCCTCTATTTCTTTATCTTCTAGTGTGGCCATGAAATCTGTGATGCCCCAACAGATTTCTACCAAGGTCACCAAAACTAAACTTTCAAAATCAAAGACAAAGAAATCCACCTCTGTTGTTTCTCAAAAGACAACAGTTGTAACACCAACTATTAACCCTGAGGTGAGTGAACAGGGTGTGAGTGGTGAGGGGAGAGGTGAACATCAAAGAAACCCCCAGGATAAGGAAGGAAAGTTGAGTGCTTCCCAAGCTAGCCAAGCCACAGTTTCTCAAAAAGCTGTGGTGGTTGAAAAGGTATCTAGCACATCCCTAGTAGCATCCTCCCAAAAGGATGTTACTATTGAAAATAGTTCCAAACCAGGAACACAGAACAAACGAGGGAGGGACACTAAAGCCAAACACTCACCAACAAAAGCCTTTATTAGAAGAAAGAAGGCTAGAACCCAATCTTCTACACAGGGTGCACACACTGCACAGATACATCCATCTGTATCTATGCCTTCTCAAACTCAGTTTGATGTGACTCCAATAAATGTGGAGTCACAGCCCCATTCTCTCACAATAATCACACATCAATCACCAAACACTTCATCACCATCTCTGGATGTGGATATGTTATTCCCATCAATTCCTGATTCTCCCTCTTTACAACTCAGGGAGAAGCCCCACTCAAATACAGGTGATCATCATCTCTTGGATGATTTGTTGGATCACCCGCAAATTCTTTCAGATATAATTGAAGGATCTGTGTCACCACATCTCAAATCAATCTACACAGATTCAACAGTTATATCACTTTTAATTTCAACTTCTTTTCCTTCTTCAACGGATATCACTCATCCGTTGACAAGTGGTTGTTCTTCAACGGATAAGCTTAACAGCAGTTATCCGTTGATAACATCAGTTTCACCTTCAACGGATATTCCACATCCGTTGACAGTCTCTACACAAATAACTGAATTAATCCCAAGTGTAGAAGACATGAATACTGTGCAATCACTCTTAGGATTGAGGGAAGGGAGTGACAATTTGAGTGAGAGGCTGGGTTGCTCCCAGGCAAAAGGAGAGATTGAGAGCTCAAAAATGCATGCTATTTCTTCCAGCATGGCAAAAGTAAGTGAGTGGAGTACCACCTTAGTAGGTGAAGGTGAGGGAGTGAGTTGTGTGAGCCAGGGGGAGCCCCTGATGCAAGAACATAGAGAAAAAGAGAGAAAAGCAGGTACAGTAGATACAAGGGTGGAACCAGCCATTGCTAATGAGTCAATGATTGTGGATGATGCTGAAAAGGAAAGACAATTTCAGCAACATTACAAAGCTGTAATTGATAACATTTCCTTGGATGCTGACACTTTTACTCATCCTGTGACAGCCTATCAACTGTTGGCTGCTCAGGGCAATGAGAAAGCAGAACGGTCACTACATCTAGTGCACACAACAGAATCTCTTCAAAGGGATAAAGCTGCCATTAACAAAATGCCTTCTACAGCTGGTGAGCCATCTGAGGAATTTGGAGCAAATTCTGATGATGATGACTCTATTTCTTTTGATGGAAGCATGAACTTAGGGGGAGATGAAGGCCCTAGTTCAATTCCAAATCTACCTGAATGGGCCTTGACTAAGGAGTACAGATCAGGGGAATTCAATGTCTCTTTAGTCAAACAAATCAACATTATTCAACAGGCCATTCAGAATACTTCACATGCAAGTATCAAGGCTATCCTTCAAGCTCACCTGGACTCACTGCATCTCATGAAGCTGCAGCAAGTGAAGCAGAATCTGAGTATGGATGATCTCAGGAAGGATATTGCTGACTTGAAAACCTATACTTCAGAAAAATTGGATTCAGTCATGCCCTATGGTACATTGCAGGACTTGGTTTTGAGATTGAAGAAAGAATCTGTTACTGAAAAACGGTTGGCCAAGTTAGAAGACAGAGTTCAAGTTATTGAAAATTCTGTGGCCACCATTCTTCACAATCAACAATCTCAAACCAGTCTCCTAATGCAGCTGGCAAAAGCACAAGGCTTGACCCCTCTCCTTGATGATAACAAAAAGGGGGAGAGTAAAAGGGAAGGGGAAGGAGAGCCATCTACAAAAGTCAACATATCTAAAGTGCTAGTTCCTGCCATCACTACTTCTCCAATCATTCAAATCAAGGGCAAGCCTGATGGAATTGATTTGATTCAGCTAGCAGCAGCTGAAATTCAAGTGAAAGAGCAAAGGAGGAGAATTGATGAAAGGTTGCAACTGTTGTTTGGTTCTACACAAGACAAATCAACATCTGTGAAATACAGCACAAAAATTGAACCAATCAACATGGAGCTCATGCCAGTAGGGAGTCATAAGGATGGAGAAGCTTCTTCCAAAGAACTACAAGCTATAATTCTCAAGCCCAATGAAAGATCCAATAAGGACTCAACAAAGAATCCTTTAAAAGAAGTGGACTTTCCTCCTCCAAAAGCTGATGAGAACAAGATTTTAGGCAGAAGTATTGCTTATCTCAAAAAGACCATGGATGAGGCTGTAAGGAGAAATAGAGCTATTATCATTAGAGAGGGAAAGAGCATATGTGTGATGCAAGGACATCCCAAATTCTCAATAGCCAAGAAGGAAGAAGACAAGCAATTAAAGGCTGACAAAAGAGCACAAGCAAAGCTTGAACAACAGCTAAAGTCAAGTCTAGTTGAAAAAGAAAAAGGGATTGAAGTCAGGGGTGAAGACAAGACTACAAACCTAGATGAGGTTTTAGGGAGTATATTTGGTGAGAGTATGGAAGAAAGAGAGGAATGGCAGAAGGGAAACAGAAGAAAGGCCAAGGCACATAGAAGGAGTGGAGATAACACTGAAGTAACCAAATCTATATCTAAACCACTACCTTCCATACCTGAACCCCTTGTTGCTGATCCCACAATAAACATCCATGGTGAACCAATCATTCCAAAAGAGGAACCTATTGATTGGGACACTATCAAATTGCCTACCTTTCTAACCACTCTTCCACTACCAAAGAAACAGAAAAGAAAACCAAAATCTACACCTCCCATAACCTCTAAGAAATTCACTCAAAAACAAAAACCTAAGCCTAAGTCACCCATTTCTAAAGATGATTATGTTCACATCTGTGACATAAAAGAAATTTCAGACATTGAACTCTATCTGGATGAGCTGGAGGATGTAAGGGGAATAGCTGCCTACAGACAGTTACCAGAGAGATTAGTGTTCAGATATAAAGGAGCTGGGGAAAGAACATGGCCTCTCCACAGGATTCTGGATGAAGGCTACTCTACCTTGATTAGAGTCTATTCAGCTATACAAAAGGATTCTGGCTTTACCAGAACTGCCAAGACTGAAATTCTCAACAAGATAGCCAATATAAGGAAAACTTGGAGGGAGCCCAATGCTTTACCCAGGACTTTACTCATTCAAGAAAGGGAAATGAAAATTCTCAAATCACCTCATTGGTTGATGGAATTTAGAGATGATAAAGGAGTCAGAAGATTTTTCAGACTTGAAGACCAACTCAAGATTGCCAGCAATGAAACTCTCAAAGAAATGCAATCTAAGTTGGATGTCAGTGTTGAAGATGAAGCTGAATTCTTCAGACAACTCCAACTCCAAATTGAGGAAAATGACAAAAGGCTAGGAAAGAAAACCAGGGAACAAAGAAGAAAAAGATGATTTGCTCAGACTAAAGGAGTGTCCTTGGAAACACTGTAAATCTTCAATTATCTCCTAGTACATACACTTTTGCAGCATTTTTAAATTTCTACTTAGTTTCAATTCATATATCTGTTAAGTATTTTGTTATCATCAAGTTAACCCTGAATTTATGCCTACAATTCTTATAGACATAAATAGGGGGAGATTGTTAGGAATGTATGTGCATTAGTTTGATGATATGTTTAACAAAATACTTAAGTAGAAATTTAGTGTCTGTAGCCTCAACGGATAAGACCACTTTGGCTATCCGTTGATGGTGTAGCTTTACTTAGAAATAAGTCTAGTGTTGTAGCATATTTCAGTCTCTGTATTTAAAATGTAATTCTTGGAAGTTGAGAGAAACTATGAGTCATGTTGACTACTAGATGATATGCAGATAGGAAGGCCAATTGTAAATACTTCATGCCTTGTAATTTTGTATAAGTGAAGTGGTATCAACGGATGAGAAGCTAAGCTTCAACGGATGTCTCTAAAGCTTCAACGGATAAAGTCATCAACGGATAACATCCTTCAACGGATGAGTGCATCAACGGATGAAAGCTTCAACGGATGTTCTGATGATTAGCCGTTGATAAGGGGTAGTTGTACCTACAAACAGAGGCACATGGGTTGATAGAGACAACTGAGATGTGGTAGCCGAATTTCAGGAACAACAGAAAAAGCAGCCGTTCTTCTCTAGTACAAAGATGCAATAGTCAACAAAGTACTGGAGTGAACAGGAAAAGAAGCAAGTGAAGATCTTATTTTATTACTGTATTTTATATTGTTCTTCACTGTACACTTGGTAATATATAAACCAAGTAGAAGCTAGTAATTAGATGAGAGATTTTCCAGAGCTGTTTAGAAAATATTGAGAGAAAATTCATCTAGTTTGTACTAGGATGCAGCTGTGATAAACATTGTTTAATCACAGATTTTCTAAAATACCATCTCTGGTGGAACAACAAATCCACCAGAAAAGTTTTTAAGGTCTGTTGTGTTCTTTACATTTGTGCTTGAATATATATCTGTCTGTATTAGCTTAAAGCAATTCACACACTTGTTCTTCTTGAACACACAACTTTCATAAACTGCTCAAAACTTGAAAAAGTTTTGAGATTTACATTCAACCCCCCTTCTGTAAATCTCATTGTTAGTCCACTAGGAATAACACTCCCTATTTCTAAGTTGCAACAAAACTGTCCCCTGCTGGACAGATTTTGTTATTCTACTTGTGCACCTAGCCAAATGACATGCAAACCTCCAACCAACACCTAAAACCTTTTATATACTCCCAATACTAACTTCTGGTGGCTTGGGCCTCAAAGTGCACATCAATGACATGGTCAAAACTCACTCTAAACCTCAGGGTACTAAACTGATTTTCTGCAGAAACTATAACTCTCCTTCCTCCAAGGTTTTGACTTGACAAACTCAACCACCAACAACCCAATACCTAAACCAAGACTTAAACATGGTGATCTACTGAACTAACTCCCTTAAACTCAAAATAATCTTGGTGGAGATCATCCCTACCTAAGGTGCAATCATGGCAAAACAAAAGATATCACATTTCACAACTCACAAATCATCAAGTTTTTGAAACAATAAATTATGCATTTTATAAAAGATATACACGACTTATTACCATGCATCAAGAAGCATTAATCAATATTAACATATTATTCCTACTGAAATTAAAACTTACTAATAAAATCTTTCCAAATGATCAAAATCTTATAACATTCTAAGTGAAATCCACATGCATGCATGTCTTCGAGTTTTGCAAGACAAACAACATGTTTTCTAAATATGTTTTACCAAGAAATTTACATGCAAGCCTAGCATGAGCTATATCTAGATGATCACTTAGCATGCAAGGAGTTTCATCAAATTTTTACTACAAAATTCAAGCCATTATCACATAAACATGCAAAAATTGAACAAAGCAACAAGAATGGTCTCAAGAACCATTCATTCGGCTCCCCTATGGTCATGGCCGAATGAAATGGAAGGGAATGGCCATTTAACATCAAGATTTTTCTTCTCAAGACTTGGCACTTCACCATTCCTTGTAGTCCTCTCAAAAATAACCTTAAACTCACAAGAATCAAGGTTGTACTTTGAGTTTCAACTAAAACCTTAACATGCAACCTTAAAACTTAAACTTCCTACTCAAAACTCTTTAAAATATAAGTGATCATGGTATGGGAAGTAACATTTAATTGTTGTAGAAGGTGGAATTTGATTGAGAAAGAAAGAAAATGGGAAGGGGGTTGATCTCGGCAAAACCCGAGAGTGAGGGGGAGAAAACCGAGAGTGAGAGAGTGAAGAGGGTGGGAAGAAAGAGTGTGGTGGTGAGTGATGTATGAAATGATCATGTCTTTACTTATTTTATGGTTTTTTATTTTGACAAATGTGAGTGGAAATAGGAATTGACATGACCACCCTTCCACTTAAACTTGGATCATTTTGCATGCAAGGGTAAAGGAGGAATTTGGCTAGAAAATAAGAGTTAGTGGGGTGGTAATTGTCTCTTTAGCCCTTTCGGATTGAATAGAAAGGATTTGCATGCAAGGACAACTATGTAATTTGCTAATTATAACAATTAACATTTATAAAGATTTATTTTTGTAAAATAAAACACAACTTCAAAAATTATAAAATTTATACCATAAAATAACTTGGATTTTTAGAAATTTTATAAAACCACTTTTGAATTTTATGAACAAATAACTTTTAAAAAGATATTTATTCAAGGTTTAAAATATTCCTTATAAATCAAAAATGAAAGAAATAAATAAACTTTTGCTTTGAAAATTCATATACCACATAACGAAAATTTAAGATGCAGAGTTCTCATTCATACAAGCATACAATAGTAGCATATATTGGCATTCGGCATTTAAAGTTGTACTAAATTTACAATTAATATTACACAGAAATGCTGGGTGTAATATTTACCTTCCAATGATGGTAATTATCTTTATCCATAAAAGGTATCTTGACTCCAACATCCTTCTTATTCATCTTGATGTATTCTTTTGATCTTTAAACTCTTTGTAAGTTAAGAGCTTGCTCTGATACAAATTGTTAGTCCCTTAACAATATGACAAGAATTACAGAAGGGGGGTTGAATGGAATTCTTGAAATTTTTTCTTGAAATAAAAAGGTTCTAACTCAAATATAAATATAGGTGTATTGATTAGCACACGGCGGAATAAAAACTTAAGTGAATCAAAAAACAAGTAATTAAAAACAAGAGTCTTTAAAAACTTTCTGGTGGATTTGAATGATTCCACCAGAGATATATATTATATATCGAGAGAACTCTGTGTGCAGAAATGCTCACAGCTGCTTCCAACTATTAAACTTCTAAGACTACAGAGAAATTCTAAGAATCCTGCTTACAAATGTTTTTCTGCTTTCTTGCTTAGATCGATAGTCTTAGTTGCTACTACTTGGTTTATATATCACCAAGATTACAAAGTAATAAGACAAGATAATAAAACAAAAACTATCTAATCTATTACAATGCTACTTCATTACTCTATTCCAGCATCTTTGAATATCTTCATAATAGCATGGAAATGGCAATGCTTCTTTGTTCTCGAAAACCCAGTTGAATAGGCTACCATATTCCATTTGCATCCACTCGACGCATGTGACTGTGTTGTCACTGTCAACAGATATTTAAATTCTTTATCCGTCGGGTTCATGATCATCCGTCGAGTTATTGATCATCCGTCAGGTTGTCTATTTGATCATCCGTTGACTACATTGTAGGTTATCCGTCAGGTAGTAAACGGGCACTTGACTTCATTTCATTTATGCAGAATTACAAGACATCGTCTATGTACAATTAATCAACCTATTCTGCATATCTAGTTAAAGTTAACATGACTTGAATACTACTTACATAATCTAAACAATGGTGAATGCAGAAATGTGCTACAGACATATTGTTACATAAGCTACTCACTCGATGGATAATAAGTCATCATCCATCGGACTATAATGAATCATCCGTCGGGACTATAAATCTTACGTCGAGTGCTACATTATTTCACTAAGTAAAATCTACTAAGGTGTTTTATTCATGAAATCATCAAGTACACAACATATACACAACACCAAATGCCACGCACAACTTCGTTACAATGGATGTATAGGGTATAGAACCCGTAGTACCTCCTCTCAAGAACCTTAAAATACCCTGGTAAATAACCATCCCAAGATCCACATAGTCCCCCTGAAGAATACCCCATAACAGACGAGCAAGCTCCACAGTAATCTCATGCACATGAGAAGATGACATGATGTTAGCACAGATAAATGAATTCCAAGCACGTGTAAACCTGTTCATGTACGAGACAGGGAACGTGGAATAATCATTTGTGCCCCTCTTGAACTTCCAATGAGTCTCAGGCACACAGTAAGTAGCAACAATCAGATCCAGATCAAAGTCCTCCGGAGTCTTATCGTTCCAAGTGTCCTGATCGGGCTTCCTTGCGGGCTGCTCAATCACCCTCCTTATCGCATCAGCACTATACTCCACAGTCATCCCCCTAACCACAGTGAAATCATTCTTCTCCGCCTTTGCATTAGCATAGAACTCTCGAACAACACTCATGGGCACAGCAGTGGGTGGCTCACAAAAAGGAACCCATCCCATCTCCAGAATCATCTCCACCAACTTACCATCCTTCCCTGATGGTAGAAAACCTTGCTCCTTTGCTATAGGCTTCGAGAGAAGCCTCGTATACTCCGCTTCATCCTCGGGAGTTAAAAACCTCGGCCTCACACCACCCGCACTCGAAGAATCGGTGGTGCTGCTGCTTACTTGAGTTCTTTGTCTCTTGGGTGCCATTGGGATTGAATAAGAGAGAATAAAAGATAAGTGTTTGAGAGAGAATTATGTTTGAGAATTTGTGAAGTGGTGGAGAAGTTTGTGTATAAGTGTATGTATATATAGGAGGTGAGAAGAGAATTAGATATGGAATAGAAATGGGTATTGATTATGGGAATAGTGGGAATAATGGGTTTGATTTGGAGAGGGAAATTTGGGATGTGGAAGAGTAAAAATTGGGTGGAAATTGATTTTCTATTGAAAACCTCGATTTTCTCTTCACAAACTATTTTTTTTTCTGATTCGAGACCCCAGCGCGGGCGCGCGCTAGACCAGCATGGGTGCGCTCACCTTCTACCAAATCGGCTCGGCCGCGCGCTAGATCAGCGCGGGCGCGCTTGGTTTCTGGAATTCCAGTGCGGCCGCTCGCTAGATCAGCACGGGCGCGCTCACCTTCTGAAGTTGGCCCTGAAATTTTCTGTTTTTCTGTTTTTTTCTTGTTTCCTCTACCTACTAATGTACAACAAATTTGGGTTGCCTCCCAAGAAGTGCTTATTTTACATTGTTAGCTCGATGTAGAAATGCGAGATCAAACGGACAATAAAAAGGCACTAACCACCTCGCGGTTTGCCGTGTCACCATAGTAATGCTTCAACCTCTGACCATTTACTTTGAATGCTTGGCCCGGATCATTCTCAAAAATCTTCACCGCTCCATGTGAAAACACAGTTTTGACAACAAACGGCCCTGACCACCTTGACTTCAACTTTCCAGGAAAAAGACGAATATGAGAGTTAAATAAAAGAACTTGTTGCCCCTGCACAAAAGATTTGAGCACTAGACCCCTATCGTGCCACCTCTTGACTTTCTCCTTATACATTTTGTTATTCTCATAAGCTTGAAGTCGAAACTCATCGAGTTCATTCAATTGAAGCATCCTCTTCTTTCCAGCTGCATCCAAGTCCAGATTCAACTTCTTCAAAGCCCAATATGCTTTATGTTCTAGCTCCACCGGCAAATGACACCCCTTACCATAAACCAACTGAAACGACGACGTTCCCAATGGAGTCTTGTATGCTGTTCTATACGCCCAAACAGCCTCGTCAAGCTTCAAAGATCAATCTTTCCTTGATGGACACACCACCTTCTCTAAAATACGCTTGATCTCTCTGTTAGATACCTCGGCTTGACCATTCGTCTGAGGATGATAAGCCGTAGCAATGCGATGATTAACATTATACCTCTGCATCATAGCAGTGAACTTGCGATTGCAAAAATGCGGCCCCTCATCAATGATTATGACTCTTGGAGTTCCAAACCTTATGAATATCTGCTTGTGAAGAAAATTAAGCACTACTTCGCATCATTCGTTGGAAATGCCTTAACTTCAACCCATATTGACACATAATCAACCGCCAACAAGATATACTGATTGTTATATGATGAGACAAATGGCCCCATGAAGTTAATTCCCCAAACATCGAAGACTTCAACCTCGAGAAGCACATTAAGAGGCATCTCATCCCTCTTGGACATATTCCCCACACATTAACATTGATCACATTTTAAAATGAATTGATGAGCATCTTTAAACAAAGTCGGCCAAAAGAAACCTGCTTGAAGATTACGAGCTGCTGTCTTTTCTCCACCATAATGTCCTCCATAAGCCGTTGAGTGGCAATCTCGCAAGATCCCCCCCCCCCCTCGGTTTCGCTGTAAGGAATACATCTCCTGATGATTTGGTCAGCTACTTGTCGAAAAAGAAACGGCGCATCCCATATATACCACTTCACTTCATGCAAAAACTTCTTCCGTTGAGCGTATGATAAGTCGGGAGGCATGATATTACACACAAGGTAGTTCACAATGTCTGCAAACCATGGTTCTTCCTCTTGCACTCCAAACAGCTGCACATCGGGAAAAGACTCATTGATTAATGTCTTATCTAGTGAAGTTGCACTTGGAGCCTCTAAACGCGAGAGATGATCAGC
Source organism: Apium graveolens (assembly GCF_009905375.1). NCBI lineage: Eukaryota > Viridiplantae > Streptophyta > Magnoliopsida > Apiales > Apiaceae > Apium > Apium graveolens. The sequence continues at coordinate 29,186,849 of NC_133648.1, read as the reverse complement.
GACTTGATTTTCAGTCCCCTTTCGGTCCTTGATCTCTAATTCAAATTCTTGAAACAAAAGAACCCATCTGATCAATCTAGGCTTCGAGTCTTTCTTTGAGACGAGATATCAAATTGCAGCATGATCAGTGAAAACTGTCACCTTTGTCCCAAGCAGATAAGATCGAAATTTCTCAAAACCGTAAATGATAGTCAAAAGTTCCTTCTCCGTAGTAGTATAATTCAGTTGAGCACCATTTAGGGTCTTACTAGCATAGTAGACCACATGAAATATGTTGTTCTTTCTCTGCCCAAGAACTGCTCCAACTGCATAGTCACTTGCATCGCACATCATCTCAAAAGGTTTACTCCAATTAGGTGCAGTTATGACATGTGTCATGATTAAACTATTCTTTAAGAACTCAAAAGCAGCCACACACTCGTCATCAAACTTAAACGGGATATCCTTCTCCTGAAGATTGCACAAAGGTTTAGAAATTTTTGAAAAATCCTTGATGAACCGCCTGTAGAAGCCCGCATGACCAAGAAAACTGTGAACCCCCTTGACAGAAATTGGTGGGGGAAGATTTTCGATGACCCCCACTTTGGCTTTGTCCACCTCAAGACCCTTAGTACTAGAGACCTTGTGCCCAAGAATAATGCCCTGTCGTACCATAAAGTGACATTTCTCCCAATTGAGAACCAAATTGGTTTCAACACACCTTTTGAGAACGTCGCCTAAATTCTGCAAGCACTCATCAAATGAATCACCAAATACAGAGAAATCATCCATGAATACCTCCACATTCTGACCAATCATATCAGATAAGATAGCCATCATGCATCTCTAAAATATGGCTGGTGCTCCACATAGTCCAAAAGAAACTCTCTGAAAGGCAAAAGTACCAAACGGACAAATAAAATAGTCTTCTCCTGATCTTCTGGAGCAATCCAGATTTGATTATAACCAGAATAACCATCCAGAAGATAGTAGTACTCATGCCTAACCAATCTGTCAAGCATCTGATCAATAAATGGCAGAGGAAAGTGATCCTTTCTTGTGGCCTTGTTTAGCTTCCTGTAATCCATGCAAACTCTCCACCCCGTGACTGTTCGTGTGGGAATAAGCTCATTCTTCTCATTTGCAATGACTGTGATACCTCCTTTTTTAGGCACACACTGAACTGGGCTCACCCATGAACTGTCAGAAATAGGATAGATGATCCCTGCATCCAGCCACTTAAGAATTTCCTCCTTCACAACCTCATCGTGTATATATAGGGGAGAGAGATGTATGAGCTCAACCCTAATCCGTTTTGGGCTTCATGTAAAACCAAAACTGATTGGGTTATTATATTAATATTTAAATCATGATTTAATTAATTAAGTTCAATTCTAATTAAATAACCAATATTAAATTTATAATCATATATTTAAATTCGAAATTTAAATTAAAACTCCTTTTAAACATTCTTAGTTTGTGACCCTTTAGGTTATTATTACGTTGGAAATAATTTTAATATCCAAAAATAAAATTATAAACAATGAGCGATATTGGGAATATGTTATGAACTTGATGATTTAATTAACAAAACACCTTAGTAGATTCAATTTAGTAAAAAATGTAGCACTCGACGGATAACCAAATATAGTCCCGACGGATGACTCAATATAGTCCTGAAGGATGATGATTTGACATCCATCGAGTAAGTAGCTTATGTAACAATAAGTCATGTAGCACATTACTGCAAACACCTTTGCATAGATTCTATAGTAGCATATAAGTCATGTTGACTTTAATTAGATATGCATAATAGGCTGATTAATTGTAAATATAAGATGTCTTGTAATTATGCATAAGTGAAATGAAGTCAAGTGTCAAATAGCTACCCGACGGATGATCAACAAAGCTACCGACAGATGATCAACAAGGCAACCCGACGGATAATAATCATGTACCCGATGGATGATCAATTCAAACATCTGTTGATAGTGACAACACAGTCACATGCGTCGAGTGTTTGCAAAAGGAATGTGGCAGCCTATTCAACTGGGTTTTTGAGAACAAAAAAGCATTACCATTTTCATACTATTATGAAGATATTCAAAGATGCTGGAATAGAGTAGTGAAGTAGCATGGTATTAGACTTGATAGGTTTTGTTTTATTATCTTGTCTTATTACTATGTAATCTTGGTGATATATAAACCAAGAGTAGCAAGTAGAACAACGAGAAGACTAAGTAAATACATTCTCAGAGAAACAATTGTAAGCTGTATCCTGTAGCATTTCTCTGTAAGTTTAGTTGTTCATATTTGTAAGCAGGTATGAGCTATTCAAGCTTCACAGGGTTCTCTTGATATATATATATATATATATATATATATATATCTGGTGGATACATTCAAATCCACCAGAAAGTTTTTAAGATTTGTGTTTTTAATTACTTGTGTTTATTTATCTAACTCTTCATTCCGCATTTTACAAATCAAACACTTATATATTGTTAAGTTAGAACCATTTTTAATTAATCTCAAAAAGTAGCCAGAATTACATTCAGCCCCCCCCCTTCTGTAATTCTTGTTGTATTGTTAGGGACTAACAATTGGTATCAGAGCAAGCTCTTGAAGCACAAAGAGTTTAAAGATCACAACAAACAGCAAGATGAACAAGAAGGATGTTGGAGTCAAGATTCCTTTTCTGGACAAAGATAATTACCATCACTGGAAGGTAAAGATGCATTTTCATTTACTTTCTCAAGATGAGGCCTACGTGGATTGCATAGAGAGAGGTCCTCATGTACCAATGAGAGCTAGAACTGGAAATGAGCCATCAGTTCCCAAGCCAAGGCATGAATGGTCAGATCCCGATATTGAACAAGTCAGGAAAGACAAGAAGGCCATGAATATTTTATTCAATGGAGTTGATGGTGACATGTTTGACAACATCATCAATTGCAAGATAGCCAAGGAGGTTTGGGACACCATTCAAATAATCTGTGATGGCACTGAACAAATTAGAGAAACCAAGATACAGTTACTGATTCAGCAATATGAGCATTGCCACTATGAAGAATGTGAAACTCTCACTGATATCTTTAGTAGATTTCAAAAGGTACTAAATGCTCTGAAGTTGCATGGAAGAGTCTACCAAACCAAAGACTCTAACCTCAAATTCCTGAGATCCCTTCCAAAAGAATGGAAATCAATGACAGTCTCCTTGAGAAATTCACAAGAATACAAGGAGTTTACACTATAGAGACTGTATGGCATTCTAAAGACTTATGAGCTTGAAATAGAGCAAGATGAAAGAATGGGGAAAGGGAGAAAGAAAGGAGGGCCCATTGCACTGGTTACTGAGTTAGAGAAAGAGAAGGAGATAAAGATAGAAGTTGTTGAGTCTACTTCAAAGGTCTGTAAAAACAAGGGCAAGGGGATGGTAGCAGAAAATGAAGATTCTTTGAGCCAAGATGATATGGATGATATTGATGAACATCTTGCATTTCTTTCCAGAAGATTTGCCAAGCTCAAGTTGAAGAAGAACTTTGGAGCAGCTAAGCCAAATAGAAACATTGTGGATAAATCAAAATTCAAATGTTTTAAATGTGGCTTGGCAGGGCACTTTGCCAGTGAGTGTAGAAAGTTAGATTCCAGCAAGAAAAAGTTTGAGCCTGTGGATTATAAACAGAAGTATTTTGAGTTGCTCAAACAAAAGGAAAGGGCTTTTATTACACAAGAAAATGATTGGGCAGCAGATGGTCTAGATGAAGAAGAAGGTGTCATCTATGTAAATCTAGCCCTAATGGCCAAGTCTGATGAAACAGAGACAAGTTCTTTAAGTAATCAGGTAATCACCACTAACCTTGCACATTTATCTAAAGCTGAGTGTAATGATGCAATAAATGACATGTCTACAGAATTATATCATTTGCGTGTTACACTTAAGTCCCTCACTAAGGAAAATGCTAAAATCAAATAAAACAATTTGTTTTTAAGTGAGAAGAATAATGTGCTAGAGTCTCAGTTTATTGAATTTGAAAAATTGAGAATAGAATGTAAGATTGCTAAGGATGAATTAACTGAGTCCTTGAAGAAAGAAGAAATTTTGAAGAAGAAGCTTGATCGTGAATAGGAGGTGATTAAGGCATGGAAATCATCTAGAGATGTCCATGCTCAAATCACCAAAGTTCAAGGTATTGAGTCCTTCTGTGATGTAGCCTAAAAAAAGAGTAAAGAGAAGCTAGAATCCAATTTGGTTGAAGGATTGCTAACAGATGTAGACTCGACGGATGATGAGGGTTATTCGTCGGATAATCAAAAAGGTTATCCATCGAGTGACATAAATCATCATCCGTCGGCTGTGAGCAAACCTGTGAGTAAAGCCAAACTTGCCAAGTTAAATGAAAAATATGGATCAGTTTCTAAAAACTTTATTTCAGGTGAATCTAGTCAAGTGAAGAAGGAGAAGAAAGTGAATGTTGGTCATCTGTCCAACAAGCAATTGAATGACAGACTAGAAAAGATTGAGGTTAAAACAGAGGCTAAAAAGAAAAACAATAGAAATGGGAAAATAGGGATTAACAAACATAACAACTACACACCTGATAAGTATGTTCCTAGAAAAATTTGTGTTAAGTGTAGTAGTGTCAATCATCTGTCTGTTAATTGCAAACTTGCCATGACTACTTCCATGACTGCACCACTTTCTTTTCCCAACATGAGTGTTATGCCTTCTATGCCTTTGAAAGTTATGACTACACATAATATGAATGCACAATTTGCTAATATGCCATTTGCACCTAATCCTTATTATGCTGCATTTAATATGCCCCAAATGCCATTTAGCATGCCCTACTGGAATAACATGTTTGCAAATAGCATGCCATTCCCTGTTAATCAAAATGTGCATGATAATTCTGTTTAATGAATGGTTTCAAAGGTCAAACTCAGATGACTAAGGATGAATCTGAAATCCCCAAGTCAAATGAGATCAAACCTAAGAAACAAAAGAAGAAATCTAACAAGGCAGGATCCAAGGAAACTTGGGTACCAAAATCAAATTGATTTGATTTTAATGTGTGCAAGGAAACAGAAAGAATCTGTGGTACTTGGATAGTGGTTGTTCAAGACACATGACTGGAGATTCTACCCTGCTCACAGAGTTCAAGGAAAGAGCTGGCCCAAGTATTACTTTTGGAGATGACAGCAAGGGTTATACTGTGGGATATGGCTTGATTTCAAAAGACAATGTCATCATTGAGGAGGTTGCCTTAGTGGATGGTCTCAAACACAATTTGTTGAGTATCAGCCAGCTTTGTGATAAAGGCAATTCAGTAACCTTCACTACAAAAGCCTGTGTTGTGACAAAGAAGAGGAACAACAAAGTGGTTATGGCACAAGAAGCTATCCCATTTAAACTTCAAGACCATGAATGAGCTTGTAAAGAAAGAACTGGTTAGAGGTATTCCTCAAGTGGAGTTTTTTAAGGATGGACTGTGTGATGCTTGCCAAAAGGGAAAACAAATCAAAGCATCATTCAGAAAGAAGCTTGATTCAACAATTGAAGAACCTTTGCAATTGCTACACATGGATTTGTTTGGACCAGTCAATGTGTTGTCCATCTCAAGGAAAAGATTTTTCCTGGTAATTGTAGATGATTTCTCAAAGTTCTCTTGGACATATTTCCTAAAGTCTAAAGATGAGGCTAGTGAAATCATCATCAATCACATAAGGCAAGTCAACAATCATCCTGATTTCAAAGTTAGAAGAATCAGAAGTGACAATGGAAATGAGTTCAAGAATTCTGTTATGAGAGTATTTTGTGAAGAGAATGGGATTATGCATGAGTTTTCAGCAGCAAGAACTCCACAACAAAATGGAGTAGTAGAAAGAAAGAACAGATCACTTATTGAAGCTGCAAGGACAATGCTTGAAGAATCAAAGTTACCAACATATTTCTGGGCTGAAGCTGTAAATATTGCATGCTACACTCAGAATATTTCTTTGGTTAATCAGGAAAAATGCATGACTTCCTACCAATTGTTCAAGAACAAGAAGCCAACTCTAAACTTTCTTCATGTCTTTGGCTGTAAATATTATATCTTGAGAAATCAAACTGATCAGAATGAGAAGTTTGATGCTAAAGCAAATGAAGGAATTTTTGTTGGATATGATGTTGGTAAAGCATAAAGAGTCTACAATCTGAGAACCAACTTTGTTATGGAATCAATACATGTGTTTGATGATAAAAAGATTGAAGGACTGCAAGATGGAGATTACCATGAGAGCCTCAACTTTGACAATGTGGAGATGGTTAGTGATGACAGTGATGATGAAAGTGATCAAGAAACTACTAATAAGGATAGTGCAGAAAAATCTACAACCAATGAAGCTAATAACTCACCATCCATCGAGTTACAAAATGCCTCATCCGTCGGTAGACAATCTGCATCATCCATCGAGACAATCAGCTTCATCCGTCGGAACTTAAAATTCACTATCCGTTGGGTCATCAAAAGAAGATGAAAGTCAAAATAGATCACTTACAGAAAATTCCCCTCTCTCAAATCAAAGATTCACAAACTCAGGGGGAGTTTCCAATAATCAAAACTCAATCACACATCAAGGCAACAATGAGGCCTCTTCATCTAGAGCTAATCTACCTCAACAAAGGAAATGGACAAAGGATCACCCCTTTGAGCTCATCATTGGTGATGTATCTTCTAGAGTTTAAACCAGGAGAATAACTCAAGAAGAATGTCTATATAGCAGCTTCCTCTCTAAGGAAGAACCAAAGAAGGTAGAAGAAGCTTTGTTGGATCCTGATTGGATTTTAGCTATGCGGGAGGAGCTAAACCAATTTGAAAGGAACAATGTTTGGAAGCTGGTACCCAAGCCTAAAGGGAAGAATCCTATAGACACCAAATGGGTATTCAGAAACAAGATGGATGAAAATGGCATAGTAGTCAGGAACAAAGCTAGATTGGTTGCTAAGGGCTATTGTCAACAAGAAGGAATAGATTTTGATGAAACCTTTGCTCCTGTTGCAAGACTTGAAGCCATCAGAATCTTCTTAGCCTATGCAGCCCATGCCAATTTCAAGGTCTATCAAATGGATGTCAAGAGCGCCTTTCTAAATGAAGATTTGGAGGAGGGAGTCTATGTCAGTCAGCCTCCTGTTTTTGAAGATCCAAATCTACCTGATCATGTATACTATCTTTTGAAAGCACTTTATGGATTGAAGCAAGCACCTAGAGCCTGGTATGACACTTTGTCAAAGTTTCTTTTAGAGAATCACTTCATTAGAGGTAGTGTAGACAAAACTTTATTCTTTAAAAATGTTAATGGCTCTAGCATACTTGTTCAAATTTATGTAGATGACATTATTTTTGGCTTTACAGATGAAAAAGTTTGCAAAAAGTTTGCCAAATTGATGCAAAGTAAGTATGAAATGAGCATGATGGGAGAACTGACTTACTTTCTTGGTTTACAAGTTAAGAAAGTTAGTGATGGAATATTCATTAGTCAAACTAAATACATTCATGATCTTTTAAAGAGGTTTGATCTAATGGATTGCACATCTGCAAAAACTCCCATGGCCACTGCAACTAAGCTTGAATTAAACACCACTGAAAAGTCTGTGGATATTTCAAGTTATAGGGGCATGGTTGGCTCACTTCTGTACTTAACAGCTAGTAAGCCAGATATAATATTTGCTACATGTCTTTGTGCTAGATTTCAGGCCGATCCTAGAGAATCTCACTTAATAGTTATTAAGAGAATTTTCAGATATCTCAAGGGAACACCAAAACTTGGCATTTGTACCCTAGAGATTCTGGTTTTGATCTAACTGGTTATTCAGATGCAGATTATGCAGGTTGTAGAATTGATAGAAAAAGTACAACAGGAACCTGTCAATTTCTAGGAAACAAGCTTGTGTCTTGTTCAGTAAAAAGCAAAATTCAGTTTTTACTTCTACAGCTGAAGCTGAATATATTGTTGCTGGCAGTTGCTGTGCATAAATTTTGTGGATGAAAAACCAATTGCTAGACTATGGTCTGCAAGTGGAAAGAATTCTTATTTTCTGTGATAACACAAGTGCAATTTCCATCATTTAAATCCAGTACATCATTCAAGAACAAAGCACATAAACATCAAGTACCACTTCATAAGGGAACATGTGATGAATGGTACTGTGGAACTACATTTTGTTCCAAGTGAAAAATAACTTGCAGATATATTTACCAAGCCACTGGATGAATCCACCTTTTCAAGGTTGGTAAGTGAGTTAGGTATGCTTAATTACTCTTGAATCTTTTCAGATATTTTGCAAGTTGTAATGCAGCCAGAAATTTAATTAATTTTTTAGTCTTGGATGAAATTTTGGCTAAGTCAAAATTTACATCCCGACGGATGATCATTATCCATCAAGTTCGATCATCCGTCGATATACAATTTGTCAAGAAAATCAATTATTTTTCTGGAATATTTTATATCTCAACGGATAACTGATTTATCCTCATCCGTCGAATTGTCTCATTCTTAGTCGTTGATTTTCTGAACATTATCCACCGGGTATACTTACAGTTTGTAAGCATAACACGACGGATAAGTAATGGAATTTTTACATTTAATTTTTAAACGGCTATTTTGGGCAATTTTTATTGGTCACTTTATTTTACTTTACTATTTTTTACAGTTATTTTTGAGAGAGTATAAAAGCAAAATTCATTTTCATTACTTTTCTTTTATCACTCTCAATTCATCTGCTCTAACTTCTCTCTTTCTCAAAAGCAATTACTCTCTCTCTCTACAAGTTCTTACTCTCTAACAATGGCACCAGTCGTCAAAATCATGTCTCAAACTGGTTTTATCTATGAGAAGAACAATTTCACGGCTCTAGTGAACAAGAGGATTCAACAATCTAGCGATTACCACAAAATGATGGATTTTGTGAAGAACTGCAAACTCAATTATGCCATGCTGGAATCACCCACCATTTACTGTGAGGTTGTTGAAGAAATGTGGACAACTACAGTGTACAACTCAACCGACAAGACCATCACGTTCACGATTAAAGGTAAGGAATTATGTGTTAATAGTGATATTGTTAAAGCATGCTTCAAGTTTCCTGATAATACTGTAACTTCTCCACACATAGACACTGACATTGTTAATATGCTTAATTCCATGGGTTATACACTCTCTACTTCTAAATTTAGTGAAATTAGGAGGTTGGGTCTTAGGAAGGAATGAAGTTATCTGTGTGATGTAGTTACTAAAGTATTTTCTGGTAAAATTAGCAATTTTGATTCAGTTAATATCTTCATGCTCAACATGCTTTACATGCTGATAAATTCTTCAACTTTAGTGATCTAGTCTTATTTGAGTTGGGGTTTAAGTTAGGGGAGCTTAATAAGAGGGGTAAGAATGTTTATTATGCTAGATTTTTCATGATGCTTGCTAACCACCTCTCTGAGGACATTGTGCTTGAGAACCCAACCAACAAGTTAGATTGTTGGGTTCAAGAAAGAAGAATTATTGCAGATTTAAACAGAGCAAACCACCACAAAGAGGTGCCACTCTTCTACTTTCCAGTAATTGAGGCACCTCAGGTAAGTGAGTTAATCTCAACTGTCTCTACTCTTCCAACCTCAATCATTTCTTTGCCTTCTAGTGTAGCAGTGGCATCTGTGTCAATGACCAGACAGATGCCTACCCAAGCTACCAAATCCAAAGTTTCAAAATCAAAGACAAAGAAAGCCTCCTCTGGTGTCTCTAAAAAGATGCCAGTTGTAAAATCCAGTAAACACAAAGAGGGGAGTGTGAAGGTGGGAAAGACTGATGAGGGACAGGGTGAAAATCAAAGAAGCCCTAAGGATAAGGTTGGAGAGGTTAGTTTTCTCAGCCTAGCCACACTGCAGTTTCTCAACAAACTGCAGTGCTTAATAAGGACATTAGCTCATTACTGGTTTCATCCTCCCAAAAGGATGTTACCATTGAAACAAGCTCTCAGCCAAGAGCACATGCCAAGAGGGGTAGGGACACAAGTTCACAACAAACCTACACAAGAAAGAAGAAATCCAAAACCCTTGGGGATGCACAGGGTACACATACAGTGCAAATTGGAGCTAAAGACCCAGTCACAGCACCATCTCAAAGTCAAATTGATGTGGCTTCAATAAATGTGGAGTCACAGCCAAAATCTGTACAAATTGAAACACCTCAAATACCAAATTCTCCCACACAATTTTTGGATGTTGACATGATTCAAACATCACAAACATATTCTCCATCTTTAACTTTGTTGGAGAAGCCAAAAATCCATGCAAGTGAGCATCATCTTCTAGATGATTTGTTGGCTCACTTGCCATTTCTTTCTGAGACTGTTGAGACATCTGTGCCAAAATTCTCCTCAATCTGCATAGAGTCCACAATAGTCTCCACTCTAAACTCATTTATTTCTACTCACTCGATGGATATTTTTCATCCGTCGAGTAGTGATTGTATCCCGACGGATGTGCCTAATAGCAGTCATCCGTCGGTTAGCCAAATTACTACCCCGATGGATATTTCTCATCCGTCGGGTGTCTCTGCACAACTCCAAAGTTCATCTATAGTCACAAGTGCAGATGACTTAGTAATTGTGCAATCACTATTAGGATTGAGGGAAGGTAGTGACTTGAGTGAGAGTCTGGGTTGCTTCCAGGAAAAAGGAGAGAAAAAGAGTGATGATCCAATGCAGTCCATTTCTTCAGGACTGGCAAAAGTGAGTGTGAGGAGTCCCACCTTAGATGGTGAAGGTGAGGGTATGAGGGTGGGGAGCCAAGGTGAGACCTTGATGCAAGAAAAGAGAGATCATGATAGAAATGCAGGTACAGGAGTGATAATGATGGAAACCATTGCAAGTGAGTCAATGAATGTCAATGATGCAGAAAGGAAAAGGCTATTTCAGCAAGAATATCAAGTTGTTATAGATTCTATTTCCCTTGATAATGAGATATTTACTCACCCTGTTACAGTTTACCAAACTCTAGCTCTACAGGGCAATAAGGAGGCTGAAAGAATAATAAACTTGGTGCATACTATACAATCTTTACAGAGAGCAAATGATGCAATCACTGCTATGCCTTCTACCATTGGCAGTGATTTTGAACTGGATGAAAATTCTTTTGGGGATGCTGGTGGAGATGATGAGGAAGATAGCATGAGCATAGGGGAAGATGCAGATGTTCCTACCTGGATGCTAACAAAAGAATGTTCCTACTCACATCTCCAATCAACACTATTCAAGCTAATTCATGACACCCAAGCAGCCATTCAGGCATCTTCTAATGCCATCACAAAGAAGCTACTTACAGCACACCTTGAAGCACTCCAGCTGTATAAAATTCAAGCTCTCCAACACAGTCAGAGTGTGGATGAAATCAAGCAAGAAATTTCTGAAGTAAAACAAGATGTCATAGCAAGGTTGGATGCTAGACTTCCTGCAACCACCATGACTGAAATAGTTCAAAAGCTAAGGAAGGAGGCTAATCTCAATAGGAAAGTTGAGGTCATGGACTCAAGATTATCTGCTGTAGAGAAGTCAATGGCCAAGATACTTACCAATCAAGAAACTCAGACTGCTCTACTCCAACAGTTGGTGGCTGCTCGACTCCCTCCCATACAACTTGATGATAACAAAAAGGGGTAGAAAGGCTCAAGTGAGGGGGAGAAACAGCTCAACATTCAAGTTAGCAAAGTAATTGTGCCTACAATTACTTTCACAAAGCCACCAGCTAAGAATAGAATTGATTTGATCAATGAAGTAGCAGCCACTTTAAGAGCAACTGAGAAGAAGCAGTTTAGGCCAATAAACTGGGAGAAAATTGATGAGGATATTCAAAAGAAGTTTGGTCTAGCAAAGGAGCCAGAAAAATCAGCCATTCATCATTCTCAAATCAGGAAAATTTCTGTGAATGATATGAGCATGAACAATGTGGAAAGAGGCCAAACATCCTGCATCAAATCTCCAAAGGCAGATCTAATCATGAAGCCAAAGGTGAACTATCCAAAATCTTCACTAAAGAATCCTTTGGACACAGTGTATGAGACACCAAAGCCTGATGAGAAGAAAAATATTGTCAAGATCTATTGCATTCTACAAGGATCCAGCTGATTCAGCATTGAAAAGGAGAATTGCCAAGGTTTTCAGAAATGGTAAGGAAATTTGTGTGGTGGCTGGACACCCTCAATTTTCTAAAGAAAAAAGGGAAGAAAAGGCAAGATTGAAGCAAGAAAAGAAGCAAACTGCTCTAGATGCTAAAAAACTCAAACAAAGGAAGGAGCAAGCTGCTATCTTGGCCAAGCTGCAAGCTGTGAAACCTACACAACAAATTCCTGAACAATCATCTGAAACCACTGGATCTAAGGATCTGAAAATGCAAGAAGAATCACAGCAGACAAAAAGGTTTAGATACAAACTTCATGGAAAGAGAAAAGTGAACTTTGATGAAAAGGAATTGGAAGATCATTTTCCCAAAAAGTCTACTTCTGCAACAACTCAAACATCCATGCCTTCTGTGGCACATGAAGAATTCAAGATAGATTCATCCAAGAATTTCCATGGTGAACCTATCATTCCAAAGGATGAGCCAATAGACTGGGATAGTCTACCAATTCCTGAACTCAATCTACCTCATTTCATGAAGCCAAAGAAGACAAAGACCAGAGCAGTCAAGAAAGTGAAACCCTCAACTCTCAGATCCAAGTCCCTAACCAAATCTCAAACCAAGATCAACAAGGGAGATATCATGTACATCTGTGACATCAAGGAATTATCTGAACTAAACCTTTAGATAGATGAATTGGAAGAAGTTAGACGGATTGATGCTTACATGAATCTACCTGAAAGGTTAGTATCAAGTACAAGGAAGGAAAAGAGATATCATGGCCACTTCACAGGATTCTTCAAGAGAGCCAATCTGTACTGATAAAAGTTTATTCATCCTTCAAGAAGAACTTTGGATTCAATGTGACAACTTGAAGACTATTTCTAAAGAAGATTGAAGAACTGGGGAGTATTAGAGCCAAAGATGCACTCCCAAAGACCTTAACTATTCCTTACACAGGGAGTAGAGTGCATCTAAGGCCCTACTGGCTGATGGAATTCATGGATGATAAGGGAGTTAGAAGATTCTTCAGATTAGAGGACCAGTTGAGCATCTCTAGCAATGAGACTCTTCTGGAAATGCAAGGAATGCTGGATCTTTCAGAATCTGATGAACTTGAATTCCACAGACAGCTCCGAAATCAGATAGAAGAAAATAATAGGAAACTTGGGAAGAAATCCAGATAATCAAAGAAATAGATCAATCTGCTCAGACTAGAGGAGCACCTTAAAAAATTGTGAGCAAATCTTTGTACACTTTGTCTTGTAAATTTTTCAGGAAATCATGCAACACTTTTCAGTTTTATCAACTACTCTTTAAATCTGTATTTTTAGAGTGTTTTGTTATCATCAAGTTTCTCTTAATTTATGGTTATAATTCTAGTAGACATAAATTGGGGGAGATTGTTGGGAATATGTTGTCAACTTGATGATTTCATTAACAAAACACCTTAGTAGATTCAATTTAGTGAAATGTAGCACTCGATGGATAACCAAATATAGTCCCGACGGATGACTCAATATAGTCCCGACGGATGATGATTTGACATCCATCGAGTGAGTAGCTTATGTAATAATAAGTCATTTAGCACATTTCTGCAAACACCTTTGTATAGATTCTGTAGTAGCATATAAATCATGTTGACTTTAATTAGATATGTAGAATAGGCTGATTAATTGTAAATATAAGATGTCTTGTAATTCTGCATAAGTAAAATGAAGTCAAGTGTCAAATAGCTACTCGACGGATGATCAACAAAGCTACTGACGGATGATCAACAAGGCAACCCGACGGATAATAATCATGTACCCGACGAATGATCAATTCAAACATCTGTTGACAGTGACAACACAGTCACATGCGTCGAGTGTTTGCAAAAGGAATGTGGCATCCTATTCAACTGGGTTTTTGAGAACAAAGAAGCATTACCATTTCCATGCTATTATGAAGATATTCAAAGATGCTGGAATAGAGTAGTGAAGCAGCATGGTATTAGACTTGATAGATTTTGTTTTATTATCTTGTCTTATTACTATGTAATCTTGGTGATATATAAACCAAGAGTAGCAAGTAGAACAACGAGAAGACTAAGCAAATACATTCTCAGAGAAACAATTGTAAGCTGTATCATGTAGCATTTCTCTGTAAGTTTAGTTGTTCATATTTGTAAGCAGCTGTGAGCTATTCAAGCTTCACATGGGTCTTTATATATATATATATATATGGTGGATACATTCAAATCCACCAGAAAGTTTTTAAAGACTTGTGTTTTTAATTACTTGTGTTTTGATTTATCTAACTCTTCATTTCGCATTTTGCAAATCAAACACTTATATATTGTTAAGTTAGAACCACTTTTAATTAATCTCAAAAAGTAGCCAGAATTACATCCAGCCCCCCCCCCCCGTGTAATTCGTGTTGTACTGTTAGGGACTAACAAGCAGTATCTAGTAATACATCATTGTTACCCAAGTAATAATAATAATTGGTGATCTAATTAAACTTTTCGTGAATAATGTACAATGTAATATAATTCCTTTAACCTTATATTGTAGATCAATTTCGAGGTATGCATTGTGTAATCCTCTGTAATGTTTAATCCAGGTTTCCTTGATTAATGAGTAAACTATTAAACAAATCAGTATTTTAGCACGACCATGCATTTTATAGTCTCACTCAATCAAGAGGCCAAAAATATCACTCTTTAATATATGAGGGCTAAATCACATCCAGATCATTCATATTTCTCATACGATTCATCATATACCCAATATTTACTTTTATTATTATCCAATCAATGATAACTTTAAATAGAATCAAAGTGTATCAATTCTCGTATAGAAATATAATGAATTCAGGTCTAAGGACCAATGCATCATTATCACTGTGAGATTAACTTATGACACTATAAACATGTAGTATCTCAAAATGGGTCAATCTAACACCATGTATCTAGTACATGTGCCTGTGTTTTTTACTATGATATCACCATACCCATGATCAATGAGATGTGATCATCAGTCAACAAACACACTAGTCTCAATATATTATTATCGTCCATTAACAATAATACTTGACTAGGGACCTTTAGGAATTTCAATACTATTCTTATAATCTTATTTCTAAGTCACGTACTTAGAGATAGAGATTTACATATCATATACTAAGGACATCTATTAATCTAACATTTTATCACAGAAAATAAAGATTTAATAAATTTCTAAAGAATAATCCATAGAATCATAATTAATTTAAATGTCTCATAGTATAAACATAATAGTGTTAACTCTGGGGCACGCAAACTAACACATGTAAATCTCTAACACCACAAAGTTCATATACTATATTCATAAAATATTGCAAAAAATAATCACAGAAATCAAATATGTTAATGTATTTAACTTGACATGATAATAATAGCTTTATATAAAACTATAGACATCGTCAAATAGTTACAAAATTTGATTAGATTTTTCTTTTATGACTAATTAGTTATAGAATTTGATAAGATTTACGATTCTTAGAGCACTTGTCTTTTATAAGTAACTAAAGATTATGACCCTTAAATAAAAAATTTAATTTTCAATATTAAAAATAGAGAAGTGCTAGAAAAAGATAAATATGCTTCATATTACAACACTCAGAGGTTTACATTATATATAGCCAAAATACTCCTTTATATAATAGGTTTGAACTTCAGTTTTAATTAGGGGTTTACGATTTAAGTTAGTTGAGAAAAAGATAAAATATGTATTAACAAATTCTAAATATGATTGAATTCTAAATATTTATTATCTTCCCTATTAATTCGAATCTATATAAGGAAAATAGGTTTAAATAGGAAATAACGATTTAAGTTAGTTGAGAAAAAGGTAAAATTTGTTTAAATAAATTCTAAATAGGATTGACTTCTAAAAATTTATTACCTTCCCTATTAATTCGAATAAATAAATCCTAAATAGGATTGACTTCTAAATATTTATTATTTTTCCTATTAATTCAAATAACCAAATTCTAAATATGACTGACTTCTAAATATTTATTATCTTTCCTTTTAATTCGAATGTATATAAGAAAAATTAATTTTATTGAATTAAAATAGAGGAGCTCTAAAAAAATAGATAAATATTTTCCAAATGATTTTGGAGCTCCTGGAGGTTTTCCTTTATATATATAAAGATAAAGACATTGATGGATAACTTATTTAAAAAATGTTTTAAACAAATGTGAAAAAATAATTTTGTAATACGCATTAAAAGATATGTGTCACTACTTCTTTTTCTTTTGTCAGTAATCAACGATTTCATTGATGAATTATATCCAAAATACAATAAACATTGTTATAACATATATTTCATTCAAAAAGTGCTTATAATCTAACCGAACGTCATAATAGATGTCCCCGAAAATTTAGATAATAAAATATTAATGTCTGGAAGGATAACCCACAAAAAGACCTCGTTAAAACCTACAATAGTAAAAACCCAATTGAAAAAGAACTCGGGAAGGAAAAATAGTACCCACAATAAAGTACATTATATATAAAGCTAAAAAAACTAGTATATTCCGATAGTCGTAATAAATTGGTCATTTCATCAAAATTTGTAGCTCAATTGCATTGTACTCCAAGGTCCTAACTATATAGTTGTTCTTTAAAATTTGAAACTCTATCAAGAAGTTCACCATGTCATCAAAATTATAGCAAAATTATCTTTTTCTCCGAGTTCACTGGTAGGTTATTGCTTTAAAGTCTTATAACATACTCCCGTCGTCCCAACCATTTGTTTACATTTGGTTTGGGCATGGAGGTTAAGAAAAATGATAAAGTAGTGGTGGAAAGTTTAAAAAGTGAGTAAAGTGGTGGGACCGATTAATATTTTATATATAAAGTGGGTATAGTGGAGGTAAGTAGTGGATGAGTTTACTTTTTATATTATAAAAACTTTACTACTTTTGGAATTTTATGAAATGTAAAGAATTGGAAGGGACATCCCAAAAAGGAAAGTGTAAAGAAATGGTTGGGACGGAGGGAGTAACACATATTTAAATATTTTTCGAACATCCTCAAAATTGGAACAAAAGAATAAAAGAAGAATATATTAAAATCAAAGAAAAAATTATATCTGATAAAACATATAATTCATAAAAGAGGGAAATAAAACCATCTAACCAAAAAAACCTTTAATTATACACAAACAAGTCAATAAATTGACACGCGATTGCCTATAAAAGGTCAAAATTTTTGCCCTTAAATAGGCCACCCATAAAAGGTACCATAAAGACTTCAATCAACTCACTAAATAAAATATACGGTCAACATTCTTAATTTTAAATAACTAAGATATTTTGAATTATAAAAACAAATCTTAAATCATAATCAAAACGAGTAAACTAATTAGTAAATTAAGGATTTTGACAACTTTTGTTTGTTCAGATGCGTATAACTACTTAGGTTAACATGTTACGCATTTTTATAATGCGTGTCCCTTACTCTACTTTTTTTTAAAAAGAAGAAGATTCATATTTTTTAAACTTTTTTACATTATATCTATTTAACTAATGCGTATTACACTTAACAATTTCTCAAATACATATTAAACTGATATTTCTAAACAAAATTTTAAAATTGGTATTTTTTCACATTTTATTCGATCATTCTAACTACATGTATATATTTGGAATGTAGTTTTTATGAAGAAACTATTTCTTCTGGTAAACACGAATCGAAAAGAGAAATTGTTTACTCAGCTACTCAAAATGGGTTGTTTATAATAGATACTTAACAAGACTACCTACTGTAAATAGAGTTGGCATACAAGACTATTAAAATTTTGCTTTGATCGTTATTTGTTCTGAATTGAGTAAGAAATTTTCTAATTTGAAAATGAATTTTGCTTGATTATACATCTTGTATTATTGTACTTTATGATAATGTAAAATTCGAGTCACACCCTAAGGCTATGTTTGTTTCATGATATTAAGTAGGGGATACAATTATAATATTTTAAATTTTTTTATCTCATGTTTATCTTGTAAAAAAGTAGTGCAGAGTTATCCAAGTATTATAATTCTTTAAATAATCCTATCACATATTTATTTTATTGGAGTAGATGATAAGACTATAATCCCCTCCAATACTTGGTGGGAGAAGTATTATTTTATCCCCTCTTACAAGTATTTTTTTAAAGGATTATAATCCTCTAATTGTAATCCTATGTGAAACAAATATATGATTGGAAAATTTAAAGGACTATATTTCAGTCCTAAGGACTATCCCTAAAAAAAATATAGGATAAAATTTTAAAGGATTATATTCCAATCCTACACTTAATCTTTCTAAACAAACATATGATATGATTATTTAATCCATATGACTGATTTTGATGAAATCAGTTATCCCTGAATTATTATTTCGGGATTATAATTCCATGAAACAAACATGGCATAAGGGATTATTTGGAAAGGATATTGGGAGGGGGTGGGGTGGGTTGAGTTGGGTTGGGTCGACAACTTACAACTCTTGTTTGGAAAGTAATTTGAACAGAAGGGTTGGTTTTACGGGGATTGGTGAGGGGTTCATTGACAATTGAGAAGCTTGCGTGCTCCAACGCCTTAAATAGGGGTATTGAGCAGCGGGTGGTGATGCGTGCGACACACGGTGGAGCGACCCAATCATGCTGATATACTGAATGAGGATAGGGTCCACTTATAATTGCCTAATTTGTTCATTCCTTCTTTTTATTTAGAATTAATAATAATAAAAAAACTAACATAAAAGCTCGTGCGAGGCACAGGCCTGTAACTATATTTAAATAATTTCTTGCACATAATTATAAGTATATATCATTATAAGTTTAAAACAAAAATATGATAAATAGTGATTTTGCTATTTTATTGTTTATTTATGTTATATTTTCTAAGATTACATATCATTTTGATAAATAATTTTCTTATTAATTAGATTAAATTTTATATATTTTGGATACATATCTCTATTATAAAAATTACACAGGTTTTTTATTGCTAAAATAATTAATTTTTTATAAGATGAAATCAAATTTATCAAATAAAATAATTAAATCTAATAAAATAACTATTTTTTCAGAATCATCCATGTATAACATGGACATTTATTATTAATGTGGTTTTAACATAATGATAGTACATATGTAAAATATGAAATTGGTCATACACATAAGATAAAACCTCAAACATATTTTTAATTCTCTTAAATGTATGAATCATGTCTTACGTATATACACATATATAATGATAGAATCTTAATTCAATTGATTATTTTTTCTAGAGTTATATAAAAACTACTATTTCATTTAACACCTTGGTTGAGATGTATTATGGTAGGAGAAAATTTCATAGCTTTGGAACTAAATGTTTGTAACGCTTATAAAAAAAATGTCACAATAGCCAACTAATAACCCATCTATCTATTATCTATTATCTATCATATCTATTATCAATTATCTATCTATTATATTATTAATATCCCGACAAGGGGCATATTCATGAGATAATTTATTAATCTCAAAATTCATGAGACATTTTAATGCTCTCTAAAATAGTGAGTCATTTTATTACATGTAAAAAGATAAGTTTGCCCACCATGCCAAAAATAACCCGTAGCATTTTTGGTTTGTTTATCGGAACCCTTATCATTTGTAGCCTCGACTCTTTGAAGCTTGTGGGGTTAGTGCTTGGCGCCTGTCAATTCAGCGGTAGGAATGAAAGGTCGGATCGGAAGCGACAGAATTGGTAAGAGTTCAACCAGAAGATTGTATCGATTGTGATTGTTTGTTTGGGTTTGTATGTATAGGCATGTGTATGTAGTACTTATGTTGCTGTTGTGCTTGTTTTGTGTATACGCCTAAATGGGCCTGCATCTCTGCGGCTTATCAACGTTTGTCCACCATTTTTTTAACTGATTTCAAAGAATTAACATCCCAGAATTGTGTTTATATGATGCTCGCATGTATGAGTCCAAATTCATGATTATTATACAGAGTTTGGAGAATCGAGAATATTGTTTGAATTGTGAAATTGGATTTAATTTAGAGATATATAACACTGTTGGTTAAGTCTGCATGCATCAATGTTTTCAGAGGTTGTATAAGTTGATTACATGATCTTTTCCAATGGTTTTTATTCTTTTTGTGGTATTTTTCTGATCCGGCTACTTTTTAGTGCTAATTCCAAGTTAGTTATGCATTTTTGCTCAAACTCTTCTATGTATATTCATGTTCTTTGTACTAGAATTTATCTACTTTATTACATTTATTGTACAATAATATTTATATTTTTTTTGGTTGTCTTCACTATACATGCTTGAACCCTGGTTTGAATACATTTATACTTTGTGCATCTTTTTTTAGGAGACATTCATAATCTTACTTCTTGTATTTTAAACTCAAACTCAACCTCCATTTCTATTTCATATATTTACGGAATCTGTATATGTTTATAGATCTTTTCTAGAACCTATATTTACATTGTTCATGATAGTATATTAGATTCTCCTTTTAGAATTTGAATTCCAGGTAAGTATATGCTTCGATCAGATTCAAGATATTATTTGGCGGTTCTTATCTTAACTTCTAAGAGAACTTTGTTAATTGCTTTAGAATTTAGATATAGTGCGGATATATAACAAATGTAGTAGGAACTATGTTAATTTTTTTTTTATCTTGGATGAATTATCAGCTACCCACAATCTAACCTCATGTCCATTACATACCCACAATCTAATCTTCGACCACTTTTAGTTTGATTGATGTATGTATATCTTCCAAGCAAAAAATATTTGGTATTAATTTTTCTAAAATAGAGCATCTACAGGCTTATAGATCAATGAACTTTTTTTCGAACAAATGTATAGTGATGGTATGGGTTGGTATATACTATATATGTAACACTAGGAGGCTAACTTTATGTTGTCGTAACGCTTAAGGTTAATTGGGGCTAGGGGAAAGAGGAATCCTAACTAAACTTTCGTATATAATTTGAATTATATACCTGATTCTCATTTTTTTACTCGACATTCGCTAAAATAGAAGAGCTAATTAAATATACAATTTATCTGGCTACTGGATGAATTTGGTGCAGAATGTGGTATGTATAGGTCTTCTAAGCTATACTTTGATGTTCATTATTATTTGTAAATCCTCGAAGAGCCGGGGGAAATGGAGGAGTCCCAACTTCTGAAAAGTCTTGTAGAATTTGAATCACAAGCCCCATGTTTGACATGTTCTTCTCGTAATATTGAATATAACAACTTATTTTGCGAGCTTTCGTCACTTCAATTGAGTTTCCTTTACCCATCAAATTTAGATTGAAAAAAAATGGCATGTTATTTTCGGAGAGTGCGTGGAGCGTTTCTTCTCCTACCCAGGGTATTGGAGCTTGTAGATGAAAAGATATACATACAATCTTGGCAGGAAAAAAGCACTCATGTACTCTTGAATACTTTTGTATCTTAACCTTTCAGGTAACATCAAACTTCGTTTCAGATATTATACAACATCTTGTCATGTAGTCAAATTATTTTGCAGCAAAATATTTATTCAGACTATTGGTGATTCAAGTTCTTTTATAAAGCCAATTAGAATAATTAGGGATGCCTAGGTATAATGTCTCAAAAACCACTCCGCGTAGCAGACTATGACATTCTAATAGCATTCTAATTCGTCCTTTTTACATATCTTTTTAGTGAACTTTAAATGCACAAATTTATTCATATTTCACTCATTATTTTGTTTGCTAATTTTTGGTTTGCCATTATATTGGAGAGCGATATAGTCCCAGTTTTTGAGAGACAAGAAAAAATTCGTACTTTTTTGCGCAGCACATGTATGGTCGTTGAATTTACAGGAAGGCATGTAGTATCGGGGCCAAAAGGATGTCCAAATTGACTTGATTGAAAGTTTTTGAGTTTAATAAAAAAAACTGGCCATCTATTCCAAGAAAATGTCTCAGGTAACTCATAGTTCTCCAAGGGAGCTCATTTAAACCATTTAAGTCACTTAAATATGAGTTATCGGAAAATGTAACAGAATGCTCATAAGTTGCTAATGTATTCGCCACATGGCCTAAATTAAAATAGATAAATTACAAATATAAATGGCACTATATATATATATATATGAATTAATGTAATTATATTTAGGTCATTACTAATGATTAATGAAAGATGAAAACCAATAGATACTTAATGATTTATATTTTTTTATGAAGTTCTAATATTTCTATTGACTCTAATATCATTGTTTAGATAGATGATAAAGCTTATAATTTGCCATGCATCTACTTGTATAAAAATTTACCACAAATAGGGATCTCTTAGTTACTGCACTGATTAGGGAAGTTCTTCACCTCCCTTGCCCATATCAATCTTTTTGTCTTCATCTGCCTTCTTAACCCCAATAACGATACATATCTTTCCATTAATCCCAAACAAAAAAAATCCCTTGAATTTTTACTCACTGTTTATCCAGGGATCTCTCTCCTACACTTTTGACCCCTCAAAATAACAATCCTCGTAAACCCCTGACACACTCTTAACTACCTTAACTACAATTACAACAAGCACATATAGTTCGAAAAAATGTGAATATGCATAATTGGCAAATACACTGTTTTAATTAATATGTATCATGTATACGTCTATCCTAAAAAATATAATTATGTGTATATATGTGTGCATTGAAACATGTTAAATTTGATGAATTATTTCCTTTTATAAAAGCCACGTTGCATGCACTTCATCCATTAATGTGTACTCTAATATTTCTTCCGTTAAATTTTAATCCTGAAATTAACGGAGTGATATATAAGTTAGTTAAGTGGTTTAAGTGAGCTCCTATAGAGAATGGGGAGTTTCCCGACATTTTTGTGTAATAGTAGTAAACTTGATATAAAACCCAAAAGTTTTCTAATTATCTTGATTTTTTCTAATTGTTAGGTATGAATACAACACAGAGGGGGGGTGAATGTGTTTTGGCTTAACTGTTTGATTTTTGATCGACTTAGGCTTTAGCAGTTGGTTGTTATCAATGATTTAGTAGAATAGATGTTAAACATAAATAACTGTGCATATATGTAAAACAAAGATCTTCAAAACTCACTTAATTTTATATTAAAAATCAAGCAGTATTTTGCTACAAAATCTCTAAGTTCTTGTTTTAGAACTTAGCTTCTTTCTTGAGAGAGAACACACAATTTTCTATCTTGATAGTTCTACTTAACTAGAGGTCCAGTGTTAACTTTATAACTCAGTTAACTGTTGGTTTACACAGTGGATAATAAACATGCTATTAGCTTTTCTAATCTGTCACTTGTCATTTCTATTTATAGAAAAGCAAATCTTCCATTTCTGGCTTAACATATCTTTAGCATCCCGTGATTACTTTAATCTCCTCTGTCAGTTAATCTTTCCCATTGATCTTGCACATCTCTCAAGCTGCTTTTTGTAGACTTGTCAATCCAGCTATGTGAATTGTTTGTTGATTTGCAACCTTGGATATTAAACTGTTCTGCAATTCTGTACTTAGAGAAATTTCTTCACTTCGAGATCTCCAGTTAAGCTGTAGAGAACTCGACATCTCGATAGGCATGTTGGCTTGTCGATATCTCTGAAACTTCATTGTTGCCTAGACTTATCGACAACTCTGAGTTCTCTAGTGAATTTTGGTTTATCGATAACTCAGAGTTCTCTAATGGACTTTGGCTTATCGATAACTCAGAGTTCTCTAATGAATGTATACTTGTCGATATCTCTGAGTTCTCGACAGACAATTCCTGAGCTCTGTACACCCGGTAGATGTTGCTTATCCGTCGAGTAGTGATGGCTTATCCGTCGAGTAGACATTGTTTATCCATCGGGTAGACATTGCTCATCCATCGAGTAGATATTATTCATCCGTCGGTGCTCTCTGGAGTTTAAATGACTTCTCGATAAGTCATTCTGGAGTTCTCGAATGATTTCTCTATAACACTAATTCTGTGACTTGTAGAGATCTTGACTTAGAATGTTTTTTACCAAACAGAATTATTCAACTCCAAGCTTCTTCATAATTCTTCTGAGGCATGATCTTCTTGATCTTCTTCCAGATAGAATTCTTAGGCTTGACAATGTTTAGGGAAAAATGCTCCAGTCTGCTCCATTTACATTTTACAGACATTAAGTGTTACAAGTATGAATTACAGATTAAGGTTACAATACAACTAATCTTAGGGTTGTCAGTATGACTTAGTCTTGTTATGATACAGGCATGTCTTGCACAACAATCTCCCCCAATTTGTGAGAAGATTGCTTATCACAAATTCATGCCTGTTAACAAGACTAACCCCAAGTTAAAGAATGAAAATAAAATAATACAAAAGCTGATACAACACTTGTACAATGAATATTTGACAGTTTACAATAATTAAGTAAAGACTGAGCTGTCTGATTCTTTCTCAATTATGTTCTTAATTTGCACAAGTATTTCCAATTCTTCTAGGATGGGGGTGTCAGTTAGAGCCTCTATTAGTTTCAGCAAATCTGGCTTAGTATATCTAGCTAACATCCCTATCCTGTAACTTGACAAAGAACCAGCTTTTACATTCAGAAATTTTCCATCCTTTGATAATCTGCTCTTGCCTGCTGCCTTCAACTCTTCTGATCTTCTGATATACTCAGATCATAGATGTTGATGATATTATTAGCTCCAGTAATCTTTGACATCATCTATTATATATTATAATCTTCCCCAACTTGTTCATTATGAGATTATGCACAAGTTCTGATTGATGATGTCAAAACTTTATCCAAATACAAAAACCAAAACTAATCTTCCCATCAGGTCTTCTTTTGTTGAGTTGTATTTAGATTTATTCAACATCCATTAGCTGTTTTGGCATATTCTCCCCCTTTTTGACATTATCTCCAGGAAGAAAGATCCAACTAAATGCACATTGTTCAAGTTGCTGTCATTGTCCATTTGGACCACTGTCTGCAGCTTCAAGCTTCATTGAAATTCATGGTGATAAGTTTTTTTTTTAAATAGAAATTTCACTTAGATCTGCAGAAAAAGTCTGTTACTGATAAAAGTCCTAAGCTCTCTATTCTTTTGAATAAGTAGTCTCACCAAAATATCACTACACTAGTCTCATGACTTTTGAGAGTCAGAGTTCCCTCACAAGGATTACTAAATCCATACATGCATCTACCTCTCCTTTTGCCAGGAAGGATCTTGCCTCTCTTATTCTTTGTTTTTCACTCAATCTTTTCTCTTATCCTCTCATGAAAGGTTCAAATGATGTTTGACCTACAGAAATAATAGGTGGCTGAGAAGAGGCAATATGTGATCATATGATTAGAAGAAGACCATATAGGGCTAATCATACTCATTTCACCAGAAAAATGAGTGCATAAGCATCTATGACTGGGGTCACAGTTTGACTCACAGATTGCTCTGTGGTTGTGACAGTGTGTTGTCCTCCACTTGTAGTGGGAACCTCCATTGGAATTGGAGAGGATTTGACTGGGTTACTGTCATGTACACCAGCCTCAAACCTTTGTGCACCTTGCAGAGCACTATCACATAAATGTGATAAGATTGCCCTTCTTATGACATTGTCATAGGCAATTGTTCTTCTAGCTTTGACTACTAAGACAGTTTCTGCTAGAGTTATGAGGGGAGTTGTTCCTTTTTGAGGAACCTCCAATTGAATTGGAGAGGATTTAGATAGCTCCCCCTCAGGAGTACTACCCTCAAAACTTTCAGTCTGTGAAGACTGTTTGTGCACATGAAGGTGCAAGAGAAACATTCAAGAAATATTTAGTAAACTGATAAACTTTCATGTTTGGTGGATTCTTTTCTCAAACAACTGAATCAATCTGAAGGTCATCAAGAAATTATTGTCCTTTTATAAAACAGGTGGCTTTTGAGAGTCACCTGAGTGGGATTGTGTTTGAGTTTGTGTTTGTGTTGCTGTGCTTAGGTAAACCACAGTTTGATTTTGAGGTGTTTTAGCTGCAGTTTTAGCACTAATACATGTGAATTGATTATTTGAATTCCCTGTTGATGTCTTGTATTAGACCTGAAATGCATTGAACAACTGTATCTCTTTGGAGTTTCATTAGACAAGTACATTGTAAGATATTTTAATTGCAAGCATTATTGCAGAGAAGACAAAAGTTAATATAGATATAAGCATATAGTAATTATTACACAAACAAGAGATTTCAAGACAAGAATCAGAACTTTCAGACAAGAATCAGAACTTTCATTAAACATGGAAACATAGTACATTAAAACATAGATTTAACAAGTAGATCCTAATCCTGACTACTCTAATTCAGACTCCTTCTTCTCGGCCTCCAACCTCCTTGCCCTGTGCTGGTAAGCTCTGGACATGGGGTGTGCAAGAGAGATGATCCTCTCCAGCAACTCCAAAGCAGCAAGGCGTTGCTGCTCAGCCACCCTGGCTCGTCTCTCCTGCTCGAAAGAGACTTCCATCTCAAAGAAAAGAATGTTGATTTGATCATTCCACAAGAGTCCGTAAAAGATCTCCAGTGGAATATCAAAGGGGCTGTAAACAACCCCCTTGAGACGGACACGAAGTCCGATAGGATCAAAATACACTAGATCATCATCCAAATGATGGACCGGTTGATAAGCTCCATTAACAAGTCTGTAGAAGACTGGCGCATCCATTTGAATGAGAGAGAGAGAGAGATAAACAGGAGGTGAGTTTGAAATTTGATATTTGTTGAGAGTAGGAGAGTGAAGAAGTGATAAAGAGTGAAGCGTTTCAATATATAGAGGGAGTAAAGATAGAAACCAAGAGACTCTTGAGTTGCCCGGATAATAGGAGTAATAATCACATAAACCTACTAGACAGCTAGAAATGACTAGTGACTATTCCCCATGCAAGTACTCAAGAATATTAGTTTATTTTAAAGAGTAACTATTCCCCATGCAAATAAGCACATGCTTCCTACACAAAAAGTAACTCACCCATTTCAGCAAGCAATCAGATAGATTTATCACTATCAGCATACTCAAAACAACACAAATAATGTATTGTCTACTAACATTGGACTTACATATTTCCACGTAAGCAAGAAATCATATAAGCATGTAAATATATCAATAAGTCAGAGAAATTTAGAGACAAAGTATGTCAAAAATATTTTTATGAACAGAATTTATGAATTAAATTTGTTCAGTTTTTCATACTTTTTGTTTCTTTTGATCTGTTATTTATTAAGTTCATATACTGAAGATATGAAGTAATAAATATTCAGTTTACTTAGAATTTTGAGAAATTCCAAGTTAAAATTAATCGAGAAGTCTGGGAATTTATAGAAAAAGTAAAATACTTATCGAGAAGTTAAATAAACGTTTGATATTAAACTTATCAAGAAGTAATTTTGAATATAAAAAAGGTACATTCGAGAAGTCAAATGACTTATCGAGAACTCTGATAAATGCCCAGTTTGTCCAAAAAGGACTGAAATAATACTAATTTATTTGAATTAAATCAAATCGAAATCAGAATAAATTTTCCAAAAGTATTTGTCTAAAATAATTCATTGAATTAAATTATTTTAGTTCTGAGTTATTGATAAGTCTCAAAATCCTTGTCGAGAACTCTGTGAGTTAACACTATTAGAGAACTCTTCATGGTCTTATCGATAAGTCATAATAAAGCTTATCGAGAAGTCATTCGAGAAGTCTGTAAAAAGACTTATCGAGGACTCACTCGAGAACTCTAAAATGACTTGTCGATAAGTCATTTTGACTTATCGAGAACTCAGTTCTCTATACCTTTGAGTACTGTTTTTCTGCCTTGTGTTAAGTTTACACATTTAAGATGTAAATTAACAACTAAGCAGTTTACTTAGAATTTTGAAATATTCTAAGTTAATTTTTGAGTTTTTAAGAAAGATAAATATACAGAGATTCTGAAATATTTATAATTCATATTTCAGTTAATTTCCGATTAAATCAAACTAGATTGATTTATTAGAAATTAATCTGTTGCAACACATTAGCTGAGTTCTTGCCTTAGGATGAAGAATTGAGCATTCCAATTTCACTCACAAGTCTAGTGAAGGTTGCTTCATCCAAAGGTTTAGTAAAAATGTCAGCTAATTGTTTCTCTGTTGGAACAAAAATGAGCTCAATGGTACCATTTGCAGCATGTTCCCTGATAAAATGGTACCTAACATCAATGTGCTTTGTTCTAGAATGATTAACTGGATTAGCTACTATAGATATGGCACTAATATTGTCACACATAATAGGAATTTTGTGTAACACTAGACCATAGTCCATTAGCTGATTTCTAATCCAAAGCACCTGAGCACGACAACTTCCAGCAGCTATATATTCAGCCTCAACTTTGGAAGTTGACACAGATTGTTGTTTCTTACTGTACCAGGACACAAGTCGTTGACCAACACTAGTACATTTCCTATCAACCCTGCATCCAGCAAAATCTGCATCTGTGTATCCAACAGCTTCAAAACCAGTTTACTTAGGATACCATAATCCCAAGTTTGGAGTTCCCTTTAAGTATCTGAAAATCCTTTTTACATCCATCAAATGTGATTCCTTTGGATTGGCTTGAAATCTGGCACATAGACAAGTAGCAAACATGATGTCTGGTCTACTAGCAGTCAAATAAAGCAATGATCCAATCATCCCTCTGTAGCTTGAAATATCCACACTCTTGCCTTTCTTGTCTTCATCCAACTTGGTTGCAGTAGACATTGGTGTAGATGCAGGTGAGCTATCCACCATACCAAATTTCTTTAATAAGTCATTCACATATTTGGTTTGGCTGATGAAAATACCTTCACTTCTTTGACTAACTTGAAGGCCAAGGAAGTAACTCAATTCTCCCATCATGCTCATTTCATACTCACTCCGCATTAGCCTAGAGAATCTTTGACAAAGCTTTTCATTAGCAGATCCAAAGATGATATCATCCACATAGATTTGAACTAGGATCATATCTTCACCATGCTTCTTGTAGAAGAGAGTCTTATCAATAGTATCTCTGGTAAAATCATGTTTGAGTAGAAATACTGACAGTGTGTCATACCAGGCTCTAGGTGCCTGTTTCAGTCCATATAGAGCCTTGAGTAATTTGTAAACAAAGTTAGGGAATTCAGGATCTTCAAAGCCAGGTGGTTGTTGCACATAAACTTCTTCTTCTAGTTCACCATTAAGAAAAGCACTCTTGACATCCATTTGATACACCTTAAAATTTGAGTGTGCATCAAATGCCAGAAAAAATCTTATTGCTTCTAGTCTTGCAACAGGAGCAAAAGTCTCATCATAGTCAATTCCCTCTTCCTGTGAGTAGCCTTTAGTAACCAACCTTGCTTTATTTTTAGTAACAGTTCCATTTTCATCCATTTTGTTCCTGTACACCCACTTAGTTCCAATTATGCTTCTATTCTTTGGTGCAGGAACTAATTTCCAAACTTTGTTTCTCTCAAACTGATTCAGCTCCTCCTGCATAGCACATATCCAATCAGGATCCAATAGGGCTTCTTCAGTTTTTTTGGGCTCTACTTGAGATAGAAAACATGCATGTAGGCATTCATTAGCAGTTGCACTCCTAGTTCTCACACCAGCTGAGGGATCACCAATAATAGCTTCTAATGTATGACTCTTATCCCACTTTCTAGTGTGTGTCTGTTGAGTAGTGCCTTCATCATTTTCTTAAGTATTACCATGACTGTCATTTCCATTCTCTTCTTCTCCCCCTGAGTCTGTGCCATGAAATTCAGGTGTCTGAAGAGAGCTTTCATTCCCATGATTTTGTTCAGAGGTCTCTTCATCTATCACTTGTTGTGCCACAACTTCATTTTCCTCATCAGAATCACTATCAATGGTTAGATTTTCAATAGCAAGGGCTTCAGCATCATTTACATCAAGGCATTCCAAGCCTGGACACTTGTCATCATCAAAAGTCACATCTGTGCTTTCCATAATTTTCTTTTGATCAATCACATAAACTTTGTAGGCTGTTCTTTCCAATGAATATCCCAGAAAAATTGCTTTAAAAACTTTAGAGTCAAATTTTCCTACATATTCAGAGTTGTCTTTTAGAATATAACACTTGCTTCCAAACACATGTAGATGTTTCACTGTAGGCTTCCTGTTAGACATGATTGAGTAGGGTGATTTTCCATGAGCTTTGTTGATGAGATATCTGTTTTGAGTGTAGCATGCAGTATTAACAGCCTCTTCCCAAAAACTAGTTGGCAATTGAGCATCTTGTAGCAAAGTTCTAGCAGCTTCAACCAATGTTCTATTTTTCCTCTCAACTACTCCATTTTGTTGAGGTGTTCTAGCTGCTGAAAATTCTTGAACAATGCCTTGCTTTTGCAGAATTCACTTAATGTTGAGTTTCTGAATTCTGTTCCATTATCACTCCCCAATCTTTTCACACTAACTTTTCCTTCAGCTTGCTTCTTAATTTTCTTGATGTGCTCAATTATGATGTTTGGAGTTTCATCCTTAGAGTACATGAACTCAACCCAAATGTATCTTGAAAAATCACCAACCATGACAAGGGCATATTTGTTCCTTGATATGGACAAGACATTTACCGACCCAAACAAGTCCATGTGAATAAGTTGCAGAGGTGCACTTATGGAATTCACAGTTTTTGACTTGTGACTTGATCTTTTCATCTTTCCTTTCTGACAAGCTTCACAAACTTCTAATTGAGCAAATTCCAAACTGGGCATGTCTCTCACAAGCTCCTTCTTGACTAAGGTGTTGATTGCTTTAAAATTCAGGTGAGATAGCTTCTTATGCCATAATTTGCTTTGCTCTTCTGATGCCTTGGTGTAGAAATAGCACACTCCATCCTTATTTGTTGAGTCTAAGTCTGCAACAAATAAGCTTCCCTTTCTTACTCCTTTAAGAGCAATTTCACCAGTCTTTTTGCTAATAAAAGCACAATCTCCTTTGTTGAAAACAACTCGAAAACCTCTGTCTGCAAATTGACTAACACTTAAGAGATTTACTTCTAATCCAGCAACTAGTGCTACATCTTCAATGACAACATTTCCAGAAACAATCTTGCTATATCCCATTGTGAATCCTTTACTGTTGTCTCCAAAGGTCACCAAAGGGCCAGCCATCTCCTTAAATTATGATAACAGGGCCTTATCACCTGTCATATTCCTGGAACATCCACTATCAATGATCCATATGACCTTCTTTCCTTTGCCCTGCACACAATGAGGATTAATTGTGTTTAGTTACCCAAGCTGTGTTGGGCACTTTCTTCTTGTCAACTGATTTTGCAGAAGTAGAATAAGAATTTTCAGATAAAATGGAATTCATAGACTGTTGAGCATTTTCCCTTTTAGATATAGAACCAACTTTTGATTCTCTGAGATCAA
The DNA here is from genome assembly GCF_009905375.1 of Apium graveolens. NCBI lineage: Eukaryota > Viridiplantae > Streptophyta > Magnoliopsida > Apiales > Apiaceae > Apium > Apium graveolens. The sequence continues at coordinate 29,155,289 of NC_133648.1, read as the reverse complement.
TTCTCAATTTTTGGCAACTCTTTATCACTTTCATGTTGCAGGGAATGCAGTCAAACTTGTCACAGAATGAATAGGGATCATTAGCCTTAGCTTCATTGTATTTGCAGACTCCTTCAGGTGGATTGCTAACAATCTTTTTACAAAGATGAGTTAGGTGATTCATTGATCCACAATTCTCACACCTCTTTCTAGGAGCATTTGCAATATAAGAAAAATTATTGCTTTTTTTATCCCAATCTTTCCATTTCTATTCTTCTTTTTCTTTCTGACCTGTTCAGCTTTAATCTCCTTCACAGACTCCTTAGTTTCTTGATTGGCTTTTGGTGTTTCAACAGAGATGGAAGACTGAGTTGTCTCATCATTTTTCTTTTCCTTGTCCTCATCATCTATCTCCTGTTTGATGATCAACTCTTCTTCACTGAAGTTCACTTCACATGCCTTAAACAAAGGTGATTCAACTTTCTTCAAAATAATTGGAACATCCTCAGTTTCAGTTGATTTTCCTTTGTCACCGACATACATCTTTTTGTTGTTCAAACCCTCATAATCAAGACCAATGGCAATGTTTGCACATGGATTGTTCTTTTCATGATATTGGCCAATCAAATCAGAAGCATTTTTGAAGGATTTCACCTTCACTTCATTCTTCTCCAACTTTTCTCTCAATACTGCTTCAATTTCACTTGCACACTTTAATTTGTTCTTTAAGTATGCATTTTCTTGCTTAGCAGTATCAAGCTCAACCAGCAACAATTCAGTCTCTTGTTTTTCACTCTCAAGTTTTTCATTGATCTTTTTCAATCTGCTAACTTCCTCATTTGCAGCAACCATGCTTGTATGAATGTGGAACATTTCTGTGCTCATCTTTTCAACAGTTTCCTTATATTGACTCACATTTAAATCAATTGTGGTAAGAGTTGGTACCTGTAATTTAGATGATGAAGAGTCTCCTTGCTCCAAGGCCATGAGTGCATAGTTTCCAACTTCTTCATCTTCATCATTATCTGAATCATCCCAGCTTTTACCCTCAGCAATATAAGCTTTCCCTTGTTGCTTCTTTAGAAGAGCATCATACTTTGCTTCCAATTCAAGATAGGCTTTGTCTTTCTTTGCCTTCTTGGGTTTCCTACATTCTGTAGCAAAATGGCCCAGCTCATCACAATTAAAGCACCTTATGTTTGATCTATCAATAGATCCAGTTCTGTAGCCATTTTTGCTATCAGGAGTGTACTTCCCTTTTCCTTTCCAGCTGCAGTCTTTGTTGAAGGACTGTCCTTTGCTCTTGAAAAATCTTGGTTTCTTCACTCTAATGTTAGAGAATTTTCTAGCCAAGTAAGCCATTGATTTATCTAGCTCATCAAGCTCATCAAGAGTGTAGAACTCATTTTCTTCAACCAATTCCAGTATGACTTGCTCTTTAGTGTCATTAGCTCTTTTCTCACTTGTAGAAACTTCTGGAGTTTGAGATCTTTGCTCATCATTGGAGATTTGGCCATCATTCACAATTAGTGCACTTGAGCCGTCCATTACATATCCTTGACCAGCCCTTAATGATTTCTTTTAAACCATTTCAAGTTCATAAGTTTTCAGAACCCCATAAAGCACTTCTAGTGTGATTCTACTCAAATCCCTTCCTTCTCTGATTGTAGAGATCTTTTGTTCCAAATGGTCAGGGAGAGTAAGCAAGAACTTCAAATTCACTTCTTTAATATCATAAAATTTATCATGAAGCTGAAAGTCATTTATCAGCTTATTAAACCTTTCAAACACATCAGTTACCCTCCTTTGGTTTAGCCATAAAACCCTCATACTGAGAAATCAATATCCTTCATTGATTTAACCTAACCTCCTCAGTTCCTTCACAAAGTATTTCAATCTTTTCCCAGATCTGTTTATCAGTGTCACAGTTGACAATATTATTATACATTACATTGTCAAGTGACTCAATTAGTATCAGTTGCAAAGCACTGTCTAGGGAAACTTTCTCTCTTTCAGGTTCAGTATACTCAGAAGGATCCTTGGGAGCATAATGAGCTGGAATAACCATATCTCCATCTGTGGTTTCCTCAACTCTAACTACAGGAGTGAAGGGCCCATTCTTGGGGATACCAATGTAAAGGTGATTAGCCATTTTTATAAACAGCAATATTTTCTTTTTCCGTAAAGTATAATTGGCCTTATCAAAGGGAGAAATCTTGATACTACTGATTTTCTGTGTATTCATTTTTCCAAGATCTAATCTGTTTACTTTCAGATTTTGCTCTGATACAACTTGTTAGGTATGAATACAACACAGAGGGGGGGTGAATGTGTTTTGGCTTAACTGTTTGATTTTTGATCGACTTAGGCTTTAGCAGTTGGTTGTTATCAATGATTTAGTAGAATAGATGTTAAACATAAATAACTGTGCAAATATGTAAAACAAAGATCTTGAAAACTCACTTAATTTTATATTAAAAATCAAGCAGTATTTTGCTACAAAATCTTTAAGTTCTTGTTTTAGAACTTAGCTTCTTTCTTAAGAGAGAACACACAATTTTCTATCTTGATAGTTCTACTTAACTAGAGGTCCAGTGTTAACTTTATAACTCAGTTAACTGCCGGTTTACACAGTGGATAATAAACATGCTATTAGCTTTTCTAATCTGTCACTTGTCATTTCTATTTATAGAAAAGCAAATCTTCCATTTCTGGCTTAGCATATCTTTAGCATCCCGTGATTACTTTAATCTCCTCTGTCAGTTAATCTTTGCCATTGATCTTGCACATCTCTCAAGCTGCTTTTTGTAGACTTGTCAATCCAGCTATGTGAATTGTTTATTGATTTGCAACCTTGGATATTAAACTGTTCTGCAATTCTGTACTTAGAGAAATTTCTTCACTTCGAGATCTCCAGTTAAGCTGTAGAGAACTCGACATCTCGATAGGCATGTTGGCTTGTCGATATCTCTGAAACTTCATTGTTGCCTAGACTTATCGACAACTCTGAGTTCTCTAGTGAATTTTGGTTTATCGATAACTCAGAGTTCTCTAATGGACTTTGGCTTATCGACAACTCAGAGTTCTCTAATGAATGTATACTTGTCAATATCTCTGAGTTCTCGACAGACAATTCCTGAGCTCTGTACACCCGGTAGATGTTGCTTATCCGTCGAGTAGTGATGGCTTATCCGTCGAGTAGAAATTGTTTATCCATCGGGTAGACATTGCTCATCCGTCGAGTAGATATTATTCATCCGTCGGTGCTCTCTGGAGTTTAAATGACTTCTCGATAAGTCATTCTGGAGTTCTCGAATGATTTCTCTATAACACTAATTCTGTGACTTGTAGAGATCTTGACTTAGAATGTTTTTCACCAAACAGAATTATTCAACTCCAAGCTTCTTCATAATTCTTCTGAGGCATGACCTTCTTGATCTTCTTCCAGATAGAATTCTTAGGCTTGACAATGTTTAAGGAAAAATGCTCCAGTCTGCTCCATTTACATTTTACAGACATTAAGTGTTACAAGTATGAATTATAGATTAAGGTTACAATACAACTAATCTTAGGGTTGTCAGTAAGACTTAGTCTTGTTATGATCCAGGCATGTCTTGCACAATAATCTCCCCCAATTTGTGAGAAGATTGCTTATCACAAATTCATGCCTGTTAACAAGACTAACCCCAAGTTTAAGAATGAAAATAAAATAATACAAAAGCTGATACAACACTTGTACAATGAATATTTGACAGTTTACAATAATTAAGTAAAGACTGAGGTGTCTGATTCTTTCTCAATTATGTTCTTAATTTGCACAAGTATTTCCAATTCTTCTAGGATGGGGGTGTCAGTTAGAGCCTCTATTAGTTTCAGCAAATTTGGCTTAGGATATCTAGCTAACATCCCTATCCTGTAACTTGACAAATAACCAGCTTTTACATTCAGAAATTTTGTATCCTTTGATAATCCTGCTCTTGCCTGCTGCCTTCAACTCTTCTGATCTTCTGATATACTCAGATTATAGATGTTGATGATATTATTAGCTCCAGTAATCTTTGACATCATCTATTATATATTACATTAATTACCTAAATAATTGCTTTAGTACATTCAGAGGATGATAACAGATATAATTACAGGTTCCCATTCAGATGTACACACCAGAGGACCATAACTGCATATATCAGTGCACCGGAGTACTGGCTAATTCAGATTCTTGTAGATGAACATCATTCCTCTTTGCTGAATATTTTTTGCCAAATTGTCTGTTAGAACCCGAAAGTTTAGACATGTGGTATACTTCCTAAACTTTAAGTTATGACTAGTCGAATTTCATTATAAAAAAATATTGATATGTGATAGCTTACTTTACCTTTTGTCATGTACACTCTACATTTGTCTTCTTTTTAGTCCATTTTATTTTTTATATTATTCTCTGGTATGCATGTGCCCAATGGCGATTCAAGAAATTTGGAAATGGGGGCATAAATTGCAAAAAAAAAGACAATAATAAAAATTTAAATAAATTGTCAAGTAAAACTTATATTTTTTCCTTACGAGTTTTCATCGACTGAAAATGATGAATTATAATATCTAATAGAGTGAATCGAGTGATAGACTGATACTGTGAGAGATCGTTGTATCTATATTGAGAGGTGGAACAACAATATACATAGGTTAGAGAGGTTGTTCTTTATGTTGTTCTATTTTTGTAGGTGTGTCGTGTGATAAAAAACAGGCTGCTTCCAATTTTTATATAATAGATAATTTGTAATACTTATTAAAAAGCTATTATGATATTGATAACTAATTATTTTATTAAATAACTATTAAATAACTATATTATTTATTATATATTATTTTGAATAATTTATTAATCTATTAATTTTTCAATATATTATCAATAATTTAGAATTATAAAAAATGGGCTACATAATAAATATATCTGACTTTTAAAAAAATTAAAAAATAATCGGGGGATAATTATCACCCCCCCAACACTCTACAACTGCCCCTACATGTGCCGTCATTTGTTTTTGGAATGTTAGTTTGTCAAAAAGGAACACGATGGTAGTGGTAATGAAGATTGCATAAAATGAAATTATTTTTCGAAACGATATCAAATGGGTCATAATCAGAAACTACTTGCTTCCTCCCCAGGAACCACATCAGGCCTTTATTTATTAAAGTCTAGGTGATTATTTTAGGCCTGGCTCTTTTATTTTCTTATGAAAAAAATGTTGCAATGCATAGCGTAAAAATATTTTTTTTGCCAAGTAATAGCTTAAAAACTTTGCTTTTAATATCCTATTTATTTTGGCTTCCTTAACTTTTGGAGATCAAAATAAATTTTATTAATAGAAATGAATAAACAATCTGATGAAAGGCAAAGAAAATAAAGTAGGAATTTCCAACCTAGCTCATTTCATATGTTTTTCATCTATTTTAAGTCTATTTAAGATTTCTTCTTGTACAAGTAGCTTTAACAGGAAAGAAAAAATGATGATCGTCGGGCGGGAGTACAAAGCATACCAGTTCAAGGCCTCACCGGTAGAAGTACGAGACGCTAATCTTTATTGTCATCACTAGAGTGTTGCAATAAAAGTCTTAGGTGAACATTACCATAACACTGCGGTATTCAAGGTAATCCATTTTAGAGAAAAATAACATAACCTATAATAATGGGTCAACATCAGACTGTAGAATATAACCAAACTACAAAACAGATTTACACTATGAAGGGTAGTCAGTGTTCTTTTGAAATAGTTTTGTACTGCAAGTGGACATCATCTATAAACGCAAAATACGTCACCGGAGGCATCATTGTATCCTTAAAACTACCAAGAAAAAGAAAAGCTGAAGATTATATAACATCGCAGCATGTCACGCCAAACAGCACTCTACATTCTCCTTGCATAACTCAATAGATACCCACCACATCGAAGGAGAAAAGTAATATATATTAACAGCTGAACTTTACGAGGCTCTATAGTCACGGAAAGTGAAAAGTGCTTCATTTTTGTGGTAGGTGTTCTAATACCAACACTATTTTACATTTCACACACATTGTATAGCTAAATGTAATCTTGCAAATAATTATAGCGATTCTTTAAAGTTTAAACAACTCCCTAGCTTTTTATTATTACAAGTTATCATTATCTTTCGTGAGTAATGTGTGATTTACCTTGCGTTCTAATTTGGTCATATGTTTTCATTACATTTCTCCACATACAATCCATTTTGAAATAAAAACATGTAAATCTTCCGTCTCAATTATATAATAGGGACATTTAGGTATGATGCTATAAAATGACCCGTGCGTTGAATGTGTTATTATGCTAGTTATTTATTTATTGTCATGATTAATTTTACACATAAACCCAATTTACAATAGCACACCAAGTATGAGTTTTCATATAATTTGTGCAAGCTCTATCTAGTGCATCGTGTCTGGTATTCATATTATTACATAGTTTATATGCTATTTTTATTATGTTTATTACCATATATACACATCAAGTAATATATTACGTTAAATATTGTTAAACGTATTGTTTTACAAATTATATTCTACAAATATCACTATTTTATTGAAAATCTTGTACATTTGGGAAGTACACGATGTAACACGTATTGATGTTAGAAAATTATTCAGTTTATAGAACGCACATTGTTTCAATTTTTACATTTAATTCTAAATAACTTGTCAACCAAACATATTTTAAAAAATTATGTGATGTACTTGTGTGATATGATCAAAGATGGATTGCATGACTAATCCTCTAGTGAATTATCTGATATAAGTATTACATAACTTTTCATACAAGGAACAAGAACTTGATATATGATTATCATGTCGATCGTGGAACATTAGTTTTGAATTAAATTTTAATTATTATTAGATTATAGAATTTTGTCATTCAAATTACCATGTTTATTCATAAGTAGTTTGCATATTTGTTTTTTGAATTTTTCGTTAAATATTGGTGTAGCTTTTTATAGTTATTGATAGGTAGAGGAAAATTCAAACATTACAGAGTAATGTTTATCTATGTAGTATAACTAAAGATGGTACTATATATTAGTTGATCATACTCGGCCCAGGTTAGATGGATCACAAATTATCAAGTTCGACAAAAATAATAAGATATTGACTCATATTCACTTTACACCTTAATTGTGTAATACATGAGATTAATTTATATTCGAATAAAACAGAGCTAAGCCCAAGGTGGATATGAAAAATATTTTGATGACAAACTTGAGTAGAAGATTGTTCGATTTTACCTAATTCTACATCCCTATCAAAAATTGACTAATTCAAAAGTATAAAACGAAAAAAAAATATTATACAAAAAATAAAAATATAATATAATTAATATTGGGTTAAATATCAAGTAGGTCACTCATTGGGGCCAAATGTTTCAAGTAGGTCACTGACTGCAAATCTGACTCGATGTAATCACCGATTAACTCTAATTGTGCATTCCGTCAGAGTCAACAGAAATTAGTAACGGTCAACTGTGTGACATGGATATGCAGCCACTGAGTGGATGACCTGGTGCTTACGTGGTTGTGCAACGGCTCTAATATCATGGGTCTATATATACAGACTAAAATCAGACCTTAGAGAACTAGGGTTCTTAACTAAAAATTATTGAATCTTTCCAATCCCATTTTATTCATCTAATTCGTTCTAGGACAAACTTCAATTCAACCTTAAGTTCAAAAGGCCTATGGCGTCAAGCTCCGCAAGGTCTTCCCAAGTTTCGACGAATGAGCAACTTTGTTATTGCGGAAAAAGGGCCAAGATATATACATCTTGGTCACTCAACAATCCCGGGAGAAGATTCTACACATGTTGTCAACCCCAAGTAAGCCTTTTTATTGAAATATTTCTGCAGTTAAGTTGGGTTTTTGGAACTTCATAATTTTTTAAAAATTGCAGGGTAGATGCAATTATTTTCGATGGTACGATCCTCAAACTTTAGGCAGGCACGGTGATATTATCACCCACTTGAATAACATAAGAATTTTTCAAGATGAAAAAATGGCACTTCTTGAAGAACAGATAGCAATGCTTGAGGAGAAACTTGCAAGTAGTGAAGAAAAGAAGAGAGCTTTGGAGAAGAAAAATGGTTATTATTGGAAGATCTACTTCATTGTGATAGTTCTGTTAGTAATTTTAGCGAAGTTGATGTAGTGTATCTGTGTTATTGTTAGTGGGTTAGGAAATTTGATGTAATGTATCTTATTTTAACTAAATTTTGTTCTCACTACTTGTTTTTGAAGATATGTAGTATATTAATGTTTTAACAATTATGTTAGTGTTTGTGATTGTGATAGTTCTGCTAATGTTATTGATCATAAGAAAAAACTGTTGGCATAAATAATAGAAAGATAATTTCATAAACACAATAGAAAGAGTCATTACATTGATCATAGTTGAACATTATAACTACTTATCAAGTTCCCAAAGGTTCATCCAATTCTTCCCAAAATACATAGCCAAAAGATTATCAAGTTCATCCAATTAACACCTAGTGTAGGTGTTAATTATACCAACTGGAGTCTAGGTTAACTGATAATGCATAAATGAAAGCAAACTAAATTATTCATCATCTAGGTTAACTGGAGTCTCTGCTGTATTCTTGAACTTGGTTTTCCACTGTAGTCTGGTGCTCCTCCTAACTGCTGGTGGACCTTCTTCTTCATACTCATCTTCACTCTCAGGCTCAACATCAATTTTCTCTTCCTCTGCATCTGCAACTTGGTCCTTAGCAGTGCTTGACTGTGATTTTTGGATTGGTGGAGTGTCTGCGGATGGAGTCCCGGCAGGTACATGATTGGCCTTAGTCAAACCAGGTGTTGGCATGAAAAGTTTGCCAAAACCCAGGCCAATTAGCTTTTCTTTGAAGTTGGGAATTGGTTCTACATTCATCCAATGTGGCTTATATCCCACTTCATCGTTGTCATTCTCAAAATACAAACTTTTCTTACCAGAAATAGATTTTGTCTTCTCCTTTTCATTATTTGCACCAGACTGCTCACACTCAGCTCCAAATTTGTCAATTTTTTTCTTGTTCAATTTTTGCATCCAAAAAGGTCTTTCTTTTCTCTTGCTGTGGAACAGTTTCTCCTTCCCCTTCTTACTTGCATCTACATCAACAACTGCAGATTGTTGAGTTCCAACTTGGCTATCTGGTTCTCTAATCACAATACCTGGCATGTTCTTCCTTCTGACAGGTAACTTGGTACTTTTCTCCTTTCCAGCTTTGTCATCCTTCTCAGTTATCACACTTCCCCCCTGCTCATGAACAACTTCAATTTTAGTTTGCACTTGCAACTCAGGACACTTGGGTTTTTTATGCCCAGCCTGCCTACAGTGAGAGCAATGCATCTTTTCTTATGATCCACAAATATATGTAACTTTTTAAACGGCAAGGACACCTCAATCAAATCTCTAAATGACTGATCATCATATAACACTCTAATACCATTCTTAAAGGTATGACCATCACATTGAAAATAAAGCATATCACTCTTACTATACTCAAATTTCAGAGGATAATCATCCATTTCAAGAATCGAAAATTTGTCCGTGTCAATATCTTCGATGATATCTATCCTTCCCCCAATATAATCAGCATTACCTCTAAAAGATTAAGGATTAAATATCCCATGATGGTGTAAGTAAATAGAAACCCTCGTAGACATTTCTAAAAAATGAAGTAAATATAGAATGAATTAAAATAATTTCTTCAAGCAAACGAATCAAAGATAACAAGATCTATAAAAATTACATAATTTTTATAAAAATATGATCACAAAATAAAAACTTATCATGCAAGATCTAAAACCCTAGGGATAAGTTCGAAACATACCTTAATAAGATTAAGATGATTCTCAGATGCTTGTTAGTGTGTAATCTTGAACAATACGGCCAAGAACGACTTCAATTCAACGATTCAAGGAGTGGGTAATTAGGGTTTGCAGTTTCCCCCTTTCATCTTCCCGCGCTGTCTTGTCGATTATGTCTATAGTTTCTTTTTTTGTTATATATTGCAGCACATTACACGTAACAGTTACAGTCAGCGCCACGGGGCAAGAAGACGTCCACATGTCACACACTAACGGAACACTTAACGGTTCCCGTCTAAATTGACTATAAACCCGGTTGACTCTGACGGAATGCACAATTAGAGTTAATCGGTGATTATATTGAGTCAGATTTGCAGTCAGTGACCTACTTGAAACATTTGGCCCCAATGAGTGACCTACTTGATATTTAACCCAATTAATATCTATTTAACCATGAAAAGTAAAGTGCAATAAAAAAATATCAAGATGATTGATATATAATTATAAGTAAAACTAAGGAAACTGAAAAAATGTGAGTTACATAAATAATATAAAATTGTATTTTACGTACTCAAAAGTTAAAATAATAAAAACATATGATACAAAGAGATAATGTAGCTTATTTAATAAGATTTTAAAAGTGAACTCACCGATCTATGTAGCTGAATGATAGAGACATCCAATTTATCAATTGAAGGGTATAGGTCGGGTTCTCGGTGTTTACACAAGTTCTTTTTATTTTTAGAGTAAATTATATAAAGGTGGTGTTTGTGTAATTTTTTACAATAAAAGGGTAAATTTGTAATTTCACAGCCAATAAATGGCTCAATTTGTCCTTGGTTGTCATTTAATATATAGAAGAAGATATGTATGACTGATTTAAATATTCAAACGTAAACAAATACGATAGATGAGCTATTAATATTGAATTTATATTATTAATACAACTCTTAAGTAATATATTTATTTTGTTTTGAAAAATTAAAAGATAGAAAATAATTGCTATATTATTATGTTATACATTCAAAATTCTTATCTATTTTTAAATTTATTTTTTTTAAAAATTTTGTATTTAATTTTTTCCTTATTTAAAAATAACTATCATTATATTCATAAATCCAACCATTCCGTTAATTTTTTATGTAAGGGTCAACGCCCCATCAACCGTCTAATCACACTCCAACCGAACCTAATACAATCTAACGCTTACCTTCCCAACCCCCAATACAAATAGATTTTAAACGATCAAATCTATTCTATACCTATTATAGGCCAACATGGTCTTTCAAGCTATTTAATAAATTACTCATGGTCAGAGCATTATGAAAGAATTATGTTCACATCTCCAACCACTACACTAAAGAAATTTATGATACTTTTTAAAAAAATCATCAACTACATGCTCAAAAAACTCAACACTTGCATTCAATTTTATATTTTTCAATATTTAATAAATTTAAAATTATCAGAACATTCTTCCCCGCTAATAATTAAAAATCTATTTAAATGAATTATTTTGCTCATATATTCTATTTAGTATAGGCCAACATGATTTTTTATTAGTTATGACAATACTAATATACACATTTTACAAATTTAAATCATGACTTTTTGATCAATTATAAAAATATTAATGGAGACAAATTTGTTTGAAGTAGTTGCTAAAATGGTGGATTGGTGGACAATTCGGTGATACGAAGGAATGGCCGAGGGAAGATGGTGTACACAAACAATCTACATATGTATGTATGTAAGAAGAAAAGTCATGACGATGAGGATGTACAAGCGGAGGATATGTGATGATAATGTCACTTTTGCCAAAAATGGTGTAAAAGATGGAGGTTGCGTAAGGATGAAGCTAAAGTGTATATTAGATCTGAATGTGTTGTTATGATTAAATTCTTGTTTAAATAATAAGAGTACATGATTAGTCTTTACTTTAGTTTGAGCACTTACACAAACCACACACGCCATTCTACTAACTTAATGATATATTTAAAAAAAATATGTATTATTTTGTCTTTCTACGTTACACTTTTTTCTAATTATTTACAAAATTCCTTATAAATTCTTAAATTAGAGTATTTTGTTATTATTACATATAAAATTCAAATAAGAAGCTCAAGTTAGTATCATTTTTCATAAAAATATTTTTGCAAAATATATCACACTAAAAATATATAATATTTCAAAATTTACGAGTTATCAATTTCAAAAATCAAAAATATCAAATTATATGATTTAAATGGTGCTCGTGTTTTACACGAACTATCATGCTAGTTTGAATCTAAAGATCCAAATTTTAATCCGAATTATGTAATTCTTATAAAACTTAGATCAAGAGATTATTTGTCATCACTGCTCCCCAAATTGAAGGGTTTTTAGCACATAAACGCAGCGAAAACGTAAATTTAATCTTTAAAAAAAAATCGAAACCCTCCGCAGGATCTATTCGAAAAATAATATTTAATTCGTAGTTCAGTATGTTTACCTTAAGAAGCTTTACGTTAATGGAAAGATGGAGGTCTTTAATAGCGATCCAAGAACGATGAACGGAGATCCTTAACAGCTGCTCCTCAAATGTGAAGCACTCCACCGGTATCCACCAAGAAAACGATGTAATGAAGGAGGAGGAGATAGAGAGAATTAGGGTTTTGTAAATCTTTTTGGTTGAGGCAAAATAGGGTTTATAATAGTATATTTATAGGCAAAATTTTCAGCTGAAAATTTTCCCATAAAATATTATTATTATTAACCCTTTATTATTCTCACTAATAATTAAAACACCTTTTAATTATTAATCCTTTTTCTAAACTCTTTAGAAATAATTCTCTCACTTGATTTAATTTCCAAAAATTAAATTCTTAATTAATAATATTAAGAAACTTTTCTTAATTAATTTATAATCAATTAAATCTCATTTAATCAATTACTAAATTTGCCAATTACTTATTTATTTCATAAATAAATAATTATCAGCCATTATTAATTAATTCCTCCACCATTAAATTATTCTCTTTTATGGTGTGACCCTGTAGGTTCAATATTAAGCCGGTAGTAGAAATAAATAATAATAAAACTATTTTATCATTATTTATATAAATTCTCTAATTTATTAAATATGATTAATTAATTAATCATATTTATTCTATATCGTGAGGGATACTTCTCAGCATATCGCGACTATCCGGATAATACGAATTCACTGCTTAGAATACCAAGAACCTATTCAGTGAGTAGTTACCGTACAATTAATTCCTTCTACCCTGCAATATCACGATTAAATATAAGGCATGAAACTTGTGTCAAGCCTATCTTATTTAATCACTTGCTTTCCCAGTCACTGTGCTTAGTTCTATTTAATGTAAATTAGAAACTCCTTTCTAATTTCATTCACTCTGGCCAGAGATTCCTGAACTAACATAAGTGGATCAGCATTGAACATTATCTTCCTACAGTGGAAGGGGTAGATCCTTTATTGATCATACACTATCTTCGTGTACAAATTCCTATACCCAGTAGAGCCCTTATAATTGTCCCTTGGGACTAAGAACTAAACCAAAGCATAGTTCAGTGTACACAAGATGACTATGATGACCTCAAGTCTAAGGATACTTGTACAACTATCACTATGTGAACAACTGCTGATACGTGAGTGAACTTCATCAGTTGTTCAGCTGTGTGAGTCATGTTCAGTGAACTTATTCTATAATAAGCACCTACATACTAGCTATAGTGTCACCACACAAATGTCTATGAGAACAGACATCCTTCATAATGAAGCAAGCATAGTATGTATCGATCTTTGCGGATTATTAATTACCAATTAGTAATCCTACGACCAGGAACTATTTAAGTTTATAGTTATCATCTTTTAGGTCTCATTATTATGATCTCATCACAATCCATAAAAAGCTTTACTCTAAACTGTGGTATATCTTATTTAAACATTTAAATAGATAAAACCTGCAATAAAAACAAAACAAGCCTTTTATTAATATCAATGATATCAAAACAGATTACATAAAAGTTATTCTTAAATCCTCATACATGATTGGACTTAGGACATATCTCTTTCACAAATAACTTTTGAATTTTAATGATAATTTTGGAGAACATACTGACACATTCATTAAGCTGAAAACATAAATTTTTAAAACTGCACTAAAAATTATATGTCATTTTTTGTGTTAAGTTATCAAGAAATTATTCAATTTGAATAATCAGATACTGCTCTTGCTCTTGATAAATCATTTCGTCCAAATTAAAATAAATGTCATTCTTTCACTTGGGTGAAGGACATAAAGGTGAACAAGAATACCAGTGAGCGTGGAAGAAGGCCATTAATACCTTCATATTACGCATTCTTGAAATGGTTAACAACTGATACGCAATTTTATCAATGCATATTATGTTTAAATTCTAATAAAAGTAATGTTACACATATGAAGGATGAGTAATACGGCTAATACGTATTAGCAGATGGGGTATCTTAAATATGCATACCTCAAGTGCGTATTACATTCAAATCTTTTTGGGGAAATAGGTTATCTTAAATTATTTTTTTTGAAAAAGCATTAACTGATATGTATTTTGATATGTATGTAATATTTATTTTTAATATTTTTAAAACCCAAATTAGAAATTGTTGAATCCTAAAATATTAAAAAATAAATTAGGTTCCAAGTTAAATTAGAGTTTGGTTACTAGGGCCCTAAACCCTAGATTAAATTAGGGTTTAGGCCCTCAACCCTAAATCATAAACCCTGAATTGTTGTGTTATTTTTTTTCTAAATATTTTTTAAAATCTAAAAAGGAAATTATTGAACCCTAAATGTTAAAAATTGTTTAAATAGGGCTATGTTTTAATTTTAAAAAATTAATTTAAACTTGTATTTTTTTAAACTAAAAATATATATAAGAAATTATAAAATATCAATAAAAACTAATAAAACATATTTTTAAATTATATTTATGTTGTGAATATGTTGTGTACTTGATGATTTTATTAACAAAACACCTTAGTAGATTTTACTTAGTGAAAAATGTAGCACTCGACGGATAAGGATTATAGTCCCGTCGGATGATGATTTATTATCCATCGAGTGAGTAGCTTGTGTAACAATAAGTCTGTAGCACATTTCTGCATACACATTGTTTAGATTCTGTAAGTAGTACTCAAGTCATGTTGACTTTAACTAGATATGCTGAATAGGTTGATTAATTGTACATAGATGATGTCTTATAATTCTGCATAAATGAAATGAAGTCAAGTGCTAGATTGCTACCCGACGGATAAACAACAATGCCACTCGACGGATGATCAACAAGGCAACCTGACGGAAGATCATGAACCCGACGGATAAAGAATTCAAATATCTGTTGACAGTGACAACACAGTCACATGCGTCGAGTGTATGCTAATGGAATGTGGAAGCCTATTCAACTGGGTTTTAGAGAACAAAGAAGCATTATCATTTCCATGCTATTATGAAGATATTCAAAGATGCTGGAATAGAGTAATGAAGCAGCATAGTATTAGACTTGATAGGTTTTGTTTTATTATCTTGTCTTATTACTTTGTAATCTTGGTGATATATAAACCAAGAAGTAGCAAATAGAACAACAAGCAACTGAGCAAGATAATTATTCTCAGAGAAACATTTGTAAGCTGTATTCTAAGGATTTCTCTGTAAACTTAGTTGTTTAAATTTATAAGCAGTTGTGAGCTAATTGCTACACAGAGTTCTCTTGATATAATATATATCTATGGTGGATACATTCAAATCCACCAGAAAGTTTTTGAAGACTTGTGTTTTTAATTACTTGTGTATTGATTCATTCCAAGTTTTTATTCCGCAGTTTGTAAATCAATTCACACAATTATATAATATTAAGATAGAACATTTTATATCTTTGTGAAAAAGTTTCAAGAATTCCATTCAACCCCCCTTATGTAATTCTTGTTGTATTGTTAGGGACTAACAATTGGTATCAGAGCAAGCTCTTGAAGAACAAAGAGTTAAAAGATCACAACAAAATAGCAAGATGAACAAGAAGGATGTTGGAGTCAAGATTACTTTTCTGGATAAAGATAATTACCATCACTGGAAGGTAAAGATGCATCTTCATTTACTTTCTCAAGATGAGGCTTATGTAGATTGCATAGAGAGAGGCCCTAATGTACCAATGAGAGCTGCAACTGGAAATGAGCCATTTGTCCCCAAGCCAAGGCATGAATGGTCTGATCCTGATATTGAACAAGTCAGGAAAGATAAGAAGGCCATGAATATCTTGTTCAATGGAGTTGATGGTGACATGTTTGACAACATCATCAATTACAAAACTAACAAGGAAGTTTGGGATACAATACAGATTATCTGTGATGGCACTGAGCAAGTTAGAGAAAACAAGATACAACTACTAATTCAGCAATATTAGCATTTTCATAGTGAAGAAAGTGAGTCTTTCACTGACATTTTTAGTAGGTTTCAAATACTACTAAATGCTCTGAAGTTGCATGGAAGGGTCTATCAGACAAAAGACTCCAATCTGAAGTTCCTTAGATCTCTTTCAAAGGAATGGAAACCTATGACAGTCTCATTGAGAAACTCTCAAGATTACAAGGAGTTTACTTTGGAGAGACTGTATGGCATCCTGAAAACTTATGAGCTTGAAATAGAGCAAGATGAGAGGATGGAGAGAGGAAAGAAGAAAGGAGGATCCATTGCACTAGTAGCTGAGTTAGAGAAAGAGAACGAGATGAAGATGGAAGCTGTTGAATCAACTTCAAAGGTCTGTGAAACAAGGGTAAGGGGCTGGTAGCAGAAAATGAAGATTCTTTGAGCCAAGATGACATGAAAGATATTGATGAACATCTAGCATTTCTTTCCAGAAGATTTGCCAAACTCAAGTTCAAGAAGAACTTTAGAGCAGCCAAGCCAAATAAAAACATGGTGGATAAATCTAAATTCAAATGTTTCAAATGTGGCTTGGCAGGGCACTTTGCCAGTGAGTGTAGAAAGTCAGATTCCAACAAAAATAAGTTTGAGCCTGTGGATTATAAACAGAAATACTTTGAGTTGCTCAAATAAAAGGAAAGGGCTTTCATTACACAGGAAAATGACTGGGCAGCAGATGGTCTGGATGAAGATGAAGATGTCAGCTATGTCAATCTAGCCCTAATGGCCAAGTCTGATGAAACAGAGACAAGTTCTTCAAGCAATCAGGTAATCACCACTAACCTTGCACATTAGTCTAAAGCTGAGTGTAATGATACAATAAATGACATGTCTACAGAATTATATCATTTGCGTGTTACACTTAAGTCTCTTACTAAGGAAAATGCTAAAATCAAAGAAAACAATTTATTTTTAAGTGAGAGGAATAATGTGCTAGAGTCTCAGTTCATTGAATTTGAAAAATTAAGAATTGAGTGTAAAATTGCTAAGGATGAATTAATTGAGTCCTTGAAGAAATAAGAGATCTTGAAGAAGCAACTTGAACGAGAACAGGAGGTGATTAAGGCATGGAAAACATCAAGAGATGTTCATGCTCAAATCACCAAAGTTCAAGGTATTGAGTCCTTTTGTGATGCAGCTTGGAAGAAGAACAAGGAGAAGCTAGAATCCAATTTGGTGGAAGGATTGCTAATAGATGTAGACTCGACGGATGATGAGGGTCATCCGTCGGATAACAAAAAGGGTTATCCGTCGAGTGATATAAATCCTCATCCGTCGACTGTGAGCAAGCCTGTGATAAAGCCAAGCTTGTCAAGTTAAATGAAATATATGGATCAGTTTCCAAGAATTTTGTTCCAGGAGAATCTAATCAAGTGAAAAAGGAGAAGAAGGCTAATGTTGGTCATATGACTGTCAAGCAATTGAGTGACAGACTTGAAAAGATTGAGGTTAAAACAGAGGCTAAAAAGAAAAATAATAGAAATGGTAAAGTAGGGATTAACAAACACAATAACTACACACCTGATAAATATGCTCCTAGAAAAATCTGTGTCAAGTGTGGTAGTGTAAATCATTTGTCTGTTAATTACAAATCTGTCATGCCTACTTCCATATTTGTGCCAATTCATTTTCCCAACATGAATGCCATGCCTTCTATGCCTATGAATGCTTTGTCTACACAGAATATGAATGCACAGTTTTCTAATATGCCATTTGCACCTAATCCTTATTATGCTGCATTTAGTATGCCATAAATGCCATTTAGCATGCCTTACTGGAATAACATGTTCGTTAGTAGCATGTCATTCCCTGTTAATTAAAATATGCATGATAATTCTGTTGCAAAGAATGGTTTCAAAGGTCCAACTCAAATGACTAAGGATAAATCTGATATCCCCAAGTCAAATGAGATAAAGCCTAAGAAACAGAAAAAGAAAGCTAACAAGGCAGGACCCAAGGAAACTTGGGTACCAAAATCAACTTGATTTGATTTTGATGTGTGCAAGGAAACAGAAAGAATCTATGGTATTTGGATAATGGTTGTTCAAGACACAGGACTGGTGATTCTACCCTGCTCACAGAGTTCAAGGAGAGAGCTGACCCAAGTATTACTTTTGGAGAAGACAGCAAGAGTTATACTGTGGGATATGGCTTGATTTCAAAAGACAATGTCATCATTGAGGAGGTTGCCTTAGTGGATGGTCTCAAGCATAATTTTTTGAGTACCAGTCAGCTTTGTCTTAAAGGCAATTTAGTAACCTTCAATTCACAAGCCTGTGTTGTGACTAACAAGAGGAGCAACAAAGTGGTTCTCACTGGTGTGAGAAAATGAAATATGTATCTAGCTGACTTCAACTCATCAAATACAGAATCTGTTACTTGTCTTCTCAGCAAAGCAAGTCAGGATGAAAGTTGGCTATGGCACAAGAAGCTATCCCATCTAAATTTCAAGACCATAAATGAACTAGTAAAGAAAGAACTGGTAAGAGTCATTCCTCAAGTGGAGTTTTCTAAGCATGGATTGTGTGATGCCTGGCAAAAAGGAAAGCAGATCAAAGCATCATTCAGGAAGAAGCTTGATTCAACAATTGAAGAACCTTTACAACTGCTACACATGGATTTGTTTGGACCAGTCAACGTGTTGTCCATTTCAAGGAAAAGATTTTGCCTAGTAATTGTAGATGATTTCTCAAAGTTCTCTTGGACATGTTTCCTAAAGTCTAAAGATGAGGCTAGTGAAATCATCATCAATCACATAAGGCAAGTCAATAATCATCCTGATTTCAAAGTTAGAAGAATCAGAAGTGACAATGGAACTGAGTTCAAGAATTCTGTCATGAGAGCATTTTATAAAAAAAATGGGATTTTGCATAAGCTTTCAGCAGCCAGAACTCCACAACAAAATGGAGTAGTAGAAAGGAAGAACAGATCACTTATTGAAGCTGCAAGGACAATACTTGAAGAATCTAAGTTACCAACATATTTCTGGGCTGAAGCTGTAAATACTGCATGCTACATTCAGAATATTTCTCTGATTAATCAAGCAAAATACATGACTCCCTACCAATTATTCAATAACAAGAAGACAACTCTAAATTTTCTTCATGTCTTTGGCTGTAAATGTTATATCTTGAGAAATCAAACTGATCAGAATGGAAAGTTTGATGCTAAAGCAGATGAAGGAATTTTTATTGGATATGCTGTTGGTAAAGCATATAGAGTCTACAATCTAAGAACCAACATTGTTGTGGAATCAATACATGTTGTGTTTGATGACAAAAAGATTGAAGGACTGTAAGATGGAGATTACCATGAGAGTCTCAAATTTGACAATGTGGAGATGGTTAGTGATGACAGTGATGATGAAAGTGATCAAGAAACAGTATTAAAGGATAATGCAGAAAAATCTCCTACCAATGAAGCACAAAATTCAATATCTGCCGCGTTACAAAATGCTTCATCCGTCAGGAGACAATCTGCTTTATCCGTCGGGAGACAACCAGCTTCATCCGTCGGTACTTAAGATCCACCATCCGTCGGGTCATCAAAAGAAGCTGGAAGTCAGAATAGATCACTTACAGAAAGCTCCCCTTTCACAAATCAAAGATCCATTAACTCAGGGGGATTTCTAATTATCAAAACTCAATCACACATCAAGACAACAATGAAGCCTCTTCATCTAGAGCTAATCTACCTCAACAAAGGAAATGGACAAAGGATCACCCCTTTGAGCTCATCATTGGTGATGTATCTTCTAGAGTTCAAACAAGGAGAGCAACTCAAGAAGAATGTCTATACAACAACTTTCTTTCTAAGGAAGAACCAAAGAAGGTAGAAGAAGCTTTGTTGGATCCTGATTGGATTTTAGCTATGCAGGAGGAGCTAAACCAATTTGAGAGGAATAAGGTATAGAAGCTGGTGCCCAAGCCTAGAGGAAAGAATCCAATTGACACCAAATGGGTATTCAGAAACAAGATGGATGAAAATGACATAGTAGTCAGGAACAAAGCTAGATTGGTTGCTAAGGGCTATTGTCAACAAGAAGGAATAGATTTTGATGAAACATTTGCTCCTGTTGCAAGACTTGAAGCCATCAGAATCTTCTTAGCCTATGCAGCCCATGCCAATTTCAAGGTCTATCAAATGGATGTCAAAAGTGCCTTTCTGAATGGAGACTTGGAGGAGGAAGTCTATGTCAGTCAGCCTCCTGGTTTTGAAGATCCAAATTTTCAGAATATGTCTACTATCTTTTGAAAGCACTTTATGGACTTAAGCAAGCACCTAGAGCCTGGTATGATACTTTATCAAAGTTCCTTTTGGAAACTCACTTCACAAGAGGTACTATAGATAAAACTTTATTCTTTAGAAATGTTAATAGATCTAGTATACTTGTTCAAATTTATGTAGATGACATTATTTTTGGCTCTACAGATGAAAAAATATACAAAAAGTTTGCCAAACTGATGCAAAGTAAGTATGAAATGAGTATGATGGGAGAACTAACTTACTTTCTTAGTTTGCAAGTTAAGCAAGTTAGTGATGGAATATTCATTAGTCAAACTAAATACATTTATGATCTTTTAAAGAAGTTTGATCTAATGGATTGCACATCTGCAAAAACTCCCATGGCCACTGCAACTAAGCTTAAATTAAACATTACTGAAAAGCCTGTGGATATTTCAAGTTATAGGGGCATGGTTGGCTCACTTCTATACTTAACAGCTAGTAGGCCAGATATAATATTTGCTACATATTTGTGTGCTAGATTTCAAGATGATCCTAGAGAATCTCACTTAGTGGCTATTAAGAGAATTTTCAGATATCTTAAGGGAACACCAAAACTTGGCATTTGGTACCCTAGAGATTCTGGTTTTGATCTAACTGGTTATTCAGATGCAGATTATGCAGGTTGTAGAATTGATAGAAAAAGTACAACAGGAACCTGTCAATTTCTAGGAAACAAGCTTGTGTCCTGGTTCAGTAAAAAGCAAAATTCAGTTTCTACTTCTACAGCTGAAGCTGAATATATTGCTGCTGGTAGTTGCTGTGCACATATTTTATGGATGAAAAACCAATTGCTAGATTATGGCCTGTAAGTGGAAAGAATTCCCATTTTCTGTGATAACACAAGTGCAATTGCCATCACTGAAAATCCAGTACAGCATTTAAGGACAAAACACATAGACATCAAGTACCACTTCATAAGGGAACATGTAATGAATGATACTGTGGAACTACATTTTGTTCCAAGTGAAAAGCAGCTTGCAGATATATTTACCAAGCCACTGGATGAATCCACCTTTTTAAAATTGGTAAGTGAGTTAGGTATGCTAAATTACTCTTAAATCTTTTCAGATAATTTGCAAGTTGTAATGCAGCCAGAAATTTAATTGATTTTTCAGTCTTGGATGAAATTTTGGCTAAGTCAAAATTTACATCTCGACGGATGATCATTATCCATCGAGTTTGATCATCCGTCGGTATACATTTTATTAATAAAAATCAATTATTTTTCTGGAATATTTTATAACTCGACGGATAACAGTTTATCCTCATCCGTCGAATTGTCTGAATCCTAGCCGTTAATTCCCTGAATATTATCCATCGAGTATATTTATAGTTTGTAAGCATAACACGACGGATAATTGAAGGAATTTTTACAGTTTATTTTTTAAACGGCTATTTTGGGCAATTCTTATTGGTTACTTTATTTTACTTTATTATTTTTGACAGTTATTTTTGAGATAGTAAAAAAGCTTATTTCATTTCCATTGCTTTTCTTTTATCATTCTCAAATTATCTACTCTAAATTCTCTCTCTCAAAAGCAATTATCATCTCTATCTCTGCAATTTCCACTCTCTAACAATGGCACCAGTAGTCAAGATCATGTCACAAACTGGATACATCTATGAGAAGAACAACTTCACGGCTCTAGTAAATAAGGGGATTCAACATTCAAGTGACTACCGCAAAATGATGGATTTTGTGAAGAACTGCAAACTCAGCTATGTAATGCTAGAATCACCCACCATCTTCTGTGAGGTTGTTGAAGAGATGTGGACGACTGCTACATACTACTCTACTGATAAGACCATCACACTCACTATTAAAGGTAAGAAATTTTGTATCAATAGTGATGTTATTAAAGCATGTTTTAAAATTCCTGATAATACTGTGACCTCACCACACACATATACTGATTTTGTTAATATGCTTAATTCCATGAACTATACACTCTCTACTTCAAAGTTAAGTGATATTAGGAGGTTGGGTCTTAGGAAAGAATGGAGTTTCATGTGTGATGTAGTTACCAAGGTCTTTTCTGGTAAAATCAGTAATTTTGATTTTGTCAATATTTCTATGCTTACCATGCTCCACATGCTAGTTACAGATAAGTTCTTTAATTTTAGTGATCTTGTTTTGTTCGAGTTGGGGTTTAAATTAGGGGAGTTAAATAATAGGGGTAAAAATGTTTATTATGTTAGATTTTTCATGATGTTAGCTAACCACCTCTTTGAGAAAATTGTGCTTGAGAACCCAAACAACAAATTAGATTGTTGGGTTCAAGAGAGAAGAATTATTGCAGATTTGAACAGGACAAATCATCACAAGGAGAGGCCACTCTTTTATTTCCCTGTAATGGAAGCACCTCAGGTAAGTGAGGTAAGTTCATCTATCCCTACTATTCCAACCTCACAAATTTCTTTGAATTTTAGTGTAGTTATTGAAACTATGTCAATGACCCAACAGTTGCCTACCCAAGCTGCCAAACCATCAAAAGTTTCAAAATCCAAATCAAAGAAAACCCCTTCTGGTATCTCTCAAAAGATGCCAGTTGTAAAATCCACCAAAACCAAAGAGGGGAGTGTGAAGGTGGGAAAGGTAGGTGAGGGACAGGGTGAACATAAAAGATACCCTAAGGATAATATTGGAGAGGTGAGTGTTTCCCAGCCTAGCCACACTGCAGTTTCCCAACAAACTACAGTGCTTAAAAGGACAAAAGCTCATTTCTAGCTGCATCCTCCCAAAAGGATGTGGCTATTGAACAAAGCTCTCAGCCAAGAGCACATGCCAAAAGGGTAAGGGACACTAGCTCACCCCAAACTTATGCCAGAAAGAAGAAATCAAAAACCATTGGGGATGCACAGGGTTCACACACTGTGCAAACTGGTGCTAAAGACACATTCACTGCAACCTTCACAAATTCAGCTTGATGTGGCTCCAATAAATATGGAGTCACGACCAAGATCATTAGTTATAGAAGCATCTCAAATACCAAATTCTTCCACAAACTCTCTGGATGTGGATATGATCAACACATCAATTCCTGATTCCCCTTCTTTAACTTTATTGGGGAAGCCAAAATCTAGTGCAAGTGAGCATCATCTTTTGGATGATTTGTTGGCTCCCTTGCCAATTCTTTCAGGAACTGTTGAAACATCTGTGCTCAAAATCTCATCAATCAGCACAGAGTCCACAATAGTTTCAATTCCAAGTTCATTCATTTCTACTCTCTCGATGGATATTTCTCATCCGTCGAGTAGTGATTGTATCCCGACGGATAAGCTTAACAGCATTTATCCGTCGGATAGTCAAACTGCTAACCCGATGGATATTCCTCATCCGTCGGGTGTCTCTGCACAACTTCAAATTTCATCTATTATCTCTAGTGCAGAAGACTTAGTGGTTGTACAATCACTCTTAGGATTGAGGGAAAGAGTGTTATGAGTGAGAGTCTGGGTTGCTCCCAGGAAAAAGGAGAGGAAAAGAGTGAAAATATGCAATCCATTTCTTCAGGATTGATAAAAGATAGTGAGATGAGTCCCACCTTAGATGGTGAAGGTGAGGGTGTGAGGGTGGGGAGCCAGGGTGAGACCCTGATGCAACAAAAGAGAGAACAAGAGAGAAATGCAGGTACATGAGCTATAAGGATGGATGTCATTGCTAGTGAGTTAATGAATGTCCCGGATGCAGACAGGAAGGGACTATCTCAGCAACCTCAAGCTGTTATAGATTCCACCTCCCTTGATGCTGAGACATTTACTCACCCTGTTCTATCTTATCAACTTTTAGCTGAACAGGGCAATGATAATGCAGAAAGGATGCTCAATTTGGTGCATACCACTCAGTCAATGCTAAGAGCTAAGGATACCATCACAGTTTTGCCCTCTACAGCTGGTGATGTTGATTATGAGACTGGTGGTTCAGCAGATTTCTTTGGAGATGAAGGTGGAGATAGTGAAGAAGAGCCATTGGACATAGGGGAGAAGTAGGTTCCAGTTCAAGATCAGGCATGCCATCATGGGCATTTTTAAAACATAGTGATGAACACTACTTCAAGACAACCCTGATCCAACTCATAAATCAGACAAATTCTGCTCTTCAAACCACCATAAATGCCAACACCAAGAAGCTCCTTCAAGCACATCTTGCTTCTCTACAACTATAACAGATTCAAGGCTTCCAACATGCTAGAGATGTCAACACCATCAAGGGTGATATTGATGAAATGAAAAAGGCTATTTCCGATAAGATGAACTATAAGCTTCCAGAAGCTACAATGCTTGACATCAAGAGACAACTTAGGAAAAATTCTGATCTTGCCACAAAGATAGATGCCTTGGATACAAGAATATCAGCTATGGAAGCATCTCTAACAGCCATTCATCTGCATCAATCTCAATATACAGACTTGCTTCAGAAACTGGTGGCTGCACAAACCTCCTCCTCTACTCAACTTGATGATAACAAAAAGGGGGAGAAAGGACAACATGAGGGGGAAAAACAACTTAACATTCAAATCAGTAAAGTAATTGTGCCTACAATTGGTTTTCCCAAGCCACCGGTTACAGACAACATTGATCTGATAAATGAAGCAGCAGCCAATTTAAGAGCAGCTGAAAAGAAGCAGTTGAAGCCAATAAACTGGGAGAAAATTGATGAGGACATTCAAAAGAAGTTTGGGCTAGTAAAGAAGCCAGAAAATTCAGCCATTCATCACTCTCAAGTCAGGAAAATCTCTGTGAATGAAATGAGCATGAACTATCTGGAAAGGGGACAGCCATCCTGCATCAAATCTCCAAAGGCTGAAATAATTCTGAAGCCAAGGGTGAACTATACAAAATCATCATTAAAGAACCCTTTGGATACAGTGTATGAGACACCTCAGCCTGATGAGAAGAAGTTTCTGTCAAGATCAATTGCCTTCGACAAGGATCCAGCTGATTCAGCTTTAAAAAGGAGAATTGCTAAAGTTTTCAGAAATGGTAAAGAAATTTGTGTGGTGGCTGGACATCCTCAATTTGCTCAAGCAAAGAGAGAAGAAAATGCAAGACTAAAGCAAGAAAATAAGCAAGCTGCTCTAGATACCAAAAAGGCTAAGCAAAAGAAAGAGCAAGCAGCTATCTTGGCCAAACTACAAGCTGTAAAACCAACACAACAAATTCCTACTTAGCCATCTGAAATCACTGAATCTCAAGATCCAAAGAAGCAAGTTGAACCACAACAGAAGAAACCTCAAAGATACAAGGAATTGGCCAAAAGAACCAAAAGGAAATTGGACTTTGTTGATGAGGAATTGGAGGATCAGTTTTCCAAGGAATCCACTCCAACTATAACTCAAGCATCAAAACCCTCTGTGGTATTTGAAGACATTAAAGTGGTGGATCCTTACAGGAACATTCATGGTGAACCTATTGTGCCTAAGGATGAACCAATAGACTGGGAAAGTCTACCAATTCCTGACTTCAATCTGTCAATCCTTAGCAAGCCAAAAAGAACAAAGTCAAGAGAAGTCAAGAAAGTGAAGTTGTCACCTCTCAAATCCAAATCTCTAACTAAAGCTCAATCCAAAGTCAACAAGGGAGATTGCATGTATTTATGTGACAGCAAGGAATTCTCTGATCTAAATCTCTATCTAGATGAACTAGAAGAAGTGAGAGGAATTGATGCCTACAGAAATCTACCTGAAAGGTTGGTTTTCAAGTACAAGGGAGGAAATGAGATTCAATGGCCACTTCAGAGGATCCCTCAAGAAAGCCAAGCTGTACTGATAAAGGTTTATTCATCATTCAAGAAGAACTTTGGATTAAATGTAACTGCAAGAAGACTGGTTTCAAAGAAGATTAAAGAACTGAGGAGTATTAGAGCTAAAGATGCACTCCCAAAGACTCTAATCATTCCCTACACAGGGAAAATAGTGCATCTAAGGCCCTACTGGCTGATGGAGTTCATGGATGACAAAGGAGTGAGAAGATTTTTCAGATTAGAAGACCAATTGAGCATCTCTAGCAATGAGACTCTTTTGGAAATGCAAGAAAAGCTAAATCTCTCAGAATCTGATGAACTAGAATTCCACAGACAGCTCCAAAATCAGATAGAAGAAAACAACAGAAAGCTTGGAAAGAGATCCAGATCTTCAAGGAAATAGGTTAATCTGATCAGGCTAGAGGAGCACCTTGAAAATGACTGTGAGCAAATTCTTGTACATTTTGTTAATTGAAGCACTTTACAGTTTTATCTACTTACTTTCAAAGTTGTATTTTTAGGGTGTTTTGTTATCATCAAGTTTCTCTTAATTTATGGCTACAATTCCAGTAGACATAAATTGGGGGAGATTGTTGTGAATATGTTGTGTACTTGATGATTTCATTAACAAAACACCTTAGTAAATTTTACTTAGTGAAAAATGTAGCACTCGACGGATTAGGATTATAGTCCCGACAGATGACTCAATATAGTCCTGACGGATGATGATTTATTATCCATCGAGTGAGTAGCTTGTGTAACAATAAGTCTGTAGCACATTTCTGCATACACATTGTTTAGATTCTGTAAGTAGTACTCAAGTCATGTTGACTTTAACTAGATATGCAGAATAGGTTGATTAATTATACATAGATGATGTCTTGTAATTCTGCATAAATGAAATGAAGTCAAGTGCCAGATTGCTACCCGACGGATAAACAACAATGCCACTCGACGGATGATTAACAAGGCAATCCGACGGATAATCATGAACGCGACGGATAAAGAATTCAAATATCTGTTGACAGTGACAACACAGTCACATGCGTCGAGTGTATGCAAATGGAATGTGAAAGCCTATTCAACTGGGTTTTAGAGAACAAAGAAGCATTACAATTTCCATGCTATTATGAAGATATTCAAAGATGCTGGAATAGAGTAATGAAGCAGCATAGTATTAGACTTGATAAGTTTTGTTTTATTATCTTGTCTTATTACTTTGTAATCTTGGTGATATATAAACCAAGAAGTAGCAAATAGAACAACAAGCAACTGAGCAAGATAATTATTCTCAGAGAAACATTTGTAAGCTGTATTCTTAGCATTTCTCTGTAAACTTAGTTGTTCAAATTTGTAAGCAGCTGTGAGCTAATTGCTACACAGAGTTCTCTTGATATAATATATATCTCTGGCGGATACATTCAAATCCACCAGAAAATTTTTAAAGACTTGTGTTTTTAATTACTTGTGTATTGATTCATTCCAAGTTATTATTCCGCAGTTTGCAAATCAATTCACACAGTTATATAATATTAAGATAGAACATTTTATATCTTTGTGAAAAAGTTTCTAGAATTCCATTCAACCCCCCTTCTGTAATTCTTGTTGAATTGTTAGGGACTAACAATTTAATTGTTAAAAACATAACATCAAGCATTAGTTTACGATATTTTAAGGATACCGGAGCGAGAACACCCGTATAATGTTCGTATATATAGGGGCAAGGCGCCCGTGTTAGGCAAAGTAAATTACTAGTTTAAGCATCTCGATCAGGTTGGGTAACCAAACCAAACCAAACATACCCAGTATATCCCGCTTAACGCAGGGTCTGGGGAGGGTAAGATGTACGCAGCCTTCCCCTCATTTCGAAAAATGAAGAGTCTGTTTACCGAAAGACCCTCGGCTTGTGTGTGCGTGTCAAAATACGTAATAAGTGAAAATAACAATTTAACATATACACAAGAATCAATACCAACTTCAAACAGACAAAAATCTGATCACTTAAATTGAAAAGCGTTGAGACAAATCTTAGCCCATGGTATTATTCACATGGGATTTACCTAATTATTTGTTACTTGTTGCTTTTTCGCCCACAAGTTGCAGATTTCAGATTTTGATATCCGGAATCGAAACTCAACTAATGGGACAAAGTATGTGTATTAAATATGGATAATGAAACAGTATAGAAAAGTTTATAAAATAAAGGAATAAGAAGATATGATAGTTAGAGAAAAACGGTTACAAAAATGCACGATAAACATATAAAAATAATAAAAAAATGATTGATACAAACCTGAGCCCATGGTTTTTATTCATATGGGACGTACGAAACGATTTTCTAAAATTTAAATGCTTTATATATCTGTTGGTTCGATTTTGTACCGCGAAATGGTGGTGAATAGAACGATTCATCATTCATCTTATTCTCTGTATCGAATACCGACACCACAAATCGTAATTGACAATCTCGCCTTTTTTCACATCATAATCTTGTTGTCAATGTCCTTTAAAAACAACAACTGCTAGCTGCTAGCAGAGGATGAGACAATTCGCTAAACAATAGGTTTAAATATATGTGTGATAAATGTCAAATTATTGAATTCGTTTTGAATTTAAACCCGAAATTCAAATTTCACTCGAAAACCCCATAGAACCGTTAAACACTAATGTAATAAATTCAAAAAACTAGAGAAATTTGAAAATGGTTCTCTCTACTCGATCAGGCTGGGTATTTCTTTTATTACGCATTTCACAAAGACTTATTGAGAAGGTATAATTGCCCATCAATCCTAAAAAGTGGTATTTATGTAATGGATGAGGCAAAATGAGGTAAAAATGTCATTTTTTTCACTTCGAATCATACACCCTTCCTCCACTTTCAATCACGAGAAGCAACGCGACATTCATGCGATTAAAAATAATTCAAATTTAAATTTTAAAACAGCAATTCGAAATAAAGTCTCGACGTAAAATAACTACACAAGGGGTTCAACAATTTTTTTTTAAAAAAAAGTATCCCTAGTCGCCTTCCCAACACTCCCCCAACAAATCTCTCTCTCTCTCTCTCTCTCTCTCTCTCTCTCTCTCTGTTGCCATTTGATACAATTCAACACCAGATCCTTGCCTATCTTCATCTTAATTCTCGCTCGTTAAGGTATGTATGTAGTATATACACATCTTTACATAATTAATTCTTGCTGCTTTCGATTTATGAATGGTGACTCTTTCTGCTTTTAATTGTTATTATAATTGGGAGTTTATTAACTCGGACTGAGTTGACTCGTCTACGAGTTGAGATTATTTGAAATTCGTTGAGTCTACATTTCATTTCTGTTCTTGTAATTGCGTGTTGTGTGTAGTCTATATATATGTATTAGTGTGTGTGTTTGTGTGTTTTAATTTGAATCTGACCTAGGTTTGTAATTACATATAAATTTGTTATAGTTGGAGTTTGAGTCTGTTTTTTTTACCTGAATTTGTAATTATACGAATTTGAATTTCATCGATTTCAGATGATAGTATGCCAATTGAAATTACTGGCTGTTTTTGACTAAATTTGATTCGTTCTGTTTGGAACGTAATTGTATGAGTGTGTGCGTGTGTGGGTGCGTGTACGTGCTTACTTGTGTTGATTTGAGATGCTTACTTGTTAATGTATCCAAGTTTGATTTGAATTATAAATAATTGCGGTCGAGTTTGTTGGTTTGTGCATGTATGGAAATAGTTTTTTTTAAAAAATTATTTAGAGATGCTAAAATGCCTTACGGAGGCGTTGAGTTTGTGTTTGACTATAATATTGAGTTTGTCGATTTTGAATTTTGTCATATAGTAGTTAATGATATGAGATGCTTTACAGGTGAATTTGTGTGAGCAGAGCAGATAATTGGTGAATTTAGGGGGTACTAATCTGTTTGGGATTTGGGAGAAACTTTTTTGCCTATGAAGTAGGAGTGGATGCCAGTTGTAAGAATGAGGAGTACGAGAGGGTTTAAGGTTTTGCGGTCAGGAAAGCGGGTGTGGACTGATCAACTGGAAGAGATTGGAAAGAAACGACGACGTACTAAAGCTAGGGCCAAGGACAACAAGGTGTTGAGTGAAAAGTTTGTGGAGGAGGCATCAGTAGTAAAAGATGATGGGAAGTTGGATGATGGTTTTGTTTTGAGTCTAGTAAAAGCTAAAACGGACGTTGATGAGAAAGCGGGGGGAGCTGTTTATGAGAGGATAGATGAAATGAGTACAGATGGTTCTCCGGTTAGCTGTACATTTGGCTCTTTTGGTGTCCATAAAAGGAGAAGTCTTAGGTTGAGGAAGGGTAGAATGTGTTCGCCATTGGTCATGGAGAACACAAAAGGTGCTCTGCCTAGTGGTTCGTCTCTCGGACGTGATACCATCCAATGCTCTTCTTTAGAATCTGGTCTGCAGGATATTAGTCCTGTTGTAGAAAATTCCATTACAAAAGTCAGAAAATTAAAATCTCCATTTGCCGGATTAGTAGAGAATATTGATACTTCCACCTGCTTTGCAAATATATTGGTTATTGAATTAGATAGATGTTACAGGGAAGAAGGAGCTACTTTTAACTTGGTAAAATCAGATCCAAACCAGTGGTTTGTTGCAATTGAGAAAGATGGCACAAGGAGATACGACGTTATGGTGCAGCCGGTTATGAAGACATGTAGTTTCAACAGAATTACTCATGCAGTTATATGGACTTGTGATAGTGGCTGGAGGCTAGAGTTTCCTAACAGGAGGGATTGGTTGATCTTTAAAGAGCTTTATAAAGCATGTGCTGAACACAATATTAAGTCTCCTAAAGTGTACGGCATTCCTGTTCCTGGGGTGCATGAAGTACCAAGCTACGGTCTAAGCAGTCGTGGTTCCTTCAAAAGACCACATTCATACATCACCTGTAAAGATGATGAATTGACTAGAGCACTGGTGAAGGGGACTGCAAACTATGACTTGGATTGTGATGATGAACTCTGGCTTGATAAGTTCAATAATGAGTTTTTTCAAGATAAGCAAATCGATGACGATGAGCATGTGTCAACTGTTGCTTTTGAGCAGATAATTAACTCTTTTGAGAAAGGTCTGTTCTGCAGGCAACATGATTATTCTGACGTCAGAGTTGCAGTTGATCTTTCAATGAATCTAGAAAGAAAGGAGGTTCTTGAAGCTGTGCACAATTATTGGATGAGAAAGCGGAAGCAGAAAAAGTCAGCCCTGGCTAGAGTTTTCCAGGTAAATATTGCTTTGTGCAAAATTATGGATGTAATTGAAAAATAACTTCAAATAACAATGTGCTGCACAGTGGTGATATAAAAGAATATTTAAACGTTATGATTACAGCATTATTTTACTTACATTATTTGCTTCCACATATGTTTTATAAACTCGCACATAAATCCCTCTATCTGTAGAATTTTACATGTAACTTGTTGTGTAGTATTTGTTCTTTATAAAGATTGCTTCTCGAGTCAATAATAACACAAATTAAGGTGTTGTCAAAATTTTAGTGCTATGATTCCAGAGTCATGGCATCCTATACATTTCTATCATTTAGTGCTATGATTCCAGGGTCATGTCATCCTATGAACTTCTATCATTGCGCTTGCATGTGGACCAAAATTGATCTTTGTTATGTACAAATTTGGCAAATGAGAAGATATGTGTGGGAGGGAGGATACTAAATAAATGAAGTCAAGAAAATAGGAACCTCAATCAAGTTCTTGGAACCTCGTTTTCTGACAGCAGTTAAAGATTTATATTTTAATCTTGTAGTGGATTGCGGAGGCCTTTTTTGTTCAATATAATGGAAACCAAGCTACTAGATGTCTTTTTTCTGCCTTTAGTTTTCTCTTGTATTTGCCATTATTTGCTGATTTGCTTTAGCAATTCCAACAATAAGGTAAATGAGCTTTGGAAATAGTAATTGTGTTATGGAAAATAACTTCAAATAACAATATGTTGTATAGCGGTAATGATAAATATCTTTTTATTATAGCATTATTGTTTTTTTATATCTTTTTTATTTGCTTCCCTACATGTTTTACCAACTCACACATATTATTCCCTCTATTACACGTAAAGAGTCATACTGTTTAGTGGTATTTGTTCTTATCTAATTATTGTTACACAAAATGAAAATGTGGTATGAACTTTGATACTATAATTTAATGCCATATCATCCTAAAAATTTATATCATTAATTCATTGGACGTATACGTGGACCAAACCTGAACTTTTTTATGCACGAACTGGCAAATGAGACAATCTGTGGGAAAGACGAAAGTAGTAAAAGAAACAAATATAAGAAGTTAAAAAACAATAATCAAGTTCCCCGAACCCCTTTTTTTTGCTTAGCAGTTGGAGAATAGTTTTTGATCATGTAGTGTAGGACTGTAGAGATGGCACTTTTCCTTATTTTTAGGAACACAAGGGAATTGAGCTATTGAATCCCCTTCCGCCTTCAGTTTTTGCTTTTACATTATGCCATTATTTTCCCATTTCCGATTACCTCATCTCATCTATAGCGCATGTATCTGTTGGACAAGTTGTTCTTGTCGGCTTCCTTTCGACTTGTACTATTTTATTTGATGAATGGGTTATGTTTCTCATAGAGAGGGCAGCAAGGGAGAATTTAATAGTTCCACGGAATCAGGATCTACATACAGCATACCCAAAATTTTTGTTCATGTTCAACTCTTTAAATATCTAATCCAAGACCCAGTCCCTGTTTTAGGTATCCAATGAAGTGTTTCACATATGGATTACCCATTGTCTGATCATGTAAACATCTGATTGGAAAATCTGGTGTCTACTTGTTAACCGTGAGCAGGCATGCCTCTCACAAAATTAGTAGAAAGTGGTGGTTGGGTTAGTGTTGGCATTAGAATCTTATAAGCTGATTTCTTGGGTCTTCAGTAATGAATTACTAAAAGATTACGGTGGTATTTTTGGAAAGAAATCATGATGCGTAAATTGGACTATTATGGGGAAATTTCTGAACAGAGACCATGGTCAATAACAAGTGTATAGCCTGATTAGTTTTGTTATTTATAATGTAGCTTATCTGGTCATTTGTCAGATCTATAATCTGATTAACAAATGAATCAGATATAAATCAGTATGTATATTGTCTAGATTCTAGAAGTCCGGTCCAATCTGATAAAAAGAATGGAATTGATTAACCCAACTGAAAGCCGATCCAATCCATGGACAGCCTTAAGTTGGATAATTATATCTCGTTCCACGTGTGGAGGTCAGCACCCACAAAAGGGTATGCTGTTACCAGTGACATTATGTATGTTATCTAGTTTCTAGAAGCCCGATCCAATTTGATTAAAAAAATTCATTTGGATCCTTTTAATTGAAAACCCATCCGATCTGATTGCGGACAACCTTAAGTTGGATAATCATATCACGTTCTACAGATGGGGGTCATTGCACACACAAAGGATATACTGCTACCTGTGCATCTTATTAACGCTTCCCCTCCCTCTCAAAATGAGGCGTAGTTAATTTATTGAAATGTGTACCAATATCTTTTTGTGCTACTGGTGGCTTTAAGATCAATAGATGAGCTGGGAGCCTGAGAGATAATTCGTGGAACACTGAAAACATCCATGCTTTCTTATATCATGTCTAGCACCTCTCTTTTTTTTTCCATTTATTAGTGTTCTAACTTCTGAGGTTTTCCCACGACATCTATGTCAATATACCTTACCAAATTATACATATGTTTTCCCTCTATATTTGCATGTAATTTAATGATTATTACTGGTTCTTAATATATATCTAACAAACATAAACGATCCTTTGTGACAGTTTTACCAACAAAAGGAAACACATGTTCCTGCGGCGGTTATTCTTGGGAAGAAAAAGTCATGTACTCGGCAGGCTACCAGAAGTGGAAGAGGCCAGCAAAGAACTTTTTCATCAAGTATTGGTCTACCTTTACATCATCCATTATATTGTTAATGTTAGTAAGAAAGACAGCTTGAATTTTCTCTTCGAGCACATCTGTTGTCATCTAATTAGAGATGTATTAGAGCTTTTGGTTGTTTCATAACAATATACTTGACTGGTGAACAGTAAATATAATGTATTCTGCGGTTTAGTGCGACAAACATGTTTTGTTAGTGCGAATGTTATCATGATGGTTCATATGCCTGGTTCTTTGTAGAATATTGTTTGATGGGAGGAAACCTCCTGGATGGCAGCGAAATGAATATGGTTTTACAGGTCTATCCATTTTAATTTTAACAGAAGTCGGTATCTGGCCTCTTTATAAACAAGTTTGTTTATTCATTTTACAAGTTAGCAGTTTCGCAGTGTAGCTCGTAATTGCTAAAAACTTGTATTGCCCATGAATGTTTGATGCCGTTTACAACATTTTTGACAGGGAGGAATGAAGAATCCGAAGGAATCAATCTATTTTTAATATATTGCTTCGTCTGTAGTGGACTTGATAATTTTTCAAAAGTAATTGTGTATTTATAAAATATTTGCAAACGAAATTCAAATATTCAAATATGAGAAGAATTCAAATAGTATTAAAATTTGGCGATATAATTTAATATTCTATCCATGATTGGCTGGCTCACCAAGTGACATGAAATTGGGGGAATAATTTAAATTCGCAATCTGACATTTTATGTTCGGATAAAAATTGACACAAATGGCTGTATCTGTA
Source organism: Apium graveolens (assembly GCF_009905375.1). Lineage (NCBI taxonomy): Eukaryota > Viridiplantae > Streptophyta > Magnoliopsida > Apiales > Apiaceae > Apium > Apium graveolens. The sequence continues at coordinate 29,120,263 of NC_133648.1, read as the reverse complement.
TGTATAATAAACTCTATTTTTCGTATATCAAAAACCAAAGTACATCAAAACACCAATCGATCATCAACAAGAAGAATAAGTAGCTTATCCATGGATTCTCCTCCTCAAGGCTACAGAAGAAACGTCGGTATTTGCCTCATCAATTCCAATAACAAGGTCCAACTCTTTCCTCCCTCAGTATTTGCCACTTATCCTATCGATAAATTAATTTTCGATAAGTTAATTGTTTTAACTTGATATATTTATTAATGAAACTGTACGGAGGTTTTTATTTTGTGTTTATATAATATGCTCTATTATGTAATAATTAAATGTTTTTGTTGATATGTTTTTGTACTGGTCACTTGTGTATAATTCAAAAGAATAATATGAGAGATACAAAATTGAAAAGTAAATGGGGTTGTTTGTTAATTTACAAGAGAAGTAGCCGCTAATGTGATTTGTTATTGTTGATTTTGTAGATTTTCTCGGCTTCGCGGCTGGATATACCGGGATCATGGCAGATGCCGCAGGTAAAATTAAGCTATTTGACTGGTATTTAGTTAGAAATTTGGATTTCATTTACGTTTAATATATTTTTGAACTTATATGTTGTTGTAATTAAGTGGTCGGATCGGTACATTGTTGATTTATGTTTATGAGTTTGACTTAGATTTGTGAGTATTCTGTTTGATCACGGTTTGAATCCTGGAAGTAGCTTGTATTTTATCTTATATATATGAGCATAAAGGGATCAATCCTGAATCCACAAAGTGCTGGTAGAGGGTTATACATAAATACCTGTAACCTGATAAGTGATTAGTCTTTCCACAGAGTTCTATATGGAATCGTGAATTCTGTTTACTGAATTTATTTTCTGCTAGGAATGGAAATCATGGAGTTCACATTTCCATATGATTGAGTTATTGGGTTTCTTCAACCTTTATCTGCTCCAAAAATTAGCATTACCTTATAATATTCTAATTTACTCATTACTTATTTAAGGGCAATTTGCGGTCACATGTAATTTGAATGTCTCTGTTATATTAGACATATAGTCAAAAGTCAAAACTGTTTCATTATCGTACATGCAGCAAATAAATGGTGGTTTAAATTACAAATCTTTCAATTCTACGAAAGTGGAGTTAGCCCGAGTTCCGTTGTATTAATTTTATCTTTTTAACTGGCGATCTAAGACTCGTACCATAAATTTAAAGCAAATTTGTATTAAAATGTAAAATCTACCATCAAGGTTGTCAGGATGTCTAGACAATGGCTGGACAACTTGTTGTAAGACAAATAACAAAATTTTGAGTGCTACAATTTGTTGAGTTAAGGCAGTTTCTGAGCAAGTCAATTTTTATGCGGTGCTCTTGCAACCTCTTCTGCCATCAGCATCTGTTTTAATAACTTGATCAGTCAAAATAATGTACAGTGACGATATTTTTTTAAAAACATTCTTTGTTATTCAACAGTATGCCAATTAGTATGCCATGTCTAATGATTCCAGTCAACAGGGGGGAATTGATGAAAGTGAAAATCCAAGAGATGCAGCTGTAAGGGAACTCAGAGAAGAAACTGGAGTTACTTCAGCAGAAGTTATTGCAGAGGTTTAAAATTAAAATCATACTATTATTATGGGCCTTCCTTTCACCATTTCATTCCTTTTAATTTAGATAAATGGGCCTTCCTTAGAACAAATACTTTACAGTTCTTAATATAAAGAATTTGTATCCTTCTCATATGTTTTGTCTCACACCTACATCCTTCTCTTTACATTTCTTGTTTTAGGAAAACTTTCATACCATTCTCCCATCATTTTATCTCTTCCAAGTGAAGGGAACCTTATGATTTGGTTGAAGGTGTAACAGTTGCTTATATATATATATATGCTTTATCCTCTTGATGAAAGTTTGATGTCACTGGTTTACTGAACTCAAGGATCACAACTTAATTGATTTCCGAACGGAAAAGACATGACAAAGAATGTGTAGAAATTAGACGTATGTTATTATGTGTGATATTTCCGTAATGGATATGTACTGACAATTTCAGAACTTTTCATATCATGAGATACATCTTTCTTAAAGTTCTGTAATAGATTGACTGAAGATTTCCGTTGTTAGTGATTAGTGTAATCTAGGACTTAATACCACTTCTCACACTCACTCAGTCATACTTTCTTAATTTTATCAATTCCTGTTTAAATATGCTTGTGCAAGTCTTTGTGCATATATATAGAGTGGAGAGTGGACATATGAAGATCATATGTCCAAGTAGATGTTATGAGCAAGAGAAACTTAGGAAGGAAAATTGTCGGTGCATATCAGGGGTAAACTTGCATTTGGTAAAGTTATGATTCCATGAAACTCTTGTCAAGATTAAAATTTGTACCTTTTTCCTTGCATCAGATGAACCCTTGCAATGATTTGCTCTTCTCAATATTAAACTAACATTTGGCCTCTTTTTCAATATTAAAGATTTTTAACATGAATAATTGGAACTGCTTCAAAATTAATTTTACAAGTGCAGTTTAGAAATGCTACCTTTAAAAATTGCAAGGCAACATGATATGATCTTAATTACAGATTCGTCATGCAGGTACCACATTGGTTGACATATGATTTCCCTTCGGAAGTCAGGGAAAAATTAAATCGCCAGTGGGGATCAGACTGGAAAGGTCAAGCACAGAAATGGTGAGTTATGTGTTTTACTGTAGTGTCATAGGGCTAGCACCTTCAATTCGGTTTGGCATCGGATAAATGGAGTAGTATATTAGATCCAGACACCAAAATGTAGTGCTGAGGTGGAAGATTAAAAAACATAATTGAGACAATAAGTGCTATGTATTAATATTTAACACCCTGACCCACATCAAAACATTTGGGACAGATTACCTTTTAAACTGAAGTCCTACTAGCAAGTGAACTGACAAGTGAGCATTGACTGCTGTTTTGTTTTGTCTTTAGCTGATTCAACTATTTCATCAGATCAGCTCCATTAGAGTATACAGGATGTACATTGCCAAACCAACCCAACTCCATTATGGCATACTGGTATACATTGCCAAGCCCTTTCTCTGACAAATTAATGTTGTACATGTACTTGGGTCTAAATTCCTCTACTTTGTGCTGGCCCTTCGTCCATATGAGGAAATTTCCAGTTGTCTAGAAACACTTGATTGTTGATACAGACTCATGTTCTTTCTTGAGCAAATTTTGCAAATATCATTTTTCCATGCAGTACAGTTGATGGGGTTTCTATCCTTTGAATAGTACATCTGGTTACTACTATATATGTATTAAATTGTGTCTACTCTTCTGCTGGAGGGGCGCCTCAGATGTGACTAGTGGAATTGCGTTTCTATGTATTGTTAGCTGTGAATTTTCTCTAAAAGGAAATGCAAAGTTACAGAAAAAAGTCTGACAGGAAGAATTAGGCATAAGTGATAAAAAACTACTAAGAGGTGTAAATTTTGATCCTAAATTGATAAATTTATTCTGAAACAACATGTTTTACCTGTCAATTTCATGCTCCAACATGTTAGATGAAAGATGATTTAGCGATTGATACCTTTCAGATTTCAGCTGGTACACTTCACATGGCACAGATGAAATGACCTTATCTTAACTGTTATTCCCTAGACTAGAATTATTTCATTTTCAAGAAGAGTCTTGCCTTTGTTTCTTAATGTTTTTGTATGAGTAAATGAATGTCACATTGTTGGACCAAATTATTTCCAAAAGACCGATCATATGATAATTTGAAAGGAAGTTCGTAATATACCACACATGCATATAACATATGTTTGAAAACACAGAAGGCTTTTTTGCTTGAAAGCACACACATCTGTCATCATCTTGATACAGTTCTCCACTTGAAATTCTTAAGGTTCCTCTTTAGATTTACTGGAAAGGACGATGAAGTAAATCTCCTGGGTGATGGTACTGAAAAACCTGAGTTCGGAGAATGGTCATGGCTGTCACCGGAACAAGTACTTGATGGAGTGGGTTCTACTTTCCCTTGAAACTTTTGATATGGATTTGGTTATAAAAGCATTTGTTATTCCAGTTTACCTTTTACTTTGCATTTTTTCTGCAGGCAGTGGAGTTTAAGAAACCAGTTTACAAGGAAGTTTTGACAGTTTTCTCCCCTCATCTCAACTCAAACTTATGAAGAAGGTTTGCATTGCTCCAGCATGAGTCCTCATTCTTCTGTTTTCTGATTTTAGTGATTTCTATATCTGCGTGTTCTACAACCAGAGATAACACAGTCCATTTGCATTATCTTTCATAAGTGAACCCTTGATCTCAGTTTTAGTTGAAATAGAGCTCAACATTGATACATTCAATAAATTCCCATTCTTATGACAAATTGTTGTGCAGTTTGTAGAACACCACTATATGCCATTTCCTGTATTAGTGTATAATTGTTTATAATAGAGTATCTTTCTAGTATGATGAACTTTGGTGCTATGTCAATTTCTAAAAATCAACAGATTTTGTTCGATTTCAACAAAATTATGAAGAGATTTTGTTCCCTGTTAGTTTAGAAAAGAAACTTTGTATTCAACGGTAGTTCATTAGGTTCCAGTACCAATTAATACATCATATTTTGGAGTTTCTAATTCTAACAACATAATAACCTCCAAATATTAAAAACACCTCTCAGCATTTATTATTTAATGGATCATTCAATAGATCACTCGCTATCAGAGCCCCAATATAAATATATATCTAAGAAAAAAGTACATATTATAGGGTCTTTTATTGTTGAGGCCCTCATCCTTGCCACCTCTTCTTAGAGTAGATCTATTGAGTTATTCTTGTTATTCATCTGAGAGGATGCCTATAAATATCAAGGCACAACCAGAATCGGCACAGCACGAAGCGGATGTAGCTTTGCCAGAGTGATCCCAAACTTCTCTTCCATGTCCAATTCCTCTGGTGCAATCCCACCTTCAAGTTTCCAGTCAAAACAATTTATCAGTGAGCCCAACATGACTGGTACCATCCTCATCGCCAATGGCAATCCAGGACACTTCCTTCGACCTGCACCAAATGGAATTAGCTCGTAGTTATGGCCATTGATGTCAACTTCGGAGTCCATGAACCTCTCCGGTTGAAATGACAAGGAATTCTTCCATATCAAAGGATCATGTCCGATGGTCCATGCATTAACCAGGACTTGCGAGTTCTTTGGAACAGAGTAGCCACAGAGTTCAACTTCATCTTGTACTTGGCGTGGTATTAAGAAGGGAGCAGGAGGGTGTAATCTTGTAGTTTCTTTCACAATACATTGCAAATAAGGCAACCTAGATATGTCTGCTTCTTTTATAATCTTGCCTTTTCCAATCACTTGGTTAAGCTCAGCTTTCGCCTTCATCAATACCGTTTCCGAGTGTTTTAACACCTCAGCCATCCCCCATTCCACTGTACTTGAAGTTGTATCTGTTCCTGCAACAAACAAGTCCTGTCATTGTATATTAGTACTCTAATGATTTTGGATTTTTGACAATCCTAGATTGCTGGGTATTATTGCCTCATGAAAATGATATGCATCCTAACCATCCTTTAATATCTTAAAGTGTTGTAGAGTCATTAACTTAAGAGGTGTCACAGAGCTCATTCGACCCAACAATCTCGGAGTCAGAGACGAGTCCTAGTTGGAAGTTGTGATATTCTCTTCAGTCTCAAACAGAGCCTTTCAAATAAGGGGACATATTTGTATATTAGCATGATATTCATACTGAGGCTCCCGGTAACTTAATGTTTTAGTCGAGCCGGTAACCTAAAAGTTCAAGACGATATATAGTATACAGATAATCTGTTATTAGGTACTATGAACACCAAGGATGAAAGAAACGATTTCTCTCTAACAAACCAGTTAGGGTTTTAATTGTGTGTGTGTGTGACTTACCACCAATAAGTGTTGAATTTGAGTTTTGTCAATCTCATTTGTTTGTACTAATGTTAGCAATTCTTCAAGCACGTCCACTGTACTATTCTCACTAGAGTTTCCTGATCTCTTCAGCTCCAAACGCTCATTTATCAAACCATCAAATAACTTGAGTAGCTTCACAGTATAACCAGTAAGTCGCCGATTAATACCTTGTGGATCGATCCACCGAAGAACAGGAAAGTAATCTACCAAATTAGGCGTACCCACCTCAACCATAATATTCCACACCAACTCCCTGAACTTTTTACCCTCCTCCGAGTTTTGATACGGATCTATCATATCCTTTGAAAACATAGTGTTTGACAAAAGATTGAGTGAAGTTAGAAATGCAGCGCGACCAATATCTACAGCCTCGCCACTTTGGCTACACTTCTCACAGTAGTTAACTAACTCATGCACCTTCTTATTTCGTAGATGCTGATTTGCATCAAGCTTGTTAGCTATAAATATACACGAGCTCATAATTTTTCTTAGACTTCTCCACCGACTACCAGAAGAGGACGACCAGAGAAGGCAAGATCTTGCTTTTGGAGGACTTGTTGAGCTGTGCTTGATGAAGAAATGACTATTGTGGTTACACGGCCTAATTTTAAACGCATGACTGGACCGTAAACTTGAGCCAGGTTAGATAAGGATAGATGAGGCTGCTTGCCTAGTTTGTGTATATTTCCAATGATGGGCAAGGGGTAAGGTCCTGGAGGAAGTTTGCCTCTAATTCTCGGAAAGAAGAGAGAAAAGGCTAGCAGTAGGCAGATGAATCCAGTGATTAGTACTGTATCCATGTATCCTGGTGGAATTGTGGTAAGAGAGTTGGAGATGCAGATCAATTGTATAATGGTAGGGAGGGAGGTAGAGATATTATTGTTGATGAACAGATAAACTGCAAGCAAGTGTTGAAAATGAGAGGTCAAAAACTATGGCCTCACTTTAGAACGTACCTGAAATTGTTGCATTCAAACTTTTGGATCCCAGTAAAACACTAATACATATAATTTTTGTTTTTTTTTTCGAAAAATTAGTACCGAATAATGGTTTATATGTGATGGTCACTAAAATTAAAATCCATATTCTAAAATGTCCAAAATTGATTTCTAAATAGTCTTTTTTTAGCAACTCATTTCTAGCAACAAAATGACCGGAAGAAGACTATTTTTGTGAAATATAATTGGTGGGGAAAAGTGAAATCCCGGTTTCATAATTATTTTTGGTGACACAATTATATATACAATGAAATTTATATTTATTAATCATATCAATTTGATGAACATTAGAAATAGATAATAAACACAAATAATAAATCATTTGAATCAAAACAATACTCCCTCCGTACCACTAGATTATTAACATATAAAATTGAGTGATCGACACGTATTTTAAGATTTTTATTTAATATAATTTCACAATTCATTTTTATTTTTTTTTTCTAAATAAAAATTTAATGTTAATATATGAACTTTTATTCAGATAAAAAAATTAAAAATAAGTCATGAATCTATATTTAGGGGTCGTTTGGTTCAGAAGACGGTATGAGTTTAGAATAAGGAATCGGTTTAGGCTCATGTGGGGTTGAGAAATCATTCCTGATATCATGTGTTTGATTCAGTGCTGGAATGAAATTTGTTTAATTTAAATACTTTTGATTCATTGATTGAATCAAACTTTTATATATTATATATGTCAATTTTAAGTTATTATACAACTTATAAACAAAAAACAATTAAATATAAGTGATTAAAAAATTAAATTTTTTAATGTTAATGTAAATTTATAATTTTTAAAAATAAATAAAATAAAATATTACTATTTTGTATTAATTAAAAATAAGCACAACTTACCTAAAATTAAACATGATAATTAAGATATATCTTTTTAAGATTGTATTTAACTTTATAAGTAATGAAATAATGAAATTTATTTTGATATCTCATACCCCTCTCTCAAACCCATCTTTTTAAAAACAGTGAACCAAACACATGTATAGGTTTGGAATGAACGAAACCATACCTGATACCAGAATTAGCCGAACCAAACGACCCCCTTGATAAGAACTTAAAATACTCGCTGCGGAGTACATTTTAAAAACTAAATGGGTCAGAGTGAAATTGGCGCTAGCCCGGCCAGCAAGGCCCAAAAAGCTAAAATGGGCTCACGTTTTCCACCGGTGATCCTATATATGTTTATATATGTGCAACATGAGATAACTCGCCCAGAATTATCATTTTTATGCAGCAAACGAGGAATCAATCAGCTTATTCAATTTCATAAGTAAGTTTCATTTGTATCTTTTTATGATTACACCTCTTTTACATTTATTTGATTAGTTTCATCTTAGTTTTTTCTTGTGTTTAAACACTGATATTATTATATGTTTGTGAAATTATTTGATGTTTAAATCGTTTACCAACAATTGATGTATATTTGTTTATTACACATACTATTGTAGTATTGTTAATGAAAGCTATGTTTATGTTTGTTGAAAAGTTTTTGATTATTATAGATTATTACAACATGAATAAAACCTTCCTGCTTGTGTTTGTGAGTATGCGTCTTTCTTGCATACTATCCATTTCTAGTCTACTTGTGCAACTTGATTGCGTTTTACATGTGTGTTTGTAGATGCGGTGGCCGTCCGAAACTGTTATTAAAGGGTTTGGTTCTTATTTTCGACTTTTAGATATGATGTGCTCCGAGAAATTCTCGAGTTGAGTGAGAGTCGAATTATTTAGTAAAGTGAAATGAGATCTGACCAAGCATTTTACGTATTAATTAAAGACATGGTCCCATTAAAACCTATTTTAGAAACTGACACGATGTTAGAAATGCGCATCTCGTATAAAATAAATCATTCTAATATGTATTTAAACAAAAAATTTCTCTATTATTTTTACCACTGTCCCATGTACAGCATTCTAACAAATTGAGGTAGGTTATTTTTCACTTCTTTTCTCGTGACACGCATCCCAAAAACCATGTATTCGAGGAGAGGAGCAACATACCATTTCTTCGAAATTGAATCTGTCACTCTTTTAAGTTTAAAAATATTTCTGGGAAAAAAACCTTGCAACTTTCCGCTAGAGACCAAGGGCCTTAACCACTGGGTTATGGGAACAGTTGGTTATAATATCGATAATATGTATTTGCTGTGGCAAATGGCCCAAAGTTTGAATTGTGGTGTCCAGGGCAATTTCTTTATAATGTGGTTAACATACCTGTGTAATTTTTCGGTTGAAAGATGAAAAACTGGTCTCTTGATTTAGGAATGAAATGAACCGTTAAAAGTGAAGTTTCATCACTTTGACACTCACAGCTATTTATTAATATCCACTTAGCAAAAGAAAAATATATACACATATCAATCCGAGTAAAACTACACGTTTCAGAAGTAAATTTTTAAAAAGATCAATTGCAATTAATAGTTACTTAAAAAATGTAGTATTATGTATTGTCTCTTTCCTTATAAGTTTAAACCTCACGTGCAGTTCAACTTAAGTTGGAAGATTATTTAAACTATGACCTGTCAAGATTTTTACTCTTTAAAACTTAGGATGAGTACAAGTTGTGGGTCCAAGTTAAGTTGTTAGAGCTGAAAACATTGATAGCGAAACAATTGACCTGCCAAAAGATTTTCCAGTGCTGTCGCGTGTATTGAAAGTTGCAACACTTGATCCGATATTTGAAGGATTGAAAAAAAATGGTCACTTAATTTAGGGATAAAAAGAACGTTTGAAATTGCACTTTGCTTACTTTGACCCCCCCCCTCCATTTTGCCTCATCTTAAGACTAAGCCGAGTTGTTTCTTTTTCCTATCTTTTTAGTCCAAAATGACAAGATCAATTCTGAATGTATGTTGTCCATTACCAAAGTTTTTTTATTGAGACAGTAATTTTAGTTATTTCAGACATGAATACATCAAGGAATACTTTGAACTGTTAAAGTCTTAAAATGACCAAGAGTAGTGGGGAAAAAGATGCAGTTGGGTACTTAACGCTGGTGAGCCAAATTTGGTGTCTATTAAAATTGTCGCTGGGAGGATTTGGTACTCTGCCTCATTTTGGGGTTTTAATCGGAAAATGTAAGGTATGTATGTTATTACATTTGAAAATTTAGTGATGTTTACTTGATAGTTGATATAGATAAACGTGTTTGCTGCTTTGTTTTTATCTGTAGCTAGATATCGCATTCCTGTTAAAAAAAATTTGTAGTCGATCAATATCCCATAAAGACAATGCATACATACACATCTAAATATTCACATCACCATACTGCTTTTATAAGTTCCAACATATTTACTTGGTTAATGAGCTGATATGCAGAATTTGTTGCTGATTTTTTGTGTTTAGGCTGTCATTGATTGACCTGTGTATGCTTTCTAGGTTCTAGAAGTAGAACCATCACAGTAACTATTCCAGATTCCTGAAGTACGTATAACAATCACAATAACTATTGAGAAAGACTTTTTTAACAGATAAACAAAAATAGGAAACGAGAAAGGTTTATATCAGAATACCAAAATGAACAAATAAAACTATAACAAGCAGGAGATCCTGTAGTCAGTACTGACCAAGTCATCTTCCTAATTATTTTATAAGTTTTCCCCGAGAATTGGGTTTTAAAGCTTGAAATGGTACTTTTCCATTTTCAATCATACACTATTTTTAATCATACACTTCCTTGACCTCAGTGGCCACGGTTATGCTTCCTCCTGCCACCCATTCACGTCCTTTCAGCACCCGTAGCTCATAACTTGCGTGCTTGTTGAAATCATTGTTTTTCTTGAATGGAATCAAAGTTCGAGCAACTAATACCTTACCTGTGGAAGTACTTGCACCATCCGATGAGGATCGGTAGATTTCAAGACCCAAATAACCGGAGCCAACCAACTCATCCAATGGCATGTATATAGGTACATTCCAAAGGAGGTCTGGTGAACCATGAATAGTGTTTGTTTCTATCCAGTTCCTGGGCCCTATCCATACGAATAAACTGTAGAATCTTTTGGCAGGGTCAATCGTTTCCTTGTCAATATCTTCAGCTTTACAGATACCTATGTTGACCCACAACTCGGAATTCTTCTCAAGTTTTGGAGACTTGTCAGTTTGTCGGGCCATTGGAGCTAACTTGAACTGCATATAATGTTAAACCTTATTAGAAAAGTGTTAATACATGAGACTATTAATTGCATTAGACTTTCAAAAAGTTGACTGTTAATTCTATTAAATTAGTCATCTACCAATGAAACATATAAAATATCAATTAAGCCAAATGATGAAAATATATGAAAATGGCGCTTACTAGATGCATGTAGTTTGTTTGTCACGAAGATTTAAGTAAACAACTAACGGGGTCTCATGTTTAAAAGTATTGATTTAAAGATTATGATAGTTAATTTAAAGTGCAATCCATGCATAAACAATTTGAAACATAAGTGAGATTCCCCACCTCTTCGTGTTTGTATCTGATAATATATACAAACACTTATATTGAGTTTGTTTTTCTAATTGTTGTGCCTTGAATTTTGGGTCCAGTGAATGAGAGTCATAGTTGCAAAAATTAAGTAGAAATTAAAAAAAAATTCCTTTAAACAATGATATCAGTTGTAACTATGTCTTGGGCACCTGAATTTTTTTTTTGACTTCTCAACCAAATCGTTTATAAACATTTTTCTTTCCAAGAATCTTTTAACCTTCATTTACCAAACAAAATCCAAAAAAATATTAAGTTTTTTGTTATTACTACTTATTAAAATTAAGTGTCTTTCTAGTGAAATTTCCTTTGGTAAAGGTTAGAACAAAATTTCACTACAAATATTATTTTAAGAGGTGGGTATCATGCCTTCGGTAAAATTATATTTTTTATTTAAAAATGCAAAATAAATTTGAGCCTTGTTGGGGTATGATAGATGACAAGAACCATAGAGGTAATAGTTAACCAAATTATATGTATGATTTGCTCTTTTTTTTGCGCCATCTTTGACATGTCTTTGTCTTTGTTTAAGTACACAATTCCTTGTATGCAAATCCTCCTCATATGTAACTCCCAAAAATTATAATGGATTTAGAATTGTTTTAACAACGTTAACAATTAGGATGACTTTTTTCCCCAAACTAGAAGGTTGTGATAATATGCGTAAATAATAAATTCAATTATGTAATAGTTATAAATGCCTTATACATAAACAATCAAGCACATAAAACAATCAAACACATAAAGGTCATTAACGATATATTTATAATCTATGCGCTTCTATGAAAAAAGAGTAAAGAAAAGAGGAAACACGAAATCACACATGGCAAATAGAGATGATAGAGATATGGAAATGGAGATATGTTAGATGGTCCGTACCTTGTTATCTTTACGAGAATTGTCCTTCTGCAACTTTGGTTTTTTGAAGTCTTACGGAGAATAGTGAGAATTATAAATCGGATTTCTCCACAAATGATATATATGTATGAGATATTTAATATTATTTGATTACTTTTTAGCAATTTGCTGAAAATGCGAAGGATAAATGATTCTTAAAAGATTTTTTAAATTTCTTTTATGGGTGTAGATTCAAAAAAGTTGTCGGTGGAAGAATCTAGTTAAAATTAATGTGAAAATGTGAACAAAATTTCATTAATTTGTGAATATTGTTAAATTTAATTAAAAAAGTTATGAATGACATTTAATTCATATTCTAATATTCAAGGTATGTTCGACTGTTCGTTGATCTTATTATTTTTACAATATGGATTCTATTAGTAATAAGTATCGTTTAAAGGTCACAACAAGACAATTTAGAAATAAAGATATCTTGAAACCTTTATAGCCATCATTTTCCCATCAAGGGTTAATACTGCTTGATATTGAACTTCCGTGAAAATATAATAAGATGATATATAGGCCAAAACTCCACATTATATTTATTTGGGAAGGTTCACCACAATAGCTTTATCAGGATTTTCACTTTTATGGGTCGCCCAAGTGCTGTGCTATTTGCCTTGTTCTAGTACACTCTAGTAAAAAAATGAAAATGTAGAAATATGAAATTTCATTAAAATTATCAGTTATTTAGATAGATTTATTATTTAGATTTATTATTTGACTGCTAGTCTCTCTATTTGCTTCAACCCAAAAGTCCAACTTTTTGTCTAGATACAAATTTTTCAACATTTCTAGTTTGTATTTATATTTACTTATAAAACTCTCACTACAATCCAACGTAGATATGTAAGTTTTAGTTCAAAAGTTTGGTTCGTTAAAGATGGGTGTGTTCAAGCTTAACTATGTTTAAAATCAGATCATTAAGGTTTGTTGAACAAGTTAGCCCATAAAATTTCTATGTACAATTTGCTTGCAAACTACAATTCAAGAGCATACTAGTCTGTTTGTGAATGTTATAATCAAGTTTCTACATACATGAGTTATAACAATTGAGATTTTGTTGGGAAAATGATGGATGCGAGGTTTCAAGATTTACTTATTTTCATATTTTATTGCTGTGTCCTCCAGACAACATTTTTATTAATAAAATCCAGATTGTAACAATAATAAGCTTAATGGACGTACAGTGAACATTATAATAATAAGAAAAAATGCCATATTTTATTAAAGTTACTATAAACATTCACATACTAGTGACATTTTACTAAAATTCACATAATTTTTAATTAGATTCTTGAGTTAAAAGTAAAAAGGTGCTAAATTTTTTTAAAATTAGCAAAATATTGGCCCGAGTTAAAAAATAACAAATTGGTGGCCACATTTTACTCGCGCCTATTAAAATCGTGGCCGGCACTTTAACCATATGCCGTTCAATTTTAAAAAGTGAAGTCTAAATTGCTGAATGGTGGCTAAATTTTAAATTTATTTTTTAAATATTACTCCCTCCGTCCCCCTCATTTCTTTACATTTCTTTTTTATTGCTCGACACGCATTTTAATGATTCGATATACTATTGTTCCATAACTTTTTTTAAGATTTTCTTTTTCTAAATAAAGATTAAATGTTTGAAGTTTAATTTAGAAAAAGAAAATTTTGAAAATAAGTTATAAAACTATACGATATATAGATGCCTTAAAATGCGTGCCCGAGTAGTAGAAAAGAAATGTGGGGGACACAGGTAGTAATATATACGAGTTTAAAATTTTTTGAAACAAAAATTGATATTGTATCTTATTTTATACATAATATTGATGAATGTGTATCCCTAAAGTTATGATTTATTAGAAGATAACTCGTGTAAATTACGGGACCAAGAAAATTATTATATTAATTAATTATGAAACAATCAGGGTAATCTATTTATTTGTTATTTCAATTATAATTAACATAATCTATTTATTTAAGTTTACAAAAGAATTGCAAATTACATTACTACAACCATCTTTTAACATTTTGTTAAATAATATAGAATTCTGCGGGTGATAAAGATGTATTGTAATTATAGTATGATTTTACTATAAATAATAAAGAACTCTACGAAGAATAGAATTATTGTAATTACTAATTATAATAAGATATGGACACTTTTATTATATAATAAAAATGAACAATTTTTATCATTTAATTAAAAAGGAATTTTGCATTTAAGTTTTTTTGACAAGTATCCTTTTAGGGTTTAAATTTTTCATATTTTTTCTCTTTTTTAATTCCTATTAAGTATATTAATTATAGAAAAATTAATTTTTCTGTCCGGCCAATAATTTGAAAAGTGGGGTAAAAGTTAGCCACCACTCTGTGTTTTAATGTAATTTTATTTAGTTAACGAAACTTGACGGGTGCTACCTATTCAATATTCGGGAGATAAGTTCGGCCACCAACCTGTCATTTTTAAACCAGGGCCAATATTTTGCTAATTTATGAAAATTTTAGCCACCTAGATGTCTTTTCAATATTTTTTTTTAAATTTCACCACAAAATCAATGATAAAACTATTTCTTACAAAAATCATTTATCCTAAACAAGGTTAACAAAATGATGAAAAGCAATCAATCACATTAAATTTTTCACTTGCATATCATTTTCGGATCTCATTTTCGGATCTCGGATTCAATGGAGAACCAAAAAATTGTAAAAAAACATTGTGCACCATAGAGGTTCTGCAATTTTTTGTTCTACAAAAACTTTGGTTCTCAGGCTATAACGGTTTTAGTCATATGAAAAAAATATTAAAAAATTTTGAAATTCATCTTGCATGTCAGAATTAGAAAAATCTAGTAAAAGTACTACTCCCGACAATGAGACTCGTTTTTGATGTACAAGATTAATTTTTAAAATGATTTTTTCGACGATCCAACCGCACAGATGTTAAGATATATCAATTTTATTCATATGAAAAAATTATTAAAAAATTTGAAATTCATCTTGCATATTTCAGGATTAGAAAAACCTAGTAAAAGTACCACTCCTAACAGCGATACTCGTTCCTGATTTACAAGATTACGAGACTCGTTCTTGATGTACAAGATTAATTTTTAAAATGATTTTTTCGACGATCCAACCGTACAGATGTTAAGATATATCAATTTTATTCATATGAAAAAATTATTAAAAAATTTGAAATTCATCTTGCATATGTCAGGATTAGAAAAACCTAGTATAAGTACCACTCCTAACAACGATACTCGTTCCTGATTTACAAGATTAATTTTTAAAATGATTTTTTCGACGATACAACCGTACTGATGTTAAGATATATCAAATTTAGTCATATGAAAAAATTATTAACAAATTTGAAATTCATCTTGCATGTCAGGATTAGAAAAATCCGATAAAAGTACCACTCCCGACAACGAGACTCGTTCCCGATTTACAAGATTAATTTTTAAAATGATTTTTTCGACAATCCAACCATACGGATGTTAAGATATATCAATTTTAGTCGTATGCAAAATTTATTAAAAAAATTTGAAATTAATCTTGCATGTCAGGATTAAAAAATCTAGTAAAAGTACTACTCCCGACAACGAGACTCGTTCCTGATGTACAAGATTAATTTTTAAACATATGCTAGGTGTTTATTTTAAACTTATAGCAAAAATCAAAAGAATAGCATGAAAACAATAATTTATAGACATCCCTTGTTAGAAACTAGATGTTGTGAGTCTTTGTAAATCATTTAGAACTATATTGCTGAAAATAGAAGTGTCCGGTTTTTATTTGAAGGATCCGATTCGTATCTCAAACCTTCCCTTACCTTCTTACCGACACCCATGTCATGTTTAATAACAAAATTAAAGTGTCTGGGTAACATAGTTCTCAGGGTTCTTACGCTTTTCATGGATTTCAATTGAATCAAGTCCTATATAGAGATGCATATATGTTTGATATTATCTTGTGATTCGTCAACACACTGTCTATATCTTCTAATACCCACAATCTACTATGTTTTTCATGCTCATCAAGAGAGTTGTTACGTGTAATTTTCCTTCCCATATCCCAAAACAGATCATGCATCCCCAACTTATCTTTATCACTGATCGTTATTAGACATCTTTTCTTTAGAATTTCAATTTTACAATTGACAAATGTGTAACAAGTGTTAGGTTCCGAATTATCGTAGAAGGGGGGGTTGAATACGATAATCACTAAATTAAAAATTCTTTCGAATCTTTAGTGGATAAAAAATTTAGTGCTCGGTTAGTAGTTCCGTGTTCTTAGGTGAATAATGTTTGGGAATATAAAACGAGGAATACAAGATATTCGGGGAAGTATATATTCGTATATAAATCCTCGAGGGGTGTTGTTACACTCCGGTAAATAAATTAACCGGCTACAATCTAAGAACAACAAAGTTCCTAGCTTCTACAAAGATTTACAAATTAAATCCTATACAATGATCTAGCTTTTGTTTGTCTAAGGATTTAATTACCGGGTAACGATTATAATGCCCTTATGAATATACAAGAATTAAATCGGGCATTATAACGTTACTCCGGTGAGAAGTTAAACGGATATATAAAAAGTTTGAGCTTCTCTGTAAATTTTTGCTGCCATTTCACTGCTCTCTTGGGAGAGAAGATGAACAAAAATTAATCCAAAATGAATGGCTCTTATCTTTCTGCTGCAATGTGTAGTCTTTATATCCAATAAAATTGTGTGGCTGAGGAGAGGAGCTTGTTATGTGGCAACATAGTTCCTCTGTGGCGACCAGGTAAATTATTTGCTTGTAAAATTATTTGCATTTCTCTGTGGCGACAGGGGGAGGTACAGGAGGATTTATTTGCCTTGAATTTCCTTTAACTCAGTACACCTATGGCGACCAAGGAAGTGGAAAACCTGTGGCGACCATACTCTACTTAAAACAAAACAAAACAAAACATGTATATGTAAACTATATTTTCTAAACTAACTAACTGGTTCTTTTGTTTTTGTTTTTACTTTTATTTTCCTTTTCTTTTTTATTGTTTTTCTTTTTGTTTTGTTTTGCTTTTCGTTTCTTTTCCTTTTTTTGTTTTCCTTTTTTTTTGTTTTTCTATTTTCTTTTTCTTTCTTTTTGTATTTTCTTTTTCTCCTTTTTTTGTTTTTGTTTTTCTCTTTTTTTTTTCTTTTTAAGTTTAAATTGTAACTAAATTAATTTATAAAACTAACTTAAAAATAACTTATATAAATAAACTAATTTAGATTTATAAAATAAACTTATTTAAAGTTTATAAGATAAATTATTTAAAGTTTATAAAATAAATTATATTAAAGTCCACTAAATAAATTTATTTAATTTAACAATTAAACTTTGAGCTTCGCCAATCCCCTGAGTTGTTTAGCTGTATACCTCACACACCTCTTCTCGTACTTTAACAGATATAGGTTCAATCCAAGTACGTTTCTCAACTTAACAATCCTTCTATAAATAATACCCAGATTTTTTCACGAGTTGTTGACGCCTTGTGCAACTGGTCTGGTTCACAGACGACTGACCCCGATTCAGGTCTTCGTATTATGGCCTTGATTAAATTGTTAAGCTTACAACAACTTTATCGCTTCAGACACTGACTGTCAATAAACAACTGTACATTCACTGGAATCCTTTATGGAATCCTTTATGGTACTTTAGACAACGTCTTCATTAACCTCTATCTATACCCTGTCTTACTTCTTCAGATTCCTATGTTTCGAACACTGTCTATTTTCAATCAATGCCAATACACTGAAATCTTCTGGTAGCACTTGTATACTGAATCTTCAACATTTCTGAAACCCTAAAAGTCTTTAACCTTTGTTCTTCACTGAGGCATGATCATATTAATAAATTTCTTTTAGTGACCTGTAGACAGACTTCAGGCCTTCTTCTAATCTTCTGATTCTTTGTATTTGTCTTGTCTTCGTTCTTCCTTTCGTTCTTCCTGATTTCTTTTGTAGACGTAGTATTATTAACCTGTCCTATTCTAGTGTTGTTATCGTGTTGAGTTATCACGTAACTGTTCATACAACTACGCAGTCTCATCAACAATCTCCCCCTCTTTGATTGTTAAATCTAACAAACAAATTAAATAGAGAGGATAACTCAACTAACAACTAAAAAAGGTAATGTACCAGGACTTGTAAATAATGCTACTGGTTTCCTGGATCAAATACCGCATTTCCAGATTTCTTGAGTAACTGAAATGAAAGATGCTTGTTCCTCTAGCACTGAACTGATCTTCAAGTAGTTTCATCTTCATTTCCTTGATTCTTCAAATCTCTGCCAGATAATACTTCTCAGTCTTGAAGTAATCATCAGCAGAGTACAACCATATTTCCTGTTGAGAAGCGCATATCTCTCTTGCTTCTCCCCCTATGAGAATCAACTGCTTAAAGTAGATCACCTTCGTCTACCACCTCTCCCGTACAATAGAATCCACAGATAAGAACTAATGGTACTCCCCTTTGGAAAACAGCTTCTTCCCTTATGAAGAATAGTGATAAACCAAACCACTTCTTCTGATTACTAGGAAATCACCTTGTGTTTTACCACCTCTCCCGTACAATAGGATCTGTAGTTACAAACAACAATGGTGTGGTGTAGTATACATGTGCTTTACCTTTTTCATCCTCCCTGCTATTTCTCCCCCTTAGTTGAGGAATCCTCCAAACTATTATATAAGCTTTTATCTCCCCCTTAGAGAAGGAATGTATGCTGTTGTCTGAAGGAGTTCTCATATATTACTTGGTTGGAAAAGAAATAACAAGTCAGAGTCTGATCAACCATGTCCCTTTAAATGCTGCAAGAATGACTTCACTGTTGATCATCATGTTCACCAATCTTCCCAACTCCTTATACCTCCCAAAAGTGAGATCACCAATTGTTACCAATTGTTACCAATTGTTAGCTCCCAACTTGTTAGGTCTCGAAGTATTCTAATCCAATCTGTAAATGTTAGGTCCCTATGAGTTAGGTTCCAATCATAAACAGATTCGAGACCTGAAGTATCAATAACCATCTTTAGGGATAGGGAATGGGATATGGTGGTTCTCTTATAGATTCGAGACCTGAAGTATCACTCCTCTCATAGCTCCAAAATCTAGCTGTACCTGCAAGGAAAATCACCTTAGTCATCCTTAAGGAGGTCACAGGTGGTGCAATGGGAGTTCGCAAATCCTCATCCTTGTTAGACTCGTCAGATAAATCTGAGTCATAATCTACAAGTTGTTAATTTCCCTTTTAGGGTCCAGATTTGAACTCTTGGAAGGTAATTAATGATCCAAAGAATTTAGCATAAAGATCAAAGTTTCCTTCTAATGTCTGTGAAGACATTTTCTTGTGACTCATCAGGTAATATCTGAATCATTGTCAACAAGTTGCCGATCTGCACCTATGTCAGATCCACTATCCGCAAATGCATCCAGGGGATTTAAGCCTGGGGAGGTAGACACTGACCACTGACATATGGCTATTAAATCAGTATCCTCTCCTAACACCTGTAAGGGCAATTGATCCATTAAAGAACCTTGAACAATCGAATCTGACCTTAAGTGGTTGACACTTTTGTTTTCGTCAACTCTTCCTTTATGTGTGTAACCTATCTTTGTGCATCAAGAATTGTTTATGTTTGTGGTGGTGACACTACACCGGATACCTTGGCCGACAGGCAAATTTCAATAGACGCACCCTGTTGAGAGGATGAATCTAATAACTGTTTTTTTGTCTTTTCGGCCATTATATCTTTTTAACAAGATGCATGGGGCCTAGCAGTTGTCTCAGTTTTAATATATCTCAACTTTGTAGGAGACAGAGCTGCTGGGTTGACTTCAGCTCCTTCCTTATGTGGTGCACTAAGGCACTTTCTCCCTCACGCTCATTCATACTTCATTTTAGGGGTAAGAGAGTGTTGGTTGGTTCTATTTTTGTGTTTGTCTTTACAGTTTGGGATAGAAGACGTGAGTTTTCAACCTCAGGACTATCAAATGAAAGAATGCCATTGGAGGCTGAACCTGCATCACAGAGCATGTGGCAATATAGAGATAAAATGCACTTAAGATCTATAATGAATGAAAATTATGCATTTAGTCTTTTGAGAGAAATGATGTACAATAGTGATTTCAAAAGATTTTAATGAAATAAGCAATCGCTATTGTAGAAGGAAGTTTGATTTTCTCCTAAAACTGTTTGAGTGCACAATATGTTTTTATGCCTAAAAAGATAAATGATTTGATAAGACACAGACTGATGACCTGGCAGTATTAAGAAGAGAAAGAAAGATTTTGTCTTTTAATATGAATGAGTTTTTGTAAAAGTATTGATCACTTAGGGTAAAGTCTAAGCAATTCTCATTCATGTCAAAAGATCCATAATCTATCTTTATAAGATTATAATCAACAAAATTGTTTATTGATAAATATCCTTAATAAGTCTGATTATGCTGTTGATTTTAAGTTGAAGTGAATCTTTTAGATATAGCAAAGCATATAAATCCACTAGAACTTAAAATCTCACAATTATCTGCAACAAAATATTAACAATATATCATTGTCTGATACTTGTCAAGTACTTTGGATACCAATAATTATGTTGCATCTTATTTCAAATATTAAAATAAGATATCAATGAATTAAATACCAATTATCTATCAAAAAGACAGCAGCATTCAATTTCATATATCATACAATTGTGAATTCCTAACAACTGTAATATCTCAAACAATATTGGATCGATAAATGCCACAAATACTAATACTTCACAATTAGTTCATACTTGAACTCTTAACTAAATATCATTAGCTGATACAAGTCAAAAATTAACATACAACTAATCATGCTACAATCATGATTCTGATCTCAGTGAATTCTTGAGATGTAACATAGCTAAATTCACTAAAACCAAAATCTCATAATTAACTTATATCACATAAGTTACAATCAATATACTAGATATCAATTGTTGACAGATTTAGTTATAATCAATCATGCTGCTTATTTATTTTAAGTTAGTTTGAATTATGGAGCAAACAAAATCATTGAATTGCTTCAATTTCCATAATCCAAATTACCCAAACTAAATATTAAATAAATAAATACTAAATATCTATGAGTTAGATACTAGCACTTGAATATTTATAATTATTCTTGAATAATCACCAATAAAATATATGACTTATATACATGGCAATCACTCTCTGGATAATTAGTAATTTTAGAAATACTTTCTAAGCATATAAAATATTGAGAGTTTTATACACATAACTTGGAAAATACTTCAACTTTCAATATTAGTGATTTTAGAAATAAACATTGATTACTTAGAACAAAAAATCTAAATAATATCACTAATACTAAAAGTACCACAATTATTCATACATGATACAAATAACCATGCTGCATATTATTTTAATATAATTCAAATTATGAGACTGATATGGAATAGAACTGTCTACAGTCATAATTTAAATCAATTAAAATAATATTCTAACTTAATGTTATAATACTTAACTACCACAAATGTATATGACATTGTAATCATGATAATCAAGATAGTAGCACTAAGTACGAGGTACTGGATTACTGATAAATTCACAAGTCCTTTAAATATTGAAAATTTAATACTTGTGAACTTATATTAAGAATTCCTTACAGATGGGATTTCCAACTAATGTGCAATGAATGATATCCCACACTTACAAACCAGTCTTGAAAAATTAACTTTATCAATTGATTTAATAAATGTTTCTGTCAGTAACTCTTTGACTAAAAGACATGCTCTCGAAATAAATGATACCTGGTGTGGAGGTGTCTTGTCATAGAGTGTTCACAGAGTTGTTGGGATTTGAGGTTGTTTCTTATCATAATAAGAAATCAATCTTCTTCCACGAAGTTGACAGCTTCCTGAGATGCTTCTCTTGTCACTTAGGTTGACAGCTTCAGAGATGCTTCTCCTGTCTTTCTTACAACATGCATAATTTGTATCTATATAGCCAAACATGTTAAGCATAATATCTTTAGGGTACTTTACTCCAAGAGTTGGTAGTCCCTTAAGATATCCAATAATCTTGTTAATAGCTATACGATTGGATTCTCTAGGATCCACTTGGAACCTTGCACATTGGCATCTTGAGAACATTACATGTTGTCTATTAGCATTTTTGAGTAAAAGAGTGAGCTCGTCATACCTCTATAGCTTGTCATTATACCTGAGTTGCACTGATCAAACTTTAGTGGCTTATGTTGGTAAGTAGTCTTGGCATGTTCAGAATCTTCCAAATTTTGCATCTTCAAAAGATCCTCAACTTGTATTGCCATCATTCTTTTGGTTTACTTGAGCTTTTAAAGAAATATTATTTTGGCATGCTTGTAGTAATTCCAAATAGAATTGCAACCTTTCCAACATGCTACTCCATACCTACTCTACAATAACTTAGCAAATAATCTTGCACAAGTCTTTGTTAGTAGATCAACATATAACATTATCATGATATCACTGCACATATAAAATAATATGTTTGTATCACTGCACATATAAAATAATATGTTTGTGCCTATTGATACGAGAGTTATTAATATAACGACTCTACTAGTTCATATTTAACTGTAACTTCAGTTAGAGTGTCATACCATGTTCTTGACGATTGCTTAAGTAGTATACTAGTTCATACCAACCTGAAGTGGGCTTGTGAAGAAGAGATATACATAGTCCAACAGATCTGCAACTGCAAAGTCCATGAACGGTTGTGCATTGACTTCCTCTGACTCACCAACCAGGAGTACATTTGTACACATCTACTAGAGTCCAATTCCAAGTGTAATGTGTATCAGGTGCCTGATATGTCGTAATATCCTCAAGTCTCGTCACTGGTGCTTTCTGTTAGATACTGCTTCCAGATAATAACCTAGCATCCAGTTTGGCCTTGTCCCTCGTAACAATGCCATTGTCATCCAGTATTGACTTCTGGTTATCCTTGTACCAATTACAAAATTGTCATTTGGTTTGGATACCAGCTTCCTTCAATCTATTTGCTGACTGATTGAGCTCATCTTGCTTTGCAATCACCCAACCAATCCGGATCTATCAGAGATCTGTAACTTTCTTAATTTCTTCTTCAGATAGAAAACTAGAGAATTAATTATTCGCTCCACCATCTGGATCACTTAAGAACTAGACTCTGGGAATAGACTTGACATCAAACCCTTTGTCTCAGCAAATATGTTCTTGTTGTGTCCTCTGATTTTCAATGTGGTGTTGTGTCTGACTAGTTGATCCTTCTTTTGCTTTCCCTAAGCTGTTGCTGTGATTTCCTGAAAATCTTTACCCTTGCTGACTGATTTTATTGAAATAATGAGTTGTGTAGATACACTGCCATTCCACTGCTTGGATATGAATCATCAATGCCTTTAATTTCTCCTTTAACAGCTTGGAGCATTGAGTTGTTGAACTGTGCACTTAGACTTTCAATCATCTTCTGTTGATCAACCACAAATGCCCTGTAGGTTGTATACTCCACTGAGTAGCCATGGAAAATATCCTAACTAGTCTTAGCTGCAAATGCTAAGATCTTCAAACAACTGAAAACATTTCATTGTTTGCTTCTGTAGAACATTCTCTCCAAACACTTTCAGGTTATCCAGTGTTTGCTTCTGTTGGCCATTAACTCATTAGTGGTCTTCATGTATACATCCCGATCAAGGTTTGATCTTGTTGTAAACTGTATTGACTGCTTCAGCCCTTTGGTATTTAGAAAGTCTTGATTAGCTTGATATTTCCCTTGTAGCTTTAATCAAGTTCTGGTTCTTCCTTTGTACCACTCCATTATGACACGGAGCTCCCAGTGCTGAATATTTTTCAAAATATTCTTGATGTTACAGATATTAATCAGAACTGCTTCTTGAATTCAGTCCCATTATCTGACCATAAGATCATTTCTTTTACAGTTGCCTCCAGCTTGATATTCTGATATGATTAATCACCATCTGTGATGTCTTGTCTTGAGAATGCACGAACAACAACTTTGTTTATTAAAAGTAGTCAACTACCATTACTAAGGTATATCTTTACTTTGATGTGATGTTGTCTTTGACTCCTCTTTCTGACACGCCTCACATTTATCATCTTCTGAATTCCAGATGAGGCAGTCCTCTCACTAACCTTTTTTACAAAAGAGTTTCTTGAGTTGATGTTCAAGGGTGAGAGCTTCCAATGCCATAGCTAAACTTTTGTCAGATGAAGCTTTACAGTAGAAACCATTGACTTCACCTTTCTTGAGATTCCAGTCTAGCCATAAGCATATCCTTTCTTTACTCTAACAAGAGCAAGCTTCTCAACCTTCCTGCTTCAGATGAGACACTAATCCTTCTTTGAATTGACATTTTGTCCTTTGATGCAGAACTGTCTGATAAGAGGATTTGTGCCTTGATTATCCAGCAAGAAAGATGCTTCAATTTTTATCAATGACTCCAATAATTAGTTGTTATCAGTGATAGCAATTGTTGAGTTCATGATGACATCCCTTTTCGGTATAGCTTGTCCCGTAATGAAAACCTTTGTTGTCATCTCCAAAGATTATTGACGGAATAGCATTTGTCACTCATATTTGATTGTGAGGCTCTTTCATTGATCATATGCCTTGAGTATGAATTACCAAGAATACATATGAATCAATTAACCTGTTAGGTTCCGCACTCACAAATGGATTAACAGTTCTTGGTACCCTACTTATTAGTTTGGGTCCAGTTGGATTAGAGATTTTACTATAAACAGAGATACCAATAGCTGCAACCTCATCATGCTAATTCTTATCTTTGACTGACCATTTTCTTCATTTTAATACCCTTGACAAATTTGTCTCTAGGCTAGGGGAAAATTGGTTCCAACCTTACATAAGGAGGACTAGCAGTCTTTGCCCTATTGTAATCCTAAACATGCTTTTTCTATAATTAATGCAAATATTAAGAGATGCATTCATGGCATAAAGATAAGCAAGCATTGCATTGGGAAGACATGGCATTCATTCAGAAATATTACGCATAAGAATTAAGCAATACAGGCATGATATGAAACAAACATAATTAAAAAAATAAATCAGTAATTTTATCTAGTCCAATCCTGTTGATGTATCTCATCTAGCTGTCTCAATCCAATTATAAATTAATACATCTTAACAAACAATTAATCACATTGTAATAAGATACAGAGAGTACGCATAAACAAAGGTCTTATATGCTGAAAAAACATATACCTCACTAAAGCAATTAATCATGTTCAACAAATATTCAAACACATATTTAAGATCATCTAAAGTAACATGCACAAGTAAACATCAATCCTAGTTACCAGAAAAATAGTCTAGTGAACTAGTTCAGCATTATCTATGTGTGATGCTATCATGCTTGTGCGAGTGTTAAACATTTAAACATTATGATCTTATCATGCATTGAATATTGAGAGCAAAGTATTGCAGTGGTTCAAGAATTTGAAACCTGAGATATGTGAGTTGGACCATCTTCAGAGATTGCTATGAAAGCAAGATATTCATTATTCTCGTCATCTGATCCATCCCACCTCTTTCCCGTGCATTATAAGTTTTGACTGGCTGCTTCCCTAAGAAAACATTCCACCTTTGTCTCAACTCTTCAACTGAATCCCTACTCATCCTTGTTTGTCAAGCTTCTTGTTCTGTTGTAGCAAAACCCCTGATAATTACTTGACACATATTGCTTGTCAAACCTATAGCTATCAAATTTTGTTTATGTCCCAACCTCAGTCTTGTAATCACCCCTTGAACTGAATCTGTAAGAATCTCTGCTACGGAATAGATAGGCTTGATCCTTGGATATAGCATAAGTACTCCTTGTGAATCTGATGCGACTAAACTTTCCTGACAAGTGAAACACTGCCCTGACGTTCAGTCCCTCAAGTACTTCTACCTGAGCTTCCTTTGATTCAGCTATCAGTAACTCTTACGTTCGGTCCTGAGGATTCAACTATACTGCAT
Source organism: Apium graveolens (assembly GCF_009905375.1). NCBI lineage: Eukaryota > Viridiplantae > Streptophyta > Magnoliopsida > Apiales > Apiaceae > Apium > Apium graveolens. The sequence goes on along the minus strand of NC_133648.1, from coordinate 29,093,945 downwards.
GTAACTGAGATGTTTGTTTGTCCCCACTATTCTCTCTGACATCTACAATTCCTGCTTGTATGATCTCATTAATTCCTGGATAAATATAGCATTGGTACAAACCACTGTGTGACTGTATAATCTGGAATCATAGAGTTGTCTTAAAATCTTCGAAAAAAATTGTACCCGTAGAAATTTCATTCATTTCCTGCGTCTGAAAACCTAGTGGTATCCTATGAAGTAAACCTTTGAGGAAGTTCTACAATTTTCGTCTGTAGGTCTTGAAATTAGTTCCATTGGAGTAGGAGTTTTCTTCAAAAGATTAAAATCCACTTTAAAAGCCCGGAGAAATCCTGAGTCTACCAATCCTTGAGTACCCTTAATTTAATATTTAAGAGAAATAAAATTTCAGTATTTTTAATTTTCTTAGAAAATAAATTAATCAAAAATAATTATATACGTAAAATCTAATTTTCAAGAATTTCGAATTTTCTTAAAAATTAAATAAAATGTAAATTATTATTTAAGAAAAAATTAAATTTAAGAATTTTAAATTTTATGAAAAAATAAATAAATCTGAAATAATTATTTTAGGGTAACAAAAATTTGTTAAGTGTTGAGTGGCGACCAGGAATAACAGACAATTCTCTATGGCGACTTGATACAGATGTGCGCCGTCTTTGCCTTAGTTTAATTCGTCTCCTACGACTCTAGCTCTAGCTCTAGGAGAGCCGACTTCTATGACGACCTTGGGTTGTTTATATCTTATTTTTCACTCAGGGAGTTGTCGCAACAGAGAAGTTGACTGTTTGCACTACTATTTAATTCATGCGCGTGTTCTCAAATGAGCTAGGCTTGAATTTTCCGCGCGTGGCTTCTGTTCTGGCACATGTACAGGCGAATTCTGTTTACTGCAGGCGCGGGTATCTTCCCCGTGCGTGGGCGCGTGTACCAGCTTCCTGTCAACCACTGCTTGATTTCTCACGATTCACGTGGCAGCTAATTAATTTGCCGCCAACTTAAATGAACCAAGAAATGGTGCCACATTTGAATCTGTACACGTTTTCTGAGCTGCTTTTTCTTTTGTTTGCATCGCGCATGCCAACAACAATTACCCTTGAACTATTGCCAGGAAGAACTAAGAAAAAAAAATGGCAGCAAATGAAAAAGAATTGCCGAAGTTAATCACAACAAAACTGGCAGCTAAAACATCTGAAAAATAGATTAAATTACAAATTCTTATTTACGATAATTTAAATAATAAATTAATTTAAATCAAATTTATAAAATAAATTTATTTAAATAAAGTTTATAAAATAAACTTATTCAAGTTTAAATAATAAACTTACTTAAATTAAATTTATTGAATAAATTTTCTAAATCAAATTTATAAAATAAATTATGTAAATTCAAATTAATAAAATAAATTTATTTGTGGATCCTGATTTGTGTATCAATCAGTCAGCTCTGATACCAATTGTTAGGTCCCGAATTATCGTAGAAGGGGGGTTGAATACGATGATCACTAAATTAAAAATTATTTCAAATCTTTAGCGGATAAAAGATTTAGTGCTCGGTTAGTGGTTCCGCGTTCTTGAGGTGAATAGTGTTTGGGAATATAAAACGAGGAACACAAGATATTCAGGGAAGTACATATTCGTATATAAATCATCGAGGGGTGTTGCTACACTCCGGTAAATAAATTAACCGGCTACAATCTAAGAACAACAAAGTTCCTAGCTTCTACAAAGATTTACAAATTAAATTCTATACAATGATCTAGATTTTTTTGTCCAAGGATTTAATTACCGAGTAACGATTATAATGCCCTTATGAATATACAAGAATTAAATCGGGCATTATAACGTTACTCCGGTGAGAAGTTAAACGGATATACAAAAAGTTTGAGCTTCTCTGTAAATCTTTGCTGCCAGTTCACTACTCTCTTGGGAGAGAAGATGAACAAAAATTAATCCAAAATGAATGGCTCTCATCTTTCTGCTGCAATGTGTAGTCTTTATATCCAATAAAATTGTGTGGTTGAGGAGAGGAGCTTGTTGTGTGGCAACATAGTTCCTCTGTTGCGACCAGGTAAATTATTTGCTTGTAAAATTATTTGCATTTCTCTGTGGCGACGGGGGGAGGTACAAGAGGATTTATTTGCCTTGGATTTCCTTTAACTCGGTACACTCATGGCGACCAAGGATGTGGAAAACCTGTGGCGACCATACTTGTACTTAAAACAAAACATATACATGTAAACTTTATTTTCTAAACTAACTAACAACCACAACATGGTCTGGTTCTTTTGTTTTTGTTTTTACTTTTATTTTCCTTTTTTTTTCTTTTTTTTTTTGCTTTTCTTTTCTTTTCCTTTTTTTGTTTTCTTTTTTTGTTTTGTTTTTCTATTTTCTTTTTCTTTCTTTTTGTATTTTCTTTTTCTCCTTTTTTTTGTTTTTGTTTTTGTTTTTTTCTTTTTCTTTTTAAGTTTAAATTGTAACTAAATTAATTTATAAAACTAACTTAAATGTAACTTATATAAATAGACTAATTTAGATTTATAAAATAAACTTATTTAAAATTTATAAGATAAATCATTTTAAGTTTATAAATAAATTATATTAAAGTCCACTAAATAAATTTATTTAATTTAACAATTAAACTTTGAGCTTCGCCAATCCCCTGAGTTGTTTAGCTGTATACCTCGCGCACCTCTTCTCGTACTTTAACAGATAGACGTTCAATTCAAGTACGTTCCTCAACTTAACAATCCTTCTATAAATAATACCCAAATTCCTTTCACGAGCTGTTGACGCCTAGTGCAACTGGTCTGGTTCACAGACGACTGACCCCGATTCAGGTCTTCGTATTATGACCTTGATTAAATTGTTAAGCTTGCAACAATTTTATCGCTTCAGGCACTGACTGTCAATAAACAATTGTACTTTCACTGGAATCCTTTATGATACTTTAGACAACGTCTTCATTAACCTTTGTCTATACCCTGTCTTCACTTCTTCAGATTCTTATGCTTCGAACACTGTCTATCTTCAATCAATGCCAATACACTGAAATCTTTCGGTAGCACTTGTATACTGAATCTTCAACATTTCTGAAACCCTGAAAGTCTTTAACCTTTGTTCTTCACTAAGGCATGATCATATTAATGAACTTTTTTAGTGACCTGTAGACAAACTTCAAGCCTTCTTATAATCTTCCGATTCTTTGTATTTGCCTTGTCTTCGTTCTTCCTGAATTCTTGTGTAGACGTAGTATTATTAACTTGTCATATTCCAGTGTTGTTATCGTGTTGAGTTATCACATAAATGTTCATACAGCTACGCAGTCTCACCAACAACAAGTTTCCAGTATCTTAGCGACATCTTCTTTCTTCCATCCAATGTAGAAACAAGCAATATTAAGAAAAATATCTTGCAGATTAGGGTCAACCGATTTCAATGCAACAAAGCAGATCATAAGGTTTTTCTCGACATTGTCAATGGGGGATCGCTTTAACTTGTCTATGAACCATTTCCACCCATCCTCAGATTCATTAAGCAAGGTCGAGCCAAAAACCTGAAGAGCTAATGGAAGCCCTCCAGTATGGTTTAGTATTTCTTTGGACAATTCAGTGAATGTGTGTGGTACTTTATCTTCATCAAATGCATGTTGGGTAAAAAGACGGTGCGACTCCTCTTTATTCATTTCATTTACCTTGTATTTTGCTTTTACTTCAATTCTATCCAACATATCTTCATTTCTCATTATTATGACCATACTCCCTAAAACAAATGATCCTTGTAAATATTCTAGTGGTTTCGGGTCATCTAAATCATCAATAACAACAAGAACTTTTCTTGAACAAATTCTATCTCGTATCAACTCAATTCCTTGGTCAACATTACCAATGCTAATGTTGTTACGTTTAAGAACGTCAGCAATAAGTTGCTGCTGCAAAGATACTAGGCCATGTCTCATTCCTGAAACCTCCCTAACATTTGCTCGAAAGCAACTTCCCTGAAATCGTTGATAGTTTTGATTATACACAGCTTTGGCAAGAGTTGTTTTGCAACACTCCACCCATACCATGTATACCAATCTTAGTGACAGCTTCTACGCCAGTGTTGAACAATGTTGTTACGCCCTTAACACGAGTATGCAACCTAGCTGGATATTTGGAAACATATGAAGTTGCTGGATTTATCTCCAATAGAACCCTTTCAACGACTTCATTGACATTATCAGCTTGAGACCTGCAATGTAATCATTGTCATAGAGCATAATGACTTTTGGAGTATTTCTTTCAATTGTTTCAGAAAATTGTATAAAATGTGTTTTGTTGCTTGTTTGATAACAATATAATTGAGGGAAAACATTATTGTAATGGAGCTGAATGACACATGAACTAATTACCAATTAAGGAGAGTACAAACATGAATGTAGAAAACACGTAAATGATTCAGCTTGTTTGAATCAAATTATTCTTGACTTGCAAGCTAAAATTCACTGTTTAAAGTTAAGTTTGCTACTTTTCTCGACTTGGAACTTGTAAAAAGAGTTACTTGAACAGGTCCTGTTTTGATCCAATCTCTCTGTTGAATAACGAAAGGCAATATAAATGTTCTTTATACCTGTTTTTAGATATATGGAATACTGAAAAGTTCGCAACTTCGTTTAATGTAAGGCGCCAATTATTCAATTTCTCCACATCATATCGATTTTGATGTTTATCAAAAGCTTCTTTGACACTTGCAGATTGGTGACGCGCACAACACATGGATGAATGTTGTAGAACACAGGAACAACCAATCTCTTCATTGTTTTGGAACAACGGAGGATCTGTACCAGCTCCTCGAGGCACCATGATGAAGAAGCATAGTTTCCCGAGAGAACAACAATGTAAGTTTTGGATTCCTGAATAGCTTGGATCAATGAATCTGAAATTACGTCTCCGCTACATAGTTGAGGATCATCCTTAAAGGTTCGAATGCCAGTGCGATGTAAGTCTTTGTAGAGATGATCAGTAAATGTATATCTTGTATCTGTACCTCTAAAGCTCAAGAAAACATCCCACAGTATAGGAGGTGAAGTTGAAAATGATGAAATTTGATTATAACTTGTGGAAGCAGCCATTATTTCAAATGTGAAGATCTGATTAAACTACTGTATGTTGTTTAACATGTAGAATGAGGGTAATGAAACTACTGGTATATTGTGCGGATATGAGAGAGTCTTTAGGCAGATATTTGCCAGTCAACTTTTACAGGAATGAAAACTTTTGAAAACGAAAATTTAAGAAGGAAATATTACAATTTGTTGTCATATAGAAAAACATTTAAGAAAAAAATTCTATATAATCCGGAAGAAACCATACATTAGGCACGAAGGTCAATAAATATAATCATAGCTCCCCGGTAACATTTAACAACAATTAAGTGTACTAGTAGTTGATAACTTGTGAGAAATATGGGCTCGAGATTATAAATAATGAATTTTTGAAACTAATGTCAACATAAAATTGAATCTCATAATATGTGCGAAATACTTATTAAATTAATATCAAATATTAAATTTATTAAATTAGTATTTGTAGAGAATTGAACATGATGAGAGTGTATGATTAATAAATATTATTAAATTGTTTAGTTATAGGAAATCGAACCAGTTGAACTTGTAGAATTTAAAATTAAATAAATAAATCTTATATTAAATTAAATTAATAAATCATAAGTCAGGTCTTTAAAAGTACACAGTCAACATATGCCAAGGACCAGCTGGTTACTCTACAATTGATTTACTGTAGACGCAGATAGTAGGAATCTTGTGTTATTGGCAAATTCTAATAGCCGGAGAAATGAAGGTGGTTTTGGTCAATCCTTATACACCGTAAATTATGTGAGGAGGTCTAACCATATCCATAATACTCAAACTGTTTACCTTCCGCAGAGGGGACAAGAGCTCATCAACTACACCAACCATTTGTCGGCAGGTCTAATCATATTACATTCTAAAAGGAACGCACAACGTATATGTATGCATATACAAACATTAATGACCAGGAAGAGTTTTAGTTCTGATATGAGCATACTGGAATTGATCACACTAGGTTCGTGAGTGTTATACGGCTATCAAGACATGTGGCCTTAATTGTATCGTCGTCTATAGATGTAAAGTGGAGGATAGAAACTGAGTGTGATGAAATTGACTGTGTTTGAGAATTGCAACTTTAGCGACTGTCATGAAAGTGAAGAAGATAGGGATTTGGAGAGGTCAGTGAGTAATCGAGGTTTGAGATGTAAATTGTGGATTTGGAAACCTCAAACCATCTGCTAATTCTGCATCAACCAGAAATGTAATATGGCATTCAGAATTAAGTCACCATAATTATCCAGATTTCACGGTGGTGCTACTGCTGCCAAGAGACAACCACTTCTTGTTACTTTCCAAGTCGGTGTCTGAGGGGTTATTTCTTCGTTCTTCCACATTGACAGTGGTGCTACTGCTACTAAGAGACAGCCACTTCTTTTTACTTTCCAAATCACTACACAAAGGGTTGCTTCTCTCATCTTCTACATTGTCGGTGGTGCTGAAATACTCGCTTGCCATTGCATTCTCCGTTTTGGTTTTGTACAATAGATAAATCTCACAGATCATTTTTTGATCTGATTTTAATTCAATTTTATCCCCTTCTCTGATTGACAAGATTGAACTTGGGACTATTACAACTAAAGAAGATTTACTATCTCTACTTGATGTAAAAAGAGGAACAAAAAGAGTATCACTCCATATAAACCACGTGTGATGTTCTTAACCGAATATTTAAATTCACAAGCTATATCTTCAAAGGCTAAGATGATCGCCAGGAATTTGTGTGATGCGTTTGGCTGCAAATCTAATGAAATTCTTGACCCTAATTCCCACTGTATGCCTAAATCCAAACAACAACTGACAAATCCAAACACATTTGGTAAATACTCTTTTCGCCCAATTCAAATTTCGACTTTGTGCCCAAATCCAGACAATATCTGTTACAATATATTCAAATATATTACAATATATGGAATGTACTCGCTGGATAATCTAATTAGGTGATAAATGTTTTTCAATCAGTCATGAATCAAAATAGAATAATATGAATAATACAATATTTGTAGTTTTTTATTAAATACTCCCTTTGTCCCGAATTATATGAGCCACTTTGACCTGCACTAAAAATTATGTAATTGCCCAGATCTTTATCAGTATTGAAGTTCTACCAACTTTAAATTATTATATTAAATTCTAAATTATAATCTGAAACATCTACAAGACTTTAATCGTAAGGAGTTTTAGATTAACCTCAAAGAAACGCTTTGTCAAAGTGCGTGTCTGAAGAGATGAACTGCTGCCAAGTGAAGTTCTCGTAAAGAAGTGAGTTCCTCCAGGCCTTGAATCTCCGTCAAACCACTACAATTAGTAAGGAACAATCCCTTCAACTGTTTCAAATTGGATAGATTTGGTAATCTTGTTAAAAAGACTTACAACCTTCTGCGGATACCCAATCCAGATTAGGAGGAAGTTTTGAAAAGGATAACAAATTACCACAATAACCGAACTCAAGATATTCTGAGGAAAAGAGTTCCTCCAAGCCTATAATATCTTTCAAACTATAACAATGTGAAAGTTCTAAACCCCGTAAATGTTTCAAATTGCATAGATTTGGTAATCTTTTCAAAGACCTACAACTATAATGGCAAAGATCCTCTAAAGAAGTGACTTCTTCCGAGCCTGGAATCTCTTGCAAAGCTACACAATTTGAAAGGTCCATCTTCTTCAAATGTTTCAAACCGGATAGGTCGGGTAATATTTTTAACGACGTACAATCCGTTGCCTCTATCCATTCCAGGTTAGTAGGAAGTTCTGGTATGGACACCAGATGATGAAAACCATAAAGATCAAGATCTTTTATGTTTGAGAGCTGACTAATATCAGGGATCATTCTTAACATAGTATCCTCTAATTTTAGCTCCCTTAAGCATGTAATAAACCCCAGTTGATCCGGCAATTCTTCTATCTTTCTACACCCAATAATATCTAGAATTTCCAGTGATCTAAGCTTGCAAATGCTGTCTGAAAGAGTTTCAAGGTTCTTGTTACAACTTAAATCCAACTCGACAAGATTACTCAGACATCCGATCGAATCTGGTAATTTTGAAACACTTAGTTCTGATGCAAAGAGCGAAACTAAGGATTCAATGCTTCCCAGTTCGGAAGGCAATGCTTTCAGCCCAGTGCAACAGCTAATGGTTAGAACTTCCAGTGTTCTCAAGCTACAAATACTGTCTGGAAGACTTCTTGGTTTTTTACAGTTCAACGAGACTCGCCAAATTTCCAATGGATACATGGACCTCCTCCAAACTACTACAATCCTCAAGATTTAAAGTTTCAAGACACGGTAAGCTAATAAAGTCTGGTGTTGTTTCTAGTTTTCGAGAATTTGACATGTTTAGAGTCTTTAAATTTTCAAACACCTGCGGAGCCTGTAAATATCAGTGTAACAGGAGGAAATTAATTCAGACAATTTTGTATAATTTGTCATATATACAAGCTACCTACTCAGTGTACCTACCATGCTTAGCTCCCATATTCTTCTAATATTGCTGCTAGGCAACTCAAGGGTAACCAGTTTTTTCGTCAGAAGGCAAATATTCCAGAGGAAAAAGTATCCAGCAGAGCCACTTCAAATCTTTAAATGTTTGTTTAAAGCTTCCGGTGAGATTTACGTTGTTAAGGTACAGAAATTTTAATTCACTCATCCTTTTGAATGACTCCGCAATGAATGTTACTCCATACATTCTATACCCATACTGGTAGTCTCCAGAGATAATACGAATTGCTTCTGTTCCCTAGGAGACATACCATGAGGAAAAGTTGATGAGTTGATTGATGATATTTTACATAGAAAGTGACATAAATGGAAGATCATTTTTGGATCTTAGAGATAATGGAGAAGCAAAAAAATTGTAAAAACCATGTGAACCAAAGAGGTTGTGAAATTTTTGTTATCTTGAACATTTGGTCCTCAGGGTGCTCACGCTTTTCGTGGATCTCAGTTTAATCAAATCCAATATAGAGATGTATATATGTTGAATTGTAGATATTACCTTGTGATTCTTCAACAGAGTGTCTATATCTTCCGATACCCACAATCTACTTTTTTCAAGGCTCATCAGGAGAGTTGTTAAGTGCAATATTCCTGCCCATTTCCTGAAGCAGATCATGCATCCCCAAAATCCCAAACTCGTTGATTGTTATCAGACATCTTTTGTTAAGAATGTCAATATTACGATTGACGTATGTATAGCAAGTTTCCATTATTTTAGAAACCGTTGTTTTCTCCAATCCAACGTAAAAACACGAAATTTCTAGGAAAATATCTTGCAGATATGGAACCGATTTCAACGCATTAAAGCTGATCATAAGATTTTTCTCGACATTGTCAGTGGGACCTAGCTTAAATTTATCAATGAAGCTTTTCCATCCCTCCTCAGATTCATTAAGCAAGGTTGTGCCAAAAATCTGAAGAGCTAAGGGATGCCCTCCAGCATGCTTGAGAATAACTTTGGACAATTCAATGAATTTGTCAAGTATTTTATGAACTCCAAATGCATGCTGGGAAAAATGTTGAAGTGACTCGTTTTTATCCATATGATTTACCTTGTATTTTGCTTTTACTTCAATTCTGTCCAACAGATCTTCATTTCTCGTTGTTATTATGACCACGCTCCCCAAAGTTCCTTGGTCAACACTACCAACGTTAATGTTGTTACGTTTAAGAACATCAGCAATAAGTTGCTGCTGCAAAGATACTAGACCATTTCTCATTCCTGAAACCTCCCTAACATTTGCTAGGAAGCAACTTCCCTGAAATCGTTGATAATTTTCGTTATACACAGCTTTGGCAAGAGTTGTTTTGCCAACTCCACCCATACCATGTATACCAATCTTAATGGTATCTTCTACATCACTGTTGAACAATGATGTTATGCCTTTAACACGAGAATCCAACCCAACTGGATATTTGGCAACATATAAAGTCACTGGATTTATCTCGAGTAGAGCCCTTTCAACAACTTCATTGACAATATCAGCTTGAGACCTGCAATGCAATCATTTAAATTATACAGCATAATGACTTATGGAGTATACTATTTCCTATAATAGTTGTTCAGAAAATTATATATACAGTGCTTTTTGTGTGGTGTAAAACCGTAACATAGTCATTTATGCATGCCTCATTTTTAGTAGAGAGAAAACTTTAGTGTAATGGAGCATAGTGACACATGAAGTAATTAGCAATTACAGAGAGTATGAATAAAAATGATTCTAAGTCATTTGGTTGAAATTATTCTTCACATGTAATTCATAAAAGAACCATACTCAAACAGGTCCCTGTTTTGATCTAATCTCAGTTGAACAACGAACAACAATATAATTTGCTAATTTTTACCTGTTTTTAAATACATGGTATCCTGAGAATTTCGCAACTTCATTTAAAGTAAGGCACCAGTTGTTCAGTTTCTCCGCATCATAACGAGTTTGATGTTTAACTCTCAATTTGGTGTCTAACAACATACGGATCAATGTAGTAAAATAAGGAACAACCAATCTCTTGTTTGTCTTGTAACAACGGAGGATCTCTACCAGCTCGTCAAGGCACCATGACGAGGAAGCATAGTTTTCCGAGAGGACAACAATGTAAGTCTTGGATTCAGTAATAGCTTAGATCAATGAATCTGAGATTACTTCTCCGCCACGTAGATCAGGATTATCCATAAATGTACGAATGCCGGTGCAATGCAAGGCTTTATATAGATGATCAGTGAATGTATATCTTGTATCTTTACCTCTGAAGCTCAAGAAAACATCCCATACAGTAGAAGGTGAAGTTGGAGGTAAAGATGGTGGCGTTTGATTATAACTTGAAGAAGCCATCTGCTCAAATCCAAATGTAAAATCCTAAAAAAGAAAATGAAGAGAAAGATTAAATGTTTAATATGAACTGCTGAAATGATAACAATTCCATTAATTCAGACAAGAACTTCAATTATTAAGATCCGAAAGAATCAACTGGATTAAAAACACAAAAGCTCTAGTTTAGAATTAGTAAAGGTTTTAAAGGCAGAAAAGTTAGTGGCGGTATTATTAAATTCCAGTGGAACCATTTTTTTCAACTAAAAGTTTTTATTTTTATGCGTTTGCATCACTTGGAACACTTTGAACTTGCAACGTTTCTGGCACCCAAAGTCAATCCAGTAATCATATCATTACTACTCCTTTTTGCATTCTTTCAGTTAATGCCCATATAAGGATTGAAGCAAGACAATAGGCTCTTGTTGACAGAGCAGCCCTGCAATCTTTTTTTACGTTTTACCGCGATAACGCCAGAAATTATAGGTTTCCCACGAGCTACCGTTCTATGACATGGTCCCTTAGTAAAGGAATGGGTCGGGCTCTCGATCAGCATAGATGGGCGGTGTGGATAGGTTAGAAGCAGTGTTTCAGAAATCGTTAGGCGGTGAGGATACCTGTAATCGGCAAGTCTGAGATTAATCGGACCGATTAATCGGAACATTTATCGGAAGAATATAAATATTATTTTTATTGTTTATAATTATATAATGATTAATATGTCAAATATTTGTATGAAAAAAGAAATTAGAATGGTATTAAACAATATCTACACATTTGACCGCCTAGCCCGCCTAATCCCGATTTTGACCCGATTTTTAAAAAAACGCCTAAATCACCGTCTAGGTCCGAGTCGGGGCGTTTTACCAGCGCCTAGCGCCTAGCGCCTAGGCGCCCGCCTAGACCGATTTTTTAGACATTGGTTAGAAGAGAACCGTGCATTACTTCATAGTTCATACTATGCCTTCCACTACGGAAGTCCCACAGAGTTGTCATCCATTACCAAATCATCATATATTGTTGGATATATTTGAGATGTCATGTCTAATATGTTTCATGTTTAGTTTTCAGATCTTAACTAACAGGAAATATTAGTTCTTACTGGAATCAGGACTTACCGGAAGTCAGGACTTAAGGATATCATGACTTAGATTATCACAAGATAAGATCAGAAGATGGATATCAGAACTTAAGTACCGGAGGACTAACAGTTAAGGAAGGAAACTGATTTACAGGAAAGAAGATCGAGACTAATACAAGAAGAAGATATGCATGAAAAGAGTTAGAGGACTAGAAGAATTATATAAGATATCCGATTGATATATTTTAGGAGACAGAATTATATTCTATATCAATTAGAAGTTATCTTGTAACTGTGTGTCTATATAAACACAGACATAGGTTTACTATAAAAGAGTTACGATCATCTAGAAGATCATACAATTGTAACCTAGCAGCTCTCGTGATATTTGTTCATCAATGAGAGAGAACAGTTCCATTGTAACAGAGTTTATTATATCGAATACATCAGTTTTCTGTTACTTGTGCTTTAAATCGATTTGATTGTATTCTACAATGTATTCAACCCCCTTCGACAGTGCTGTGTGACCTAACAAGTGGTATCAGAGCCTATCTGTTAACACACATACAGTAAAGATCCAAAACAATCATGTCTGAAGTAGCAGAAAATCCAACCAAGCCCCCCAAAACTGAAGAAACTCCAAAGACTCAAACCCATAGTCGATATGAAACTATCAGGGTTCCCATGCTGAGACCTTCTGAGTATCCCATATGAAAAGTGAAGATGGCTATATTTCTGGAAGTTACAGATCCAGAATACCTTGACAGAATTTATGAAGGACCGCATAAGCCAACCAAGCTCTCTGTTTTAGTTGCAGATCAGCCAGCAAAGACCATACCAAAAGAGAAAAGTGAATACACAGCTGAAGATATCTCATCTATTGCCAAGAATACAAAGGTAAGGCATTTGCTGCATAGTGCCATTGATAATGTCATGTCAAATAGGGTAATTCAATGCAAGACTGCAAAGGAGATATGGGATGCTTTGGAGACAAGTTGTCAGGGAACTGATGCAATCAAGAAAAACAGGAGGACTATACTCACTCAAGAGTATGAGCATTTTGACTCAAAAAGTGATGAGTCATTAACTGACTTATATGACAGGTTTGTCAAACTCTTAAATGATCTGTCACTGGTGGACAAGGAATATGACATTGAAGATTCAAATCTAAAATTCCTTTTAGCTCTTCCTGAAAGTTGGGATTTGAAAGCTACTATTATAAGAGACAACTATGCTCTTGATGAAACTATTCTTGATGAAATTTATGGAATGCTCAAGACTTATGAACTTGAGATGGATCAAAGAAGCAAGAGACATGGGAGAAAGTCAAGAACAATTGCTCTTAATGCTGAGGAGGAATCCCCCAAAGTGGCTGTCTCAAAGAAAGGTAAAGGAAAGGCTCTCATCATAAAGTCTGATTCAGAATCATCAAGTTCTGATGATGACAATTCAGAAACTGAAAGTCTACCTGAAGTAGATGCTGATGAAGAGATGATGAAGCTTTGTGCTCTTATGGTGAAGGGTATCACAAAGATAGCCTACAAGAAATTCAGAAGGGGAAAGAAGTTTTCCAGGAAAGGTAGAGTTCTGATAAGAAGGGCTTCAGAAAATCTGAAGGCAAAGGAGGAAAGTCTGACAAAGGAGATTACTCAAATGTCAAATGCTACAACTGTGGTGAGAAAGGCAACATATCTCCTGACTGTAAGAAAGGAAAGAGTGACAAAGGCAAGGCTCTTGTCATAAAGAAGAAAAGCTGGACAGACACTTCAGATTCTAAAGATGAGGAGAACTATGCCTTGATGGCAAATGCTGATAGCAATTTTGATGCTGCTGAGTTAAAGGTACCTCAAACAACTTATGTCTTTCATACTGATGATATTACTGAGTTGATATTATATCTTAAAACCATGTTTATTAGCTATAGAGATCAAACTTTAACATGTGAAAGATTAACTTCTGAAAATCTTGCTTTTAAAAAGAGGAATGATTATTTAGAAAAAGAGTTAGTTATGTTCCATCAAACTCAGAAGGATAGAGATGATGCTTTCTACGTTAGAGATGAAGTGCTAAAAATGAATAAATCTCTAAAAACTGAGTTAGAAAAGGAGAGAGAGATTATCAGGACTTGGACTAACTCTGGAAGAACAACTCAGGATATACTAAGTAGTGGGAACTGGAAAGAGGGCTTAGGTTATGGAGATGAGAAAAGTGAAAAAGGAACTGAACAAGTTAAGCCAATTATTGTTAAACCGACTACTAAGCCAAAGGTAAATCCTGTTAAATTTGTAGCTAAAACTGTAAACTCTGATTCTGAAAAGATGAAAGATATTGAGACAGAAGTGATAGCAGAGTCAACTTCTGACAAATTAGAACAGGATAAACCAACTGGAGTTAACATAGGCTTAATGACAAAAAAGCAGCTTAAACATAAGCTGAAAGAGATTACCAGTGTAAACAAGGTAAAGGTAGCTAGGAAAAATAGGAATGGAAAGGAAGGTGTGAATAAAATCAATAATTATATGCATGTTCCTAATGCTCCTAGAAAGAAATGCTATAAATGTGGAAACTCTAACCATCTGGCTTCTTTTTGCAGGAAGAATAAGAATATAAACTCCTTACCTTCTAAGTCAAGAGTTAATATTCAGTCTGTTAGGTTTAAGTCACAGAATCCTTATTTTCATTGTGGTAGTATATGGCATTCCATTTATACTTGTAAGGAATGTCATAGTTTGTACTATGATTATTATCAGATAAAACCTTCTTTGAAGAAAGTTGCTTGAATTCCTTCTAGTGTAAAGTATGATGCAAAGTCTGATACTGTTAATACTGATAAGAAAAATGTTAGCATAAACTCTGATGTTAAATCCGCTGCAAATGTTAACAAACTTTAAAAGGCCAAAGGATCCAAGCAAGTTTGGGTCCTTAAAACTAACCATTAGTGGTCTTTGTGATTGCAGGGCAACAGAAAGAACATCCTAGTTCTGGACAGTGGATGTTTTCAGGATATATGACTGGAAATAAAGCCATGCTATCAGATTTTGTGGAGAAAACTGGCCCAGAAGTTTCTTATGGAGATGGCAATTTGGAAAAACTCTGGGATATGGCAAGATCAATCTTGGGAATGTCATCATTGAAATAGTAGCTCTTGTCTCAGGACTTCAACACAATCTATTGAGTATAAGTCAAATCTATGACAGAGGTTATCATGTGGATTTTTTTGAAGAACACTGTGAAGTTATAAGTAATTCTACAGGTAAAGTGGTCTTGAAAGGATACAGGCATGGTAACATTTATGAAGCCAGACTTTCAACAAGTGTTGATGGTTCTGCAATCTGTCTGTTGAGTAGAGCATCAATTGAAGAAAGCTGGAATTGGTACAAGAAACTCTCTCATTTAAATTTCAACAATATAAATGAACTTGTAAAGAAAGATCTTGTGAGAGGACTGCCAAAAACAGTATTTGCTCCTGATGGCCTTTGTGATTCATGTAAGAAGGCAAAACAAAGAAAATCTTCTTTCAAGAGCAAAACTGAGTCATCAATTCTTGAGCCTTATCACCTACTGAATTTTGATCTATTTGGTCCAGTAAATGTTATGTCTATTGTAAGGAAGAAATATGTTATGGTTATACTGGATGAGTTCACAAGATACACTTGGGTGTATTTCTTGCACAAGAAGACTGAAACAGTATCTACTCTAACTGATCATGTCAAACAGCTAGATAAATTTATCAAAGATTTTGTTAAAATAATAAGGAGTGATAATGGCACTGAGTTCAAGAATTCAATCATGGAAGAGTTCTGCAAAGATCATGGAATCAAATAAGAATTTTCTGTACCTGGAACTCCACAATAAAATGGATTTGTAGAAAGAAAGAACAGGACTCTCATTGAAGCTGCACGAACAATGCTTGATAAAGCAAAGCTACCAACCTATTTTTGGGCTGAAGCAGTGCAGACTGCTTGTTTTACACAAAATGCTACACTTATAAACAAGCATGGAAAAACACCATATGAGATGGTGAAGAAAAAGAAGCCAAATCTAAAATACTTTCATGTATTTGGTTGCAAGTGTTTTGTTCTTAAGACTCATCCTGAACAGCTGTCAAAATTTGATCTAAAAGCTGATGAAGGAATTTTTGTTGGATATCCACTTTCCACAAAAGCCTTCAGAGTCTACAATTTAAGAACAAGAGTTGTCATGGAATCTATCAATGTCTCTTTTGATGATAAGAAGATTACTGGACTTGAAGATTTCGATGATCATGATCAGCTGAGATTTGAGAATGAAGATTTAAATTCTGATTCTGGAAATTCTGATGACTTAAATCCTGATCCTGTAAGTTCTGATGGATTAAGTTCTGATGTCGTTGAAACTGTGGTAACAACTCCAAAGGATTTTGCACCTGTCCAGGGGGAGCAAGCTGAAGAACCTACCACATCTCAAGACTCTCGAGAAGCATCAAAACCTGTCACTAGCTCTTCAAGTTCTGATTCATCTAGTTCTGATGAGCCAAATTCTGATAATTCTGGAAGCTCCGATTCTTCAACTCCTGAAAAATCAAATTCAAATTATGAAGTCTCAGAGAGCATAACTACAGGGGGATCATTAGAAAATACTGATGGAGACAGCATGGAACATGGTGGAGGATCCAGTTTTAGAGATCAACTTCCATCTGCAAGGAAGTGGACTAAAGCACATACACATGATTTAATCATTGGAGATCCTGAAGCAGGTGTCAGAACTAGAACTGTAACTTCAAATGAATGTCTCTATCATTCTTTTCTATCTCAGACTAAACCAAAGAATGTGGAAGAAGCTCTTCAAGATGCTGATTGGGTGCAAGCAATGCATGAAGAGTTAAATGAATTTGAAAGAAATAAAGTCTGGACCCTAGTGCCAAGACCAAAGAACAGATTAGTTGTTGGTACAAAATGGGTGTTCAGAAACAAAACTGACAGTGATGGCATAATTACAAGGAATAAAGCAAGACTGGTTGCTAAAGGCTACTCTCAACAGGAGGGTATTGATTATGATGAAACATTTGCACTAGTTGCTAGATTAGAAGCCATAAGGATCGTTTTGGCTTATGCTACTCACAAGAAGTTTAAAGTCTTTCAAATGGATGTGAAAGGTGCTTTTCTCAATTGAGAATTGGAAGAAGAGGTATATGTTGAACAACCTCCAGGCTTTGTAGATCCTAAATTTCCTAATCATGTCTACAGGATTGACAAAGCACTTTATGGCCTTAAGCAAGCTCCAAGAGCATGGTGTGAGACTTTAGCTCAATTCCTTCTGGAAAGTGGATTTCACAGAGGCACAATTGACAAGACTCTATTCTACCTCAACCATGGAAAGGACTTACTTTTGGTACAGATATATGTTGATGATATCATATTTGGTTCTACTAATTCCAAACTGTGTGAGAAGTTTGAAAAGCTAATGCAGTCAAGATATCAAATGAGTATGATGGGAGAACTGAGCTATTTTCTGGGCCTTCAAGTCAAGCAAATTGAAGAAGGCACTTTTATCTGTCAATCCAAGTATACCAGAAATTTACTGAAGAAATTTGGAATGCAAGATTGTTCAACTGCATCCACTCCCATGGCCACTGTAACCAAGTTAGATAAGGATACTGGTAAATCAGTAGATATTACTAACTACAGAGGTATGATTGGCTCCTTACTCTATCTAACTGCAAGTAGACCTGATATCATGTATGCTACCTGTCTTTGTGCAAGATTTCAGGCTGATCCAAGAGAACCTCACTTATTAGCTGTGAAAAGAATTTTCAAGTACCTTAAGGGTACAGCTGATCTAGGATTGTGATATCTTAGGGAATCAGATTTTAAGCAAATTGGTTACTCAGATGCAGATTTTGTATGATGCAAAATAGGCAGGAAAAGCACTAGTGGAAGCTGCCAATTTCTTGGAGGCAGATTGGTTTCTTGGTTTAGCAAGAAACAAAAGTCAATTTCCACATCAACTGCAGAAGCAAAATATATTGCTGCAGGAAGCTGTTGTGCACAGATTCTTTGGATGAAGAATCAGTTACTGGATTATGGGTTAGAATTTTCTAAAATCCCTATTTACTGTGATAATCAAAGTGCTATTGCTATGACAGGTAATCCAGTTCAACACTCAATGACAAAGCACATCAGCATTAGGTACCATTTTATAAGGGAACATGTGGATGAAGGTACAGTGGAATTGCATTTTATTTCAACAGATCAACAACTAGCAGATATCTTCACAAAACCACTATGTGAAGCTACTTTTATAAGATTGGTAAATGAACTTGGAATATTTTCAGGTTATTTCTCTAAATCTGCTTAATTTTTGTTCTTATGTATCAGACTTTATGATCAGTGTTTACAGATTGTATTATATATATGTAATATGTGCTTAATTTGAAAATTCATTAAATGTTGATTGTTATCTGATGTGGATTTATATACTCTGATAAGTGTTTTGAATGTTCTGTGGCTATTCAATCCAATGAGGATAACTGTGCTAGATGCTGACCTAGTAGTCTTTAACATACTAGAAATCCCATGTTTGAATTAGTTGTTTATGTGGAAACTCATTAATACAGGCAGATCCTGATATTGAGCTTAGTCAAGTTTACTTTGTATATCTTATTACTAAGTCACAAACTAGATTCTTGTTTCTTATCTGTTAAATTCTGATGTCAGTAAATCTTAAGAATGAACTAAGTGCTGATAAGCCTCACTTATCAAAAGAAAAGAAAAGAATAAAAGTCAGGTACTCCTTTGAGATCTAGAGTAAAAATGTGGAAGGGAAGATTCAAGTGCATTGCTGATATTAAGTAATATGCATTAGAAAAGCAAAAAAAATTCTTGGTGACTTTTCAAACTCTATGATTACTGGAGAAATACTTTGATAACAGCATGAATTCTGATAAACAATCGTGACTCACTTACACTGAGAAGCCACTGTAAAAAGGAATTTCAAAAGATGAATAAAATGAGCACAAACAGTTGAGGTGGACTCTTGCATAAATTTGTTCTATAGTAGACATCATGACTGATGACAGATTTTAAGCATGTTAGTCCCTTAACAAAGTAACAAGAATTACAGAAGGGGGGTTGAATGGAATTCTTGAAACTTTTTCTTTAATAAAAATGTTTTAACTCAAATATATATATAAGTGTGAATTGATTAGCAGAATGCGGAATAGTTACTTGAAATGAATCAAAACACAAGTAATTAAAAACAATAGTCTTTAAAAACTTTCTGGTGGATTTGAATGATTCCACCAGAGATATATAATATATATCGAGAGAACTCAGTGTGCGAAAAAGCTCAAAGCTGCTTTGTTAGATATATTTGATAATGTCATGACTAATATGTTTTATGTTTAGTTTTCAGATCTTACTTAACAGGACAAATCAGTACTTAACTGGGAATCAGTACTTATACTGGAAGTCAGGACTTAAGGATATCAGTACTTATATTATCAGGAGATAATCATCAGAAGTTGGATATCAGAACTTAAGTGTTGAAGGACGATTAGATAAGGAAAGTAGCTGATTAAAGGAAAGAAGATCGAGATAAACATAAGAAGAGATATGCATGAAGAAGGAGTTTCGTGAAGAATGGAATACTTGAAAGAAAAGATATCTGATTGATATATTTTAGGAAGCAGAATTATATTCCATATCAATTAGCGAATATCTTGTAATTGTGTAGTATATAAACACAGACATAGGGTTTACACTATAAGTGTTATCATATTCGAGAAGATTATTTATTGTAACCCTAGCAGCTCTCGTGATATTTGTTCATCACTGAGAGGTAATAGTTCCATACTGTAACAGAGTTTATTGTTTCAATAAAGTTTGTTTTCTGTTACTTACGATATTAAAGTTCGATTTGATTGTATTATACACTGTATTCACCCCTCTACAGTGAGTGTGACCTAACAAGTGGTATCAGAGCCTATCTGTTAACACACATACAGTTAAAGATCCAAACACAATCATGTCTGACACAATAACTCCAACTAAGCCTACCAAAACTGAAGAACCTCCAAAGACACAAATTCAAAGTCGGTATGAAACCATCAGAGTTCCCATACTGAGACCATCTGAATATGCTATATGGAAGGTGAGGATGACCATGTTTCTGGAAGCTACAGATCCATAATATCTTGATAGAATCAAGGAAGGGCCTCACAAACCAACCAAGCTCGCTGTTGCAGTTGCAGGTGAAGCAACAAAAACCGTACCAAAGGAAAAGAGTGATTATAATGCTGAAGATATCGCATCAATTGCTAAGGATGCTAAGGTACGACACTTACTGCATAGTGCCATTGATAATGTAATGTCAAATAGGGTAATTAACTGCAAGACTGCTAAGGAGATATGGTATGCTCTGGAAACAAGGTGTCAGGGAACCGACACAATTAAAAAGAACAGGAAGACAATACTCACTCAAGAGTATAAACACTTTGATTCAAAGGCTAATGAATCATTGACTGATTTATATGATAGATTTGTCAAACTCTTGAATGATCTGTCACTGGTTAATAAGGAGTATGATCTTGAAGATACAAACCTTAAATTCCTGTTAGCTCTTCCTGGATGTTGGGATTTGAAGGCAACAACAATAAGAGACAACTACAGTCTTGATGAAATCTATGGAATGCTCAAGACTCATGAACTTGAGATGGAACAAAGAAGCAAGAGGAAAGGAGGAAAGTCAAGAACAGTTGATCTTAAGGCTGAAGAAGAATCCCCCATAGCAGCTTCCTCAAGGAAAGACAAGGGTAAAGCTCTTTTTACAAAGTCTGATACTGAGTCATCAAGTTCTGAAACTGATGATGACTCAAATTCTGAAAGCTTGCCTGAGACTGATGCTGATGAGGAGATGATGAAGCTGTGTGCTCTTATGGTGAAAGGAATCACAAAGATTGCATACAGAAAGTTCAGGAAGGGAAAGAAGTTTTCCAGGAAAGGCACAAGTTCTGATAAGAAGAATTTCAGAAGATCTGAAGGCAGAGGAGGAAAGTCTGACAGAGGAGATTATACCAATGTTAAATGCTATAACTGTGGTGAGAAATGTCACATATCTCCTGACTGCAAGAAAGTGAAGGGTGACAAAGGCAAGGCTCTTGTCACAAAGCAGAAAAGCTGGACAGACACCTCAGACTCTGAAAGTGAGGAGAACTATGCTTTGATGGCAAATGCTGATAAAGAAAGTGCTGAGAGCAGTTTTGAAGCTGCTGAAACAAAGGTACCTCAGACTACTTATGCTTTTTATACTGATGATATTAATGAGTTGAGAAGATATCTTAAAACTATGTTTGTTAGTTATAGAGATCAAACCTTAACATGTGAAAGATTAACTTCTGAAAATCTTGCTTTTAAGAAAAGAAATGATTTCTTAGAAAAAGAGTTAGTTATATTCCATCAAACTCAGAAGGATAGAGATGATGCTTTTTATGTTAGGGATGAAGTGCTAAAAATGAATGAATCTCTAAAAACTGAGTTAGAAAAGGAAAGAGAGATAATCAGGACTTGGACTAACTCTGGCAGAACAACTCAAAATTTGCTAAGTAGTGAAAATTGGAAAGAGGGCTTAGGTTATGGAGAGGATAAGAATGATAAAGGAACTGAAGAAATTAAGCCTGTTATTAAGCAAAAGCCAAAGTTAAAACCTGTTAAGTTTGTAACTGTAAAGTCTGATAATGAGAAATCAGAAGTTAAAGAGGAATTAACTTCTGACAAACTAAAACAGGAAAAGACAGTTGAAATAAACATAGGCTCAATGACTAAGAAGCAGCTTAAGCATAAGCTGAAAGATGTTAAGAATGCAAACAAGGTAAAATCACCTAGGAAAAATAGGAATGGAAAGGAAGGTGTGAATAAAACCAATGATTATAAACCTGTTCCTGATGCTCCTAGGAAAACATGTCATAACTGTGGAAGTTCTAACCATCTGGCTTCTTTTTGCAGGAAGAATAAAAACATTAACTCCTTACCTTCAAAATCAGGAGTTAAGAGTCAGTCTGTTAGATATAAACCACAAAATCCTTGTTTTTATTGTGGTAGTTTATGGCATTCCATTTATACTTGTAAGGAATATCATAGTTTGTACTATGATTATTATCAATTAAAACCTTCTTTGAAGAAAGTTTCCATTGTTCCTTCTAGTGTAAATTCTGATTCAAAGTCTGATAATGTAAGTTCTGATAAGAAAAATGTTAACATAAACTCTGATGCTAAATCCGATGCAAATGTTAACAAACTTAATAAGGCCAAAGGATCCAAGCAAGTCTGGGTCCTTAAAACTAATAATTAGTGGTCTTTGTGATTGCAGGGCAACATGAAAAATATTCTAGTTCTGGACAGTGGATGTTCAGGACATATGACTGGAAATAAGGCCCTGCTATCAGACTTTGTGGAGAAAGCTGACCCAAGTGTTTCTTATGGAGATGGCAACATTGGAAAAACATTGGGATATGGCAATATCAATCTTGGAAATGTCATCATTAAAGAAGTATCTCAGGACTTAAACACAATCTGCTAAGTATAAGTCAAATCTGTGACAGAGGTTATCATGTTGATTTCTTTGAAGAACACTGTGAAATTGTGAGTAAATCTAAAGGCAAAGTTGTTCTGAAAGGATACAGGCGTGGTAACATTTATGAAGCTAAGCTTTCAACAAGTACTGATGGTTCTGCAATCTGTCTGATAAGTAGAGCATCAATTGAAGAAAGCTGGAATTGGCACAAGAAACTCTCTCATTTAAATTTCAACAATATAAATGAACTGGTCAAAAAGGATTTTGTGAGAGGACTGCCAAAGTCAGTATTTGCTCCTGATGGTCTTTGTGATTCTTGTCAGAAGGCCAAACAAAGAAAATCTACATTCAAGAGCAAAACTGAATCATCAATTCTTGAGCTTTATCATCTACTACATGTTGATCTATTTGGTCCAGTAAATGTCATGTCTATTGCAAAGAAGAAATATGCATTGGTCATAGTGGATGAGTTCACTAGATACACATGGGTGTATTTCTTGCACACAAAAAATGAAACTGCATCTATCTTGATTGATCATGTCAAACATCTGGATAAATTGGTCAAAGATTCTATGAAAATCTTAAGGAGTGATAATGGCACTGAGTTCAAGAATTTGATAGTGAAAGAGTTCTGCAAAAACCATGGAATTAAGCAGGAATTTTCTGCTCCTGGAACTCCACAGCAAAATGGAGTTGTTGAAAGGAAGAATAGAACTCTCATTGAAGCTGCATGTACAATGCTTGAAGAAGCAAAGCTTCCAACCTATTTCTGGGCTGAAGCTGTGTAGACTGCTTGTTTTACTCAAAATGCAACACTCATTAACAAGCATGGAAAAACACCATATGAGATGGTGAAGAAAAAGAAGCCAAATCTGAAGTACTTTCATGTATTTGGATGCAAGTGTTTTGTTCTCAAGACTCATCCTGAACAGCTATCATAGTTTGATCTAAAAGCTAATGAAGAAATCTTTGTTGGATATCCACTTTCCACAAAAGCCTTCAGAGTCTATAATTTGAGAACAAAAGTGGTCATAGAATCTATCAATGTCTCTTTTGATGACAAGAAGATTACTGGTCTTGAAGATTTTATTGACCATGACCAGCTGAGATTTGAAAATGAAGACTCAAATTCTGATATTGAAAATCCTGACAGTCTAAGTCCTGATACTGTAAACTCTGATGGATTAAACTCTGATGTTATTGAAACTGTGGTGACTACGCCAAAGGAAAATGCACCTATACAAGGGGAGCATACTCAAGAGCTTACCACATCTCAAGAAACATCAGAACATACATCTGGCTCTTCAAGTTCTGATTCGTCAAGTTCTGATAAGCCAAGTTCTGATAGTGCTGAAAATCTAAATTCTGAAGAATTCAACTCAGAGAGCATAGTTTCAGGGGGAGCATCAGAAAATGAAAATGAAGACAGTATGGAACATGGGGGAGCATCCAGTTCTAAAGAAAACCTTCCATCTGCAAGGAAGTGGACAAAATCACATACATCTGATTTGATAATTGGAAATCCTGATGCAGGTGTCAGAACTAGAACAGGTACTTCAAATGAATGTTTTTACAATTCGTTTCTCTCTCAGACTGAGCCAAAGAAAGTGGAAGAAGCTCTTCAAGATGCTGATTGGGTGCAAGCAATGCAGGAAGAGTTAAATGAATTTGAATGAAACAAAGTCTGGACCCTAGTGCCAAGACCAAAGAATAGATCTGTTGTTAGTACAAAGTGGGTATTCAGAAACAAAACTGACAGTGATGGCATAATTACAAGGAATAAGGCAAGACTGGTTGCAAAAGGATATTCTCAGCAGGAGGGAATTGATTATGATGAAACATTTGCACCAGTTGCTAGGTTAGAAGCCATAAGGATATTTTTGGCTTATGCTGCTCACAAAAAGTTTACTGTCTTTCAAATGGATGTGAAAACTGCTTTTCTCAATGGAGAATGGGAGGAGGAAGTATATGTTGAACAACCTCCAGGCTTTGTAGACTCCAAACATCCAGATTATGTCTACTGGCTTGATAAAGCACTTTATGGACTTAAGCAAGCTCCTAGAGCATGGTATGAGACTTTAGCTCAGTTTCTTCTGGACAGTGGATTCAACAGAGGAACAATAGACAAAACACTGTTCTACCTCAACCATGGAAAGGACTTACTTCTGGTCCAGATTTATGTTGATGATATCATTTTTGGGTCTACAAATGACAGACTTTGCAAGAAGTTTACCAAACTGATGCAGTCAAGGTATCAGATGAGTATGATGGGGGAACTTAGCTATTTTCTGGGCCTTCAAGTCAAGCAGAATGAAGAAGGCACTTTTATTTGTCAAACTAAGTACACCAGAAACTTGCTGAAGAAATTTGGAATGCAAGATTGTTCAAGTGCATCCACTCCCATGGCCACTGCAACAAAACTGGATAAGGATACTGGTAAATCAGTAGATATTACTGATTACAGAGGTATGATTGGCTCTCTACTCTATCTAACTGCTAGTAGACCTGATATTATGTATGCTACCTATTTTTGTGCAAGATTTCAAGCAGATCCAAGAGAACCTCACTTATCAGCTGTGAAAAGAATTTTTAAGTATCTTAAAGGAACAGCTGATCTGGGATTGTGGTATCCTAGAGAATCAGATTTTAAACTAATAGGTTACTTAGATGCAGATTTTGCAGGTTGCAAAATTGACAGGAAAAGCACAAGTGGAAGCTGCCAATTTCTTGGAGGCAGATTGGTTTCTTGGTTCAGCAAGAAACAAAAGTCAATTTCTACATCAACTGCAGAAGCAGAGTATATTGCTGCAGGAAGCTGTTGTGTACAGATTCTTTGGATGAAGAATCAGCTACTGGATTATGGGTTAACATATTTCAAAATCCCTATTTACTGTGATAATCAAAGTGCTATTGCTATGACAGGTAATCCAGTTCAACACTCTATGACAAAGCACATCAGCATCAGGTACCACTTCATAAGGGAACATGTGGATGAAGGTACAGTGGAATTGCACTTTGTTCCAATAGATCAACAACTAGCAGATATCTTCACAAAACCATTGTGTGAAGCCACTTTTACAAGATTGGTAAATGAACTTGGAATGATTTCAGATTCTTTCTCTAAATCTGCTTAGTCTTGTTCTGTGTTATCAGACTTTAAGATCAGTATTTATAGAATTTAATCTCTTTGTGTATTCTGTGATTAATTGATAAATGTGTTTAAGTACTGACTGTTGTCTGATATATGTTTCTAAACTCTGATAAGTGATATGTCTGTTTAAGTAACCATTCTATCCTATGAGGATAACTGTGCTAGATGCTGACCTAGTAGTCTTCAATAAATAAATGATCCCATGTAAGAAGTAATTATTTCTATGGAAATCTATTGACACAAGCAAATTCTGATAATAGAGCTAAGTTGAGTTTACTTTGTTTATCTTATTACTAAGTCACAAATTAGAATAATGCTACTCATCTGTTAAGTTCTGATACTAGTAAATCTGCTGAATACACTAAGTGCTGATAAACCTCTCCGATCAAAAAGAAAAAGCAAAAGGATCAAAGAATAAAATCAGGTACTCCTTTGAGATCTAGAGTAAAAATGTGGAAGGGACGACCCAAGTGCATTGCTGGTATTAAGCAAATATGCATTAGAAAAGCAAAATATTTTCTTGGTGACTTTTTACACTCTATGATTACTGGAGAAATACTCTGATAATAGCATAAATTCTGATAAGCAATCGTGACTTACTTACACTGAGAAGCTACTGTAAAATGGAATTCAAAAAGATGCATAAAATGAGCACAAAATAGTTGAGGTGGACTCTAGCATGAACTCATTCAACAGTAGGTTACAGAATAATGACAGCTCTTTAGCAAAGTTTTAATTATGCCTTATTTCTAAGATGTACTGAAGTGAATCAGACTTTATTCTTTGTCTGAAATTTAGCTTAATGCACACACTAATCACTCCATAAGAATGATGAAAGTTACTGTGGTGGTCTGTGTTGTTTTAGATAAACAGTCAGTGTGTCACTTTGCACAAATTCTGAGGACAAGTTCTGGTTGCATGTTCTGATGATTAAGTTCTGAAAAATATAACTTAGAACTTGTATGAGGACTTACTAAGATAGGCATTCCTTTTTCGAGTTAAGAAATTATGTTCTGATGACTGTTAAGTTCTGATATAAGTCTAAATTCTGATATTCCAGTCTAATTCTTTACTTGACTTATCTGTGGATAAAATTTAATAACAGTCTCGGTTCAAACTAGATTTATGTTGAAGTGGAAGATTAATAGTCATTATGGTTAGGGTTAATGGTATTCGTACTTGAACAGTCAACTTTTACTTGCTTCTTGTGCGCATTAAACCATGTTTTCTCTTTCCACTGAATGTTTTTCTTTTTCCAAGTCTGGGGAGACGAGGTAGAATAAATTCTATCTGTCAACATTAAATTCCTTTGCGTCTCCTGGCATTCTCTTGCCTATATAAGCAACCACTTCACATCAGTCTTTTCATCAAATCTTTTCTCTCAACATCAACTTACCTTCATACTTTTTCCTTCAAAAACACCATGGTCAGATACAACATGTTTTTGAACTACCAAAACTTCAATATGGAGCTAAGTTGTGCCGATTGGCAGCAGGAATGGCACGTTACTGCCATTCCTGATGAGATATGGGACTCTGTCCCACAGGAGGTACTCACCCACCTCCTGTTCTTCTATATGGACTACCATCGCCATCTGGAGCGATTGGAGGAGGAAAGGCTGGAAGCTCTCCGCCAGCAAGAGCGAATCATTCGACTCGCCATTCTGTTTGTCGAGAGTAGGAAGAAGAAATGATTTATTTTCTTCTTCCTGTTTTTCTTCATCATCAGTCTTGCCCTGCTTCTTGAGCTAGGACTAAGGCTGTTGATGTTAGGTCTAGCAGCTTAGGGAAATCTTGTATAAATTCTGATGTAACTTCAATTTCATGAATGTATTCACTTGATATATTAATAAAATTTGTTTTTGTTTCAAGATTTTGTCTCTAAGTTATTTTGTAATGCATTGATAAATCCTGATATCGATTCATATTCTGATGACCATATAAATTTTGTTTTAACTTAAGTTCTGATTTTACTTTATCAGCACTTACTCATCTGATTTATCTTGGTTATTTTTACTTGATTTATTTTTAGAATATTAATGTTGCAGTGAAAAATAATTAAATAAGTGGGAACGGTTTTAATTTTGAATTAAAACTGTTTCACCTTAATTAATGGAATATCTGGGTAAGTGGAACGGTTTTTCCTTGAAAAAAGGCAAGTGGGCAAGTAATGATTACTGTTTTCTCACGCCCAGTAACTATATGTTATTACTGCATGTCTGACAGGTGTCCAACGGTAACATTTTTTAAAGAGTATAAGTAAGACATCGAGAAGATTTTTTAATCTTTTATTTCCTTTTATACTTTTTCTCTACTTGCTTTTACTCTCTCTTTTTTCTTCTCACGTTGGTTGTTCATACAGACATTTTATCAAACACCTATCAGGCGCTCTTAAATCTCAACATTTCACATGGCACCTAAGGACATAATCTTCAATGGAGCAAAGTTTGTTCCTAATAACTTCTCTGCTATACTTCACACATCAGAGGCACCCTCTGAACTTCATTTCATTCAGGATTTTCTCACTAGTTCTGATATTGGGTACGCTCTAACTGAGCCTGAGTCAGTCTCTGGAGTTCAAGTACTGGAGTTCTGGAGGAGTCGAGTATATGATGATGGTGGTGCTCAAGGGTCCCCGAGTATTATCTTTTTATCGAGGGAACAATGAGTATGTTGTGACTCTGTCTACGGTTCGACAAGCACTGCAGCTACCTGAGAACTGTGTTTATTCTACTATTGACGAACAGGTTCTTCAGAACATGATGGCCAGTCTAGGATATGAGGGAACATTGGCAAAGCTTGGCAAGTTGAAGAGATCTTTCATAAGGAGGGAATGGAGTTTCTTCTTTGACTGCATTACCAAGGCTTTTGCTAACAAATGCTCAAATTTTGATGCAATTCCCATATTCAGCCAACAAATCGGGTATGCTCTTATAAATCACACTGATTTTGATTATGCAAGTGTTGTCTTAGGTTTTATTGGGGATAGGATGACAGAAGATCGAAATACTGTATATTTTACCATATTTTGTCAGCTTATTCATAGGTTCTGTTGTAATCAGCCCCAAAGTTTTGGTGATTTAATTCCATCCTTTAGACTAGCTAAAAGAGCTTTCACTGATTTATTATCTACTGATAATAAGAAGGCTGTGTTAAGACCCCTCTTAATACCTTTATCTGTCAAACAAGCATTAATCACCTATGACCCTGTTAAGTACACTGTACTTTATCCTGATGTTCAACCATCAGAACCTCATCCTTCAGTATCTACTGTGAAGTCTTCATCTTCCAAACCTAAGTGGGCAAAGACTGTTCCTCCAACACCTCAAAAGAGAAGAAGGATTGCCTTGAGAGATGAATCTGATACTGAGGACCAGGTTCCTTCTTCAGAACCTTTTGTAAAAGAAGCTGAGAAAGTGACTTCTCAGAAGGATTCTGGAATTGGGGGATCTAGGCTTCTCAAGAGGCTTAGAAGAATGACAGTTTCTGAAACTCCCAAGGAATCCAAATCTTCAAAGAGATACAAGAAACAGAGGGCAAATAGGCCAGTTTCAGATGATGAAAAGGAAGCAGCTAAGGAAGGGGATTAGGAATCTCTGATCTCACAAGAAAAGGAATTTGCTAAAGTCACCTCTTCTCCATCAACTCTATCTCGGGAAGCTGCTTCTGAAAAGGTCAACACACCATCTGTATCTCCTGTTGATCCAGGCACAAGTGCTGATATTGATGTTCAAAACTTGGTTGTGCCTGAAGTAATTCTCTTAGAAGCTCCAACAGCAACTAATCCTTCAACAATACCTGTTACTGATGCTGTTCAAACTTCAGAGCTATCTACTACACCTTCTCTGCATCTAGATGCTGATGATCAGAATTTAGGTGAGCATCAGGATATGGCTGTTGATCAGAACTTAGAACCAGATCAACAATTCGAGGATGCTGAAGCCTCCATTGCTACTCACACTGTTGTTTTATCAGAGGATACTGATTTTGTAAGTTCTGATGCTGCAAATACAGGAGATACTGGTGATGTTGCTCCAACTGCAGATGCTGATGAAGCAGGTCCTTCAGGACATGCTCCTCAACAGACTATTCTTAAGTCTGAACTGGTTAAGAAGTTTGTTACCAGAGAAGCACCAGTGCCTTGGAGTGAAACTCCTGCAGGACAGGAGTGGACTAAGGAATGGAACTAAGTTTCCTGTATTCCAAATGAGATTCATCTTGCTGAGCACTTGACTAAAGCTGATGAAATGTTAAATTCTGATGATTTCAAAACCCAGCTTAGAGTCACTGCATTGAGTACTAAACATCTACAAGGTCTTCATTCAACTACTCATGCAGAGCTACACAAGATTCAGGAAGAATTTATTAAGCAAGGAGAAGTTTGGAAACTTGACAAAAAAAGGTTCTTCCAACCTACCTTTGACAGGATTGCTGATATTGAGAAGACTCAAGAAAAACAACAAGCTCAGATTAATGATATTTTGACAAATCAAGCTTCTCAGCAATCTCAACTTACTGAAATCCAATCCTTGGTGGAATTGCTTGTCTCTCTCCTATTAACTGCTGATGCCAAAAAGGGGGAGAAAGTAATTAAGTCCAAATGCAAGACTGGCAAGACACTGAAAAGGAAGGATGATGGAAAAGATGATCAAGGAAGCTCTGGAATGGGTAGAGGTCATAGTCAAGGTAGAGGATTCACATCAAGAAAAGGTGAAATCACAAGTCACAGGACAAGTTCTGATACTGGGAAAAGAATTAGTTCTGCTACTAGTAAAAGAATAAGTTCTGATGAACTTTTAGATCTTGATGAGAAAATGTCAAGACAGTTATTTCTTCAGGAAAATCCAGGAATGGACTTGGAGAGTTTAATGGAAGAAGAAGCCAGGCTTAAATCAGAGAAAGTCACATATAAATCTGAAGCTTCTGGTAAAAAGCCACTTCCAAAACTCAAGGGCAGTGTGATCAAAGAGAGGACAAATACTGAAGCAACATTGGCTAAATCACAACCGCAGATAGATCCAAGATCCAAGGGTAAAGAAAAGGTTGGTGAACCTATCAAGGTCTATGTGCCTCCTGAGGATGAAGAAATTACTGATGAAAAGGATGATCTTGCTCTGACTTCAAGAAAAGTTCTTAAAACAACCTCTGACATGGCTCAAGTTGTTCAGAGTCAAGAAACTGTGAGTTCTGATATTTTGAAGAAGCAAGTAACCTCTGACATAGCTCAAGTTAACTTGATATCAGAAGATAGACCAAAGACACTCCTACCAGGATTCACTAAAGCAAAACAGACTCAACCTTTAAAGACTGCTACAAGTGGTTTTGAAGCTAGAGTAGTTACTGGAAAGGAAGCAAGAGATAAAACTGGATTGGGAAGTGCTGATAAAAGAAGAATACAAAACACTACCTATGATCCAACTTCCTTGAGTGAACCAGGATTTGGAGCAACTCCTGAGAGATTGAATCAACTGGAATCTGTACAAATGGTTTACCATACCTATTTGAAAGAATACATCTTGTTGTACTTCATGACAGATGGTAGGGTTTATCATATAAGGCAAAATGCCATTCCATTGAAGTATTTTGAAGAACTGGAGCATGTACTATTCTTACTTCAAGTGGATGACAGATTGACAGGAACTGCTGCAAACTATTTGAAGGATCAGATTCTGAGACAGAAAAGGCTTTATTTTTGTTAAGTCTGACAACATATATGTTCCAAAGTACAGAGATCACAAGGGTGATATAGTTGAAATGAAACCCAATTCTGCTCAAATTATAACTACCTTTTTAGGGTACAGGGCTGTGGAATTCAATCTTGAGTCTGATAAAGCTTATTTGATCAGACTGGATCATGATATAAGAAAAGCAAAGATTAATGATCTCAGGGCTGCAATCTTTCAAATTGGTGAAGATACTGCAGAGCTTAAAGATGCCAAAAGGAGAATGATTGATGAACTTAGATATGCTGAGAGATGTTTGTAGAAGAACTATCTCAGAACAACTCCTGACATCAGAGAGATCAGAAAATGAAGCCAAGTCAAAGATCTACAACTGCTTAAATTCTGATATTTGTACAGACTGAAGTTGTTATCAGAAGTTAAATATTGGTAAAGCTTTAAGGACTGTAAGTTGTAGTTATCTAGTCTAATTCTCATACATTTATACTTAATGTTTTTGACATCATCAAATATCTGTTAAACTTGTATATTATGCTAATTTACAAGTTGGGGGAGATTGTTAAATATATTTGATATTGTCATGGCTAATATGTTTTATGTTTAGTTTTCAGATCTTACTTAACAGGACAAATCAGTACTTAACTGGAAATCAGTACTTATACTGGAAGTCAGGACTTAAGGATATCAGTACTTATATTATCAGGAGATAATCATCAGAAGTTGGATATCAGAACTTAAGTGCTGAAGGATGATTAGATAAGGAAAGTAGCTGATTAAAGGAAAGAAGATCGAGATAAACATAAGAAGAGATATGTATGAAGAAGGAGTTCCGTGAAGAATGGAATACTTGGAAGAAAAGATATCTGATTGATATATTTTAGGAAGCAGAATTATATTCCATATCAATTAGCGAATATCTTGTAACTGTGTAGTATATAAACACAGATATAGGGTTTACACTATAAGTGTTATCATATTCGAGAAGATTATTTATTGTAACCCTAGCAGCTCTCGTGATATTTGTTCATCACTGAGAGGTAACAGTTCCATACTGTAACAGAGTTTATTGTTTCAATAAAGTTTGTTTTCTGTTACTTACGATATTAAAGTTCGATTTGATTGTATTATACACTGTATTCACCCCCTCTACAGTGAGTGTGACCTAACATGCTTACAAAATGATAACAACTAAGAACGAGAAAAATGCTAAGAATACAGCTTATAAATGTTTCTCTCTTGGTTTCTTAGTTCCTTAGTTCCTATTCTATTTCTGCTTTTTTGGTTTATATATCACCAAGATTACAAAGTAATAAGACAGGATAATAAAACAAAAACTATCAAGTCTAATACAATGCTACTTCATTACTCTATTTCAGCATCTTTGAATATCTTCATAATAGCATGGAAATGGCAATGCTTCTTTGTTCTCGAAAACCCAGTTGAATAGGCTACCACATTCCATTTGCATACACTCGACGCATATGACTGTGTTATCACTGTCAACAGATATTTGAATTCTTTATCCGTCGGGTTTATGATCATTCGTCGAGTTATTGATCATCCGTCGGGTTGTTGATCATCCGTCGAATTCATTGTTATTTATCTGTCGGGTAGCAATCAGGCACTTGACTCCATTTCATTCATGCATAATTACAAGACATCATTTATGTACAATTAATCAACCTATTCTGCATATCTAGTTAAAGTCAACATGACTTAAGTACTACTATAGATTCTAAACAATGTGTATGCAGAAATGCGCTACAGACTTATTGTTACATAAGCTACTCACTCGATGGATAATAAGTCATCATCCGTCGGGACTAAAATGAGTTATCCGTCGGGACTATAATCCTTATCTGTCGAGTGCTACATTTTCATTAAGTAAAATCTACCAAGGTGTTTTGTTCATGAAATTATCAAGTACACAACATATACCCAACAATCTCCCCCAATTTATGTCTACTGGAATTGTAGCCATAAATTAAGAGATACTTGATGATAACAAAACACCCTAAAAAAATTACAACTTTAAAAGACAGTAGATAATACTGAAAAGTGCTTCAATTAACAAAATGTACAAAGTTTTGCTCACAGTCATTTTCAAGATGCTCCTCTAGCCTGAGCATATTTATCTAGTTTCTTGAAGGTCTGGATCTCTTTCCAAGCTTTCTGTTGTTTTCTTCAATCTGATTTTGGAGCTGCCTGTGGAATTCCAGTTCATCAGATTCTGAGATATTTAGCTTTTCTTGCATTTCCAAGAGAGTCTCATTGCTAGAGATGCTCAATTGGTCTTTTAATCTGAAAAGTCTTCTCACTCCTTTGTCATCCATGAACTCCATCAGCCAGTAGGGCCTTAGATGCACTTTTCTCCCTGTGTAAGGGATAATTAGAGTCTTTGGGAATGCATCTTTAGCTCTAACACTCCTTAGTTCTTCAATCTTCTTCATTACCAATCTTCTTGCAGTAACATTGAACCCAAAGTTCTTCTTAAAAGATGAATAAACCTTAATCAATACAGCTTGGATTTCTAGAAGGATCCTGTGAAGTGGCCACTGAATCTCCTTTCCTCCCTTGTACTTGAACACTAACCTTTCAGGTAGGTTTCTGTATGCATCAATTCCTCTCACTTCATCTAGTTCATCTAGATAGAGGTTTAGTTCAAAAAACTCCTTGATGTCACACAAGTACATATAATCTCCTTTGTTGACTTTAGATTGAGCTTTGACTAGAGATTTGGATTTGAGAGGTGACAACTTTACTTTCTTGACTGCTCTTGACTTTGTTCTTTTCGGATTGCTGAGGATTGGTAAATTGAAGTCAGGAATTGGTATGTTATCCCATTCTATTGGCTCATCCTTAGGCACAATAGGTTCACCATGAATGTTCCTGTAAGGATCCACCACCTTGATATCTTCAAATACCACAGAGGGTTTTGATGCTTGAGTTGTAGTTAAAGTGGACTCCTTGGGAAACTGATTCTCCAATTCCTTATCAATAATGTCCAGTTTCCTTTTGGTTCTTTTAGCCAATTCCTTGATTCTTGGAGACTTCTTCGGTTTTTCAACTTGCTTCTTTGGATCTTGAGATTCAATGATTTCAGATGACTGAGCAGGAATTTGTTGTGATGAATTTACAGCATGTAGCTTGGCCAAGATAGCAATTTACTCTTTCTTTTGTTTAGCCTTTTTAGCATCTAGAGCATCTTGCTTCTTTTCTTGCTTCAATCTAGCCTTTTTTTCTCTCTTTGCTTGAGCAAATTGAGGATGTCCAGCCACCACACAAATTTCTTTCCCATTCCTGAAAATTTTAGCAATTCTCTTTTTGGAAGCTGAATCAGCTGGATCTTTGTAGAAAGCAATTGACCTTGACAGACACTTCTTCTCATCAGGCTTAGGTGTCTCATACACAGTATCCAAAGGGTTCTTCAATGATAATTTTGGATAATTTACCCTTGGTTTTAGAATTATTTCAGCCTTTGGAGATTTGATGCAGGATGTCTGTCCCCTTTCCAAATAGTCCATGCTCATCTCATTCACAAAAATTTGCTTGACTTGAGATTGATGGATGGCTGACTTTACTGGATCCTTGACTAGTCCAAACTTCTTTTGTATATCCTCATCAATCTTCCCCCAGTTGATTGGCTTCAACTGCTTCATTTCAGCTGCTCTAATGTTGGCTGCTGCTTCATTTATCAGATCTATACTGTTTGTACCTGGTGGCTTTGAGATAGTAATTGAAGGCACAATCACTTTACTGATTTGAATTTGAAGCTTCTCCCCCTCACTTGGTCCTTTCTCCCCCTTTTTGTTATCATCAAATGGAGCAGAGGAGGGGGTTTGAGCAGCCACCAGTTTTTGAAGTAAATCTGTTTGTTGGGCTTGATGAAGATGAATGGATGTTAAAGATGCTTCCATGGCTGACATTCTTGTATCCAATGCATCTATCTTGGTTGCAAGATCAGAATTTTTCCTTAATTGCCTCTTGATGTCAAACATTATAGCTTCTGGAATCTTAGAGTCCATTTTGTCTGAAATGGCCTTCTTCATCTCCTCAATATCACCCTTGATGGTGTTTACATCCCTAGCATGTTGGAAGCCTTGAATTTGTTGAAGTTGCAGAGAGGCTAGATGTGCCTGAGGGAGCTTCTTGGTGCTGGAATTTGAAGTGGTTTGAAGAGCAGTATTTGTCTGATTGATTAGTTGGATCAGGGTTATCTTGAAGTAGTGCTCATCACAGTGCTTTGAAAATGCCCATGATGGCATACCTGATCTTGAACTGGAACCTACTTCTCCCTCTATGTCCATTGCTTTATCTTCACTATCCCCACTTTCATCACCAAAAAAATCAGCTGAGCCACCAGTCTCATAATCCACATCACCAGCTGTAGAGGGCAAAGCTGTGATGGCATCCTTAGCTCTTATCATAGACTGTGTGATATGCACCAGATTGAGCATCCTTTCTGCATTGTCATTGCCCTGTTCAGCTAGAAGTTGATAAGCTGGAACAGGGTGAGTAAATGCCTCAGCATCAAGGGAGGTGGAATCTATAATAGCTTTAGGTTGCTGAGATAGTCCCTCCCTGTCTGCATCCTGGACATTCATTAACTCACTAGCAATGACATCCATCCTTATAGCTCCAGTACCTGCATTTCTCTCGTTTTCTCTCTTTTGT
This sequence comes from Apium graveolens, assembly GCF_009905375.1. Classification (NCBI taxonomy): domain Eukaryota; kingdom Viridiplantae; phylum Streptophyta; class Magnoliopsida; order Apiales; family Apiaceae; genus Apium; species Apium graveolens. The sequence goes on along the minus strand of NC_133648.1, from coordinate 29,057,882 downwards.
TACATCAGGGTCTCACCCTGGCTCCCCACCCTCACACCCTCACCTTCACCTTCTAAGGTGGGACTCCTCTCACTTTTTTTTGCCAATCCTGAAGAAATGGATTGCATAATTTTACTCATTTCCTCTCCTTTTTCCTGGGACCAACCCAGACTCTCACTCAAAACACTCTTCTCTCTCAATCCTAATAGTGACTGTACAACCACTAATTCTTCTGCACTTGAAATAAATGAAGTTTGAAGCTGTGCAGAGATACTTGACGGATGAGTGATATCCATCGGGTGAGTGGTTTTATTATCCGACGGATAACTGCTGTTAAGCTTATCCGTCGGGATACGATCACTACTCGACGGATGAGCAATATCCATCGAGAGAGTAGAAATGAATGAACTAGGAATGGAAACTATTGTGGACTCTGTGCTGATTGAAGATATTTTGGGCACAGATGATTCAACAGTTCCTGAAAAAATGGGCAAGTGAGCCAACAAATCATCTAAAAGATGATGCTCACTTGCACTAGATTTTGGTGTTCTCAACAAAGTTAAAGAAGGGGAATCAGGAATTGATGTGTTTATCATATCCACATCCAGTGAGTTTATGGGTGAGTTTGGTGTTTGAGGTGCTTCTATTACTAGAGATTTTGGTTGTGACTCCACATTTATTGGAGTCACATCAAGCTGAATTTGTGAAGGTGCAGTGACTGTGTCTTTAGCACCAGTTTGCACAGTGTGTGTACTCTGTGCATCCCCAAGAGTTTTAGATTTCTTCTTTCTGGCATAAGTTTGGGGTGAGCTTGTGTCCCTAACCCTCTTGGCATGTGCTCTTGGTTGAGAGTTATGTTCAATAACTACATCCTATTGGGAGGATGCAGCTAGAAATGAGCTTTTATCCTTTTTAAGCACTGCAGTTTGTTGGGAAACTGCAGTGTGGCTAGGCTGGGAACCACTCAACTTTCCATCCTTATCCTTAGGGTTTCTTTTATGTTCACCCCTTCCCTCACCTGTCTTACCCACCTGCACACTCCCCTCTTTGGTTTTGGTGGATTTTACAACTGGCATCTTTTGAGAGATACCAGAGGGGGTTTCTTTGATTTGGATTTTGAAATATTTGCAGGTTTGGTAGCTTGGGTAGGCAACTGTTGGGTCATTGACACAGTTTCCATAGCCACACTAGAACTCAAAGAAATTAGTGAGGTTGGAATAGTGGTAGGAATAGATGAACTTACCTCACTTACCTAAGGTGCTTCCATTATAGGGAAATAGAACAGTGGCACCTCCTTGTGATGATTGGCCCTGTTCAAATCTGCAATGAGCCTTCTCTCTTGAACCCAACAATCTAATTTGTTGTTAGGGTTCTCAAGCACAATACCCTCAGAGAGATAGTTAGCTAACATCATAAAGAATCTAGCATAATACACATTCTTACCTCTCTTATTTAACTCTCCTAGTTTAAAACCTAACTCAAACAAAACAAGGTCACTGAAATTATAGAATTTATCCGTAACTAGCATGTAGAGCATATTAAGCATGGAGATATTGATTGAATCAAAATTACTGACTTTACCTGAAAAGACCTTTATCACTACATCACACATAAAACTCCATTCTTTCCTAAGGCCCAGTCTCCTAATATCACTTAACTTAGAAGTAGAAAGAGCATAGTTCATGGAATTAAACATGTTAATTATATCAGTGTTATCAGGAATTTTGAAACATGCTTTTATAACATCACTATTGATACAGAATTCTTTACCTTTAATGGTGAGTGTGATTGTCTTATATGTTGAGTTGTATGTAGCAGTGGTCCACATCTCTTCAACAACTTCACAAAAGATTGTGGGTGACTCCAGCATGGCATAGCTAAGCTTGCAATTCTTCACAAAGTCCATCATCTTGTGATAGTCACCAGATTGCTGAATACCCTTGTTTACTAATGCAGTGAAATTGTTCTTCTCATAAATAAACCCAGTTTGAGACATAATCTTGACAACGGGTGCCATTGTTAGAGAATGAGAGCTTGGAGAGAAAGAGTAAGTGCTTTGAAAGAGAAAGAAATTTGAGCAGTTGATTTGAGAATGATAAAAGAAAAGCAATTGAAATGAAATAAGCTTTTATACTATCTCAAAGAATAACTGCTAAAAATAATAAAGTAAAATAAAGTAACCAATGAAAATTGCCTAAAATAGCCGTTTAAAAATAAACTGTAAAAATTCCACCCATTATCCGTCATGTTATGCTTACAAACTGTAAGTATACTCGATGGATAATGTTCAGGGAATTAACGGTTGAGATTAACACAATTCGACGGATGAGGATAGACTGTTATCCGTCGAGTCATAAAATATTCCAGAAAAATAATTGATTTTTGTTAGCAAATAGTATACCGACGGATGATCAAACTCGATGGATAAGGATCATCCGTCGAGATGTAAATTTTGACTTAGCCAAAATTTCATCCAAGACTGAAAAATCAATTAAATTTCTGGCTGCATGTCAACTTGCAAATTATCTCATATAGATTTAAGAATAATTAAGCATACCTAACTCACTTACCAACCTTGAAAAGGTGGATTCATCCAGTGGCTTGGTAAAGATATCTGCAAGCTGCTTCTCACTAGGAACAAAGTGTAGTTCCACAGTACCATTTGATAACTCCTGGTGGCGGGGCTGCTTCTTCGACGCTGTGCCTGGATCCTTCACCGCTGGGGGGGTGTAGCTGTGGTGGGGTTCCTACAAAATAACACCGGAAGGGGGTTTGAGTCCCGCAACGCCTCCGGCGTGAGAGTAAGAACTCGCTTTTGGGGAAGATGAAGATAGATATGAATGCAAGGTGGTTGTATGTATGTGAGTGTAAGAGAGTGATTAACCCCAAAACCTTACCTTCTTGGGCTATTTATAGCCCAAGGGTAGGGTTTTGGGGTTGGTACCTTTAGATCATAGCCATTGGTTCTGGGAGCGGAGGACGCCTGGCTGTAATGGATGCTTTACACGTGTCAGTGTGGGACTGGCTGAGGAATGTTCTGAGGATACTCTGACACGTGCCCTGATTATTCCCATGATTGATGTGTGACAGTTATCCCCATCATGTGCTCGGGCCAGTGTCTCACGTGTTGGGATTTATCAAGGTTGGGCTTGCGGGACTGGGTTAATCAGGACTGGTAGTGTGCAGGACTAGTCCTCCCAGGAGCCGCGTGGAGTTAAGAGTCTAGGGGTAGTCCTTCCAGGAGCTACATAGAGTTAGGAGTCTAGGAGTGGTCCTTCCAGGAGCCACGTGGAGTTGGGAGTCTAGGAGTAGTCCTTCCAGGAGCTATATGTACTATCACCATTCATTACATGTTCCCTTATGAAGTGGTACTTGATATCTATGTGCTTTGTCCTTGAATGTTGTACCGGATTTTCAGTGATGGCAATTGCACTTGTGTTATCACAGAAAATAGGAATCCTCTCAACTTGCAAACCATAGTCTAGCAATTGATTTTTCATCCATAATATCTGTGCACAGCAACTACCAGCAGCAATATATTCAGCTTCAGCTGTAGAAGTAGAAACTGAATTTTGCTTTTTACTGAACCAGGACACAAGCTTGTTTCCTAGAAATTGACAGGTTCGTGTTGTACTTTTTCTATCAATTCTACAACATGCATAATCTGCATCTGAATAACCAATTAGATCAAAACCAGAATCTATAGGGTACTAAATGCCAAGTGAGATTCTCTTAATAGCTATTAAGTGAGATTCTCTAGGATCAGCCTAAAATCTAGCACATAAACATGTAGCAAACATTATATCTGGCCTACTAGCTGTTAAGTACAGAAGTGAGCCAACCATGCCCCTATAACTTAAAATATCCACAGACTTTTCAGTAGTGTTTAATTCAAGCTTAGTTGCAGTAGCCATGGGAGTTTTTGCAGATGTGCAATCCATTAGATCAAACTTCTTTAAAAGATCAAAAATATATTTAGTTTGACTAATGAATATTCCATCACTAACTTGCTTAACTTGCAAACGAAGAAAGTAAGTTAGTTCTCCCATCATACTCATTTCATACTTACTTTGCATCAATTTGGAAAACTTTTTGCAAAGTTTCTCATATGTAGTGCCAAAAATAATATCATCTACATAAATTTGAACAAGTATACTAGAGCCATTAACATTCCTAAAGAATAAAGTTTTATCTACAATACCTCTTGTGAAATGATTTTCCAAAAGGAACTTTGATAAAGTGTCATACCAGGCTCTAGGTCTTTGCTTCAATCCATAAAGTGCTTTCAAAAGATAATAGACATGTTCTGGAAAATTTAGATCTTCAAAACCAGGAGGTTGACTGACATAGACTTCCTCCTCCAAATCTCCATTCAGAAAGGCACTTTTGACATTCATTTGATAGACCTTGAAATTGGCATGGGCTGCATATGCTAAGAAGATTCTGATGGCTTCAAGTCTTGCAACAGGAGCAAATGTTTCATCAAAATCTATTCCTTCTTGTTGACAATAGCCCTTAGCAACCAATCTAGCTTTGTTCTTGACTACTATGCCATTTTCATCCATCTTATTTCTGAATACCCATTTGGTGTCTATTGGATTCTTTCCTTTAGGCTTGGGCACCAGCTTTCATACATTATTCCTTTCAAATTGGTTTAGCTCCTCCTGCATAGCTAAAATCCAATAAGGATCCAACAAAGCTTCTTCTACCTTCTTTGGTTCTTCCTTGGAAAGAAAGCTGATGTATAGACATTCTTCTTGAGTTGCTCTCCTGGTTTGAACTCAAGAAGAAACATCACCAATTATGAGCTCAAATAGGTGATCTTCTGTCCATTTTCTTTGTTGAGGTAGATTAGCTCTAGATGAAGAGGTCTCATTGTTGTCTTGATGTGTGATTGAGTTTTGATTGTTAGAAACTCCCCCTGAGTTTGTGGATCTTTGATTTGAGAAAGGGGAACTTTCTATAGGTGATCTATCCTGACTTCCTGCTCCTTTTGATAACCCGACGGATGGTGAATTTTGAGTACCGACGGATGAAGCTGGTTGTCTCCCGACGGATAACGCAGATTGCCTCCTGATGGATGAAGCATTATGCAACTCGACAAATGTTGAGTTTTATGTTTCATTGGTAGTAGATTTATCTTCATTATCCTTTGATACTGTTTCTTGATCACTTTCATCATCACTGTCATCACTAACCATCTCCACATTGTCGAATTTGAGGCTCTCATGGTAATCTCCATCTTGAAGTCCTTCAATCTTTTTATCATCAATCACAACATGTATTGATTCCACAACAATGTTGGTTCTTAGATTGCAGACTCTATATGCTTTACCAACAGCATATCCAACAAAAATTCCTTCATCTGCTTTAGCATCAAACTTCCCATTTTGATCAGTTTGATTTCTCAAAATATAACATTTACAACCAAAGACATGAAGAAAATTTAGAGTTGGCTTCTTGTTCTTGAACAATTGATAGGGAGTCATGCATCTTGCTTGATTAATCAGGGAAATATTCTGAGTGTAGCATGCAGTATTTACAGCTTCAGCCCAGAAATATGTTGGCAGTTTAGATTCTTCAAGCATTGTCCTTGCAGCTTCAATAAGTAATCTGATCTTCCTTTCCACTACTCCATTCTGTTGTGGAGTTCTTGCTACTGAAAACTCATGCAGAATCCGATTTTCCTCACAGAATGCTCTCATGACTGAATTTTTGAACTCAGTTCCATTGTCACTCCTGATTCTTCTAACCTTGAAATCAGGATGATTATTGACTTGCCTTATGTGATTGATGATGATTTCACTAGCCTCATCTTTAGACTTTGGGAAATATGTCCAAGAGAACTTTGAGAAATCATCTACAATTACTAGGCAAAATCTTTTCCTTGAGATGGACAACACATTGACTGGTCCAAACAAATCCATGTGTAGCAGTTGCAAAGGTTCTTCAATTGTTGAATCAAGTTTCTTCCTGAATGATGCTTTAATCTGCTTCCCTTTTTGACAGGCATCACGCAGTCCATCCTTAGAAAACTCCACTAGAGGAATGCCTCTAACCAGTTCTTTCTTTACTAGCTCATTCATGGTCTTGAAATTTAAATGGGATAGCTTCTTGTGCCTAGCCAACTTTCATCCTGACTTGCTTTACTGAGAAGACAAGTAACAAATTCTGCATTAGATGAGTTGAAATCAGCTAGGTACACATTTCCTTTTCTCACACCAGTGAGAACCACTTTGTTGCTTCTTTTTTTAGTCACAACACAGGCTTATGAGTTGAAGGTTACTGAGTTGCCTTTATCACAAAGCTGGCTGATACTCAACAAGTTGTGTTTGAGACCATCCACTTAGGCAACTTCCTCAATGATGACATTGTCCTTTGAAATCAAGCCATATCCCACAGTATAACCCTTGATATCATCTCCAAAAGTAATACTTGGGTCAGCTCTCTCCTTGAACTCTGTGAGCAGGGTAGAATCACCAGTCATGTGTCTTGAACAACCACTATCCAAGTACCACAGATTCTTTCTGTTTCCCTGCACACATTAAAATCAAATCAAGTTGATTTTGGTACCCAAGTTTCCTTGGGTCCTGCCTTGTTAGCTTTCTTCTTCCGTGTCTTAGGTTTGATCTCATTTGACTTTCTCTTAGCTTTCTTAGGCATGCTAAATGGCATTTGTGGCATACTAAATGCAGCATAATAGGGATTAGGTGCAAATGGCATATTAGCAAACTGTGCATTCAAATTCTGTGTAGACATAGCATTCATAGGCATGGGAGGCATGGCATTCATGTTAGGAAAGTGAGGTGGCACAGACATGGAAGTAGGCATGACATATTTTCAATTAACAGACAAATGATTTACACTACCACAATTGACACAGATTTTCCTAGGAGCATATTTATCAGGTGTGTAGTTATTATGTTTGTTAATCCCTACTTTACCATTTCTATTATTTTTCTTTTTAACCTCTGTTTTCACCTCAATCTTTTCAAGTCTGTCACTTAACTGTTTGACAGTCATGTGACCAATATTAGCCGTTTTCCATTTCTTAACATGACTCGATTCTCCTGAAACAAAGTTCTTGGAAACAGATCCATACTTTTCATTCAGCTTAACAAGTTTGGCTTTACTGATAGGCTTGCTTACAGCCGACGGATGAGGATTTTCATCAGTCGACGGATAACCCTTTTTGTTATCCGACGGATGACCCTCATCATCCGTCGAGTCTACATCTGTTAGCACTCTATCCACCAAATTTGGTTCTAGTTTCTCCTTGTTCTTTTTCCTGGCTGCATCACAGAAGGACTCAATTCCTTGAACTTTGGTAATTTGAGCATGGACATCTCTAGATGTTTTCCATGCCTTAATCACCTCATGTTCACGCTCGAGTTGCTTCTTCAAAATTTCTTCTTTCTTCAAGGACTCAGTTAATTCCTCCTTGGCAATCTTACACTCAATTCTTAATTTTTCAAAATCAATGAACTGAGACTCTAGCACATTATTTCTCTCACTTAAAAACAAATTGTTTTCTTTGATTTTAGCATTTTCTTTAGTAAGAGACTTAAATGTAACACGCAAATGATATAACTCTGTAGACATGTCATTTATAGCATCATTACACTCAGCTTTCGATAAATGTACAAGGTTTGTAGTAATTACCTGATTACTTGAAGAACTTGTTTCTGTTTCATCAGACTTGGCCATTAGGGCTAGATTGACATAGCTGACATCTTCATCTTCATCCAGACCATCTGCTGCCCAGTCATTTTCTTGTGTAATGAAAGCCCTTTCCTTTTGTTTGAGCAACTCAAAGGATTTTTGCTTATAATCCACAGGCTCAAACTTTTTCTTACTGGGATCTGACTTCCTACACTTACTGGAAAAGTGCCCTGCCAAGCCACATTTGAAACATTTGAATTTTGATTTATCCATCATGTTTCTATTTGGCTTGGCTGCTCCAAAATTCTTTTTGAACTTGAGCTTGGAAAATCTTCTGGAAAGAAATGCTAAATGTTCATCAATATTTTCCATGTCATCTTGGCTCAAAGAATCTTCACTTTCTACTACAAGCCCCTTGCCCTTGCTTTCACAGACCCTTGAAGTTGACTCAACAGCTTTCATCTTCATCTCCTTCTCTTTCTCTAACTCAGCAACTAGTGCAATGGACCCTCCTTTCTTCTTTCCTCTCTCCATCCTCTCATCTTGCTCTATTTCAAGTTCATAAGTTTTCAGGATGCCATACAGTCTCTCCAAAGTAAACTCCTTATAATCTTGTGAGTTTCTTAATGAGACTGTCATTGGTTTCCATTCCTTTGAAAGAGATCTAAGGAATTTCAGATTGAAGTCTTTTGTCTGATAGATCCTTCCATGCAACTTTAGAGCATTTAGCAGTTTTTGAAACCTACTAAAAATGTCAGTGAGAGACTCACTTTCATAATTATGAAAATGCTCATATTGCTGAATCAGTAGTTGCATCTTGTTTTCTCTAACTTGCTCAGTGCCATCACAGATGATCTGTATTGTATCCCAAACATCCTTGGCAGTTTTGCAGTTGATAATGTTGTCAAACATATCACCATCAACTCCATTAAACAGGATATTCATGGCCTTTTTATCCTTCCTGACTTGTTCAATATCAGGATTAAACCATTCATGTCTTGGCTTGGAGACAAATGGCTCATTTCCAGTTGCAGCTCTCATTGGAAAATGAGGACCTCTTTCTATGCAGTCCACATAGGCCTCATCTTGAGAAAGCAAATGAAGATGCATCTTTACCTTCCAATGATGGTAATTATCTTTATCCAGAAAAGGAATCTTGACTCCAACATCCTTCTTGTTCATATTGCTGTATTGTTTTGATCTTTAAACTCTTTGTTCTTCAAGAGCTTGCTCTGATACCAATTGTTAGTCCCTTAACAATGTAACAAGAATTACAGAAGAGGGGTTGAATGGAATTCTTGAAAATTTTTCTTTAATAAAAATATTTTAACTCAAATATATATAAGTGTGAATTGATTAGCAGAATGCGGAATAGTTACTTGAAATGAATCAAAACACAAGTAATTAAAAACAATAGTTTTAAAAACTTTATGGTGGATTTCAATGATTCCATCAGAGATATATAATATATATCGAGAGAACTCTGTGTGCAAAAAATCTCACAGCTGCTTACAAAATGATAACAACTAAGAACGAGAGAAATGCTAAGAATACAGCTTACAAATGTTTCTCTCTTGATTGCTTAGTTCCTTAGTTCCTATTCTATTACTGCTTCTTGGTTTATATATCACCAAGATTACAAAGTAATAAGACAGGATAATAAAACAAAAACTATCAAGTCTAATACAATGCTACTTCATTACTCTATTCCAGCATCTTTGAATATCTTCATAATAGCATGGAAATGGCAATGCTTCTTTGTTTTCAAAAATCCAGTTGAATAGGCTACCATATTCCATTTGCATATACTCGACGCATGTGACTGTGTTGTCACTGTCAACAGATATTTGAATTCTTTATCCGTCGGGTTTATGATCATCCGTCGAGTTATTGATCATCCGTCGGGTTGTTGATCATCCGTCGAATTCATTGTTTTTTATCCATCGGGTAGCAATCAGGCACTTGACTCCATTTCATTTATGCATAATTACAAGACATCATCTATGTACAATTATTCAACCTATTCTCCATATCTAGTTAAAGTCAACATGACTTAAGTACTACTACAGATTCTAAACAATGTGTATGCAGAAATGTGCTACAGACTTATAGTTACATAAGCTACTCACTCGATGGATAATAAGTCATCATCCGTCGGGACTAAAATGAGTTATCTGTCGGGACTATAATCCTTATACGTCGAGTGCTACATTTTCACTAAGTAAAATCTACCAAGGTGTTTTGTTCATGAAATTATCAAGTACACAACATATACCCAACAAAGCATTTTTCTGAGTTATGCCTTATTTCTAAGATGTACTGAAGTTGATCAGACTTTAATCTTTATCTGATATTTTGCTGAATGCACACACTTTCACTCCATATGAATGATGAAAATTATTGTGGTGATTAAGTTGCTTTTGATAAACAGGTAAGTGTCATTTGCATAAATTCTAAGGACAAGTTCTGATGGAAGTTCTGATGATTAAACTCTGAAGAAAACAAGTCAGTATTTGTATGAAGAATCACAGAAAAAGATATTCACTTTTTGAGTACAGAAGCCATGTTCTGATGATTGTTAAAAATCTGATATAAGTTAAGTTCTGATATTAAATCCTAATGGAATCCTTGATGCTTACGTGGCATTTTTCTTTACTTGACTTATTTGTGGTAAAATCTGAAATAGTCATATTTAAATCAGAATAAATTTGGGTGAGATAAAAACAGTCATAATCATTATGGGTTAGTGGTTAACTTGTATGTCCTGAAAAACTGCATGTGCACGGTAATTATTGCTTATTTTACATGCCCATTAACTCCTGCTCTAACCGTTTATTGACTGTTCACACGGTGCCAGGTGTAAAGTGTATATCATGCTTCAGAAATATAATTGTTGAGTGGAGAGAGTATATATATGGGAGTTAAAAGATTTTCTAATCTTTTACTTACTTTTCTATTCTTAATCTCTTTTACTTTCTCTCTCTCTCTCTCTAATATTCTATGAAGCGTTTTCTTTCAGGACTTTTAACAAACACTTTGCAAATACTCTCTTTCTCACTTAATTTCTTACAGAGATGGCACCAAAAGACGTAATTTTCAATGGAGCTAAGTTTGTTCCTAACAACTACTCCGCCATTCTTAGCAAGGCTGAAGCTTCATTGGAACTCACTTCATTCAGGATTTTCTCGCTAATTCTGATATTGGGTATGATCTGACCCAACCTGATGCAGTCTCTGGAACTCAAGTGCTGGAGTTCTGGAGAAGTGGAGTATATAATGATGGTGGTGCTCAAGGGTCTCCAAGTATTATCTTTTCATCAGGGGAGAATGAGCATGGTGTGACATTGGCCACGGTTCGACAAGCACTGCAGCTGCCTGAGAACTGCGTTTACTCTACTGTTGAGGAGCAAGTTCTTCAAAATATGATGGCCAGTCTGGGGTATGAAAAGGCATTGGCAAAGCTGGTTCAATTGAAGAGACCTTACATAAGGAGGGAATGGAGTTTCTTCTTTGACTGCATTACCAAGGCTTTTGCAAATAAATGTTGCAACTTCGATGCAATCCCCATATTCAGTCAACAAATCGGGTAAGCTCTCATTAATCAAACTGATTTTGATTATGCAAGTGTTCTCTTAGATTTCATTGGGGATAGGATGACAGAAGACAAAAATACTATTTATTTTGCTCGATTCTATCAGCTTATTTATAGTTTTTTATGATAATAAGCCACAATCAGCTAGTGAATTAATTCCATCATTCAGACTAGCTAAAAAAGCTTTTAATGACTTATTATCTACTGATAATATAAAGGCTGTGTTAAGACCCCTCCGAGTTCCTTTATCTGTCAAACAAGCCTTAATAACCTATGATTCAGTTAAATACACTACACTATATCCTGATGTCCAACCTTCAGAACCTCAACCATCAGCACCTACCACCTCTACACAAACACCTCAGACTTCTCAACCATCAGCACAAACATCCAGACCTTCATCTTCCAAACCTTCTAAGAGGACAAAGTCTATTTCTCAACCTCCACAAAAGAGAAGGAAGATGATTCTCAGAGATGAGTCTGAGAGTGAAGAGGAAACAATTGAAGCACAAGTTTATACATCTGAACCTGTGATAATTGAAGCTGAGAATGTTACTTCTCAGAAAGAGAAAGCGGCTTAAAGTTCTGATACTTTGAAAAGGAAATCTGTAAATTCTGAAGTTGCTGAAGCAACTCCTTCATTGGAAAGGAGATTGAAGAAAATGAAGGCTAGGAGGTATTTGGCTAAGGCTATATCAGAAGATACTGAAAAAGCTGTTAGATATATTTGTGATGTCATGTCTAATAATGATTTGTGTTTAGTTTTTAGATCTTACTTAAACAGGACAAATCAGTACTTAACCGGATATCAGCACTTATACTGAAGACAGAACTTAAGTTATCAGTACTTAAGGTTCAGGAGATATTTATCAGGAGATAATATCAGGACTTAAGAAGACTTTCAGATAAGGAAGGCGGCTGATTGAAAGGAAAGAAGATTGAGACTAACACAAGAAGAGATATGCATGGAGAAGAATTCTATGAAGAATAGAAGACTTGGAGGAAAAGATAACTAATTGATATATTTTTAGATGCAGACTTATATTTGATATCAATTAGAAGATTACCTTGTAACTATGTGGTATATAAACACAGCATAGGGTTTACACTAGATGTGTTATCATTATCAAGAATATTATTCATTGTAACCTTAGCAGCTCTCGTGATATTTGTTCATCACTGAGAGAGAACGGTTCCATTGCAATATTATTTTAATAATAAGATTATTATGTGTTTCATACTTGTGTTCTTAATTCAATTTGATTATAGTGTACACTGTATTCAACCCCCTTCTACAGTGTGTGTGACCTAACAAGTGGTATCAGAGCTAATCTGTTAACACATATACGGTAAAGATCCAAAACAATCATGTCTGAAGAAGAACAAACTTCAACCAAGCCCACCAAAACTGAAGAAACTCCAAAGACTCAAATCCATAATCGATTTGAGACTATTAGGGTTCCCATACTGAGACCTGCTGAGTATCCCATATGGAAAGTGAGGATGACTATGTTTCTGGAAGCTACAAATCCAGAATACCTTGACAGAATTAATGAAGGATCACATAAGCCAACCAAGCTCTCTGTTGTAGTTGTAGATCAACCAACAATGACTGTACCAAAGGAGAAAAGTGAATATACAGCTGAAGATATCTCATCTATTACCAAGGATGCAAAGGTAAGGCATTTGCTGCATAGTGTCATTGATAATGTCATGTCAAACAGGGTAATTAACTGCAAGACTGCAAAGGAGATATGGGATTCCTTGGAGACAAGATGCCAGGGAACTGATGCAATTAAGAAGAACATGAGGACTATACTCACTCAAGAATATGAGCACTTTGACTCAAAACCTGATGAGTCATTAACTGGTTTATATGACAGATTTGTCAAACTCTTGAATGATCTGTCACTGGTGGATAAGAAATATGATGTTGAAGATACTAATCTTAAATTCCTTTTAGCTCTTCCTGAAAGTTGGGATTTGAAGGCAACTACTATAAGAGACAACTATGCTCTTGATGAAACTACTCTTGATGAAATTTATGGTATGCTCAAAACTCATGAACTTGAGATGGATCAAAGAAGCAAGAGACATGGGAGAAAGTCAAGAACAGTTGCTCTTAAGGCTGAGAAGGAATCCCCCAAAGTGGCTGCCTCAAAAAAAGGCAAAGGAAAAGCTCTCATCACAAAGTCTGATTCAGATTCATCAAGTTCTAATGATGATGATGAGGATTTAGAAACTAAAAATCTATCTGAGATGGATGCTGATGATGAGATGATGAGATTGTGTGCTCTTATGGTGAAGGGCATCACAAAGATAGCTTACAGAAAATTCAGAAAGGGAAAGAAGTTTTCCAGGAAAAGTGGAAGTTCTGATAAGAATGGATTCAGAAAATCTGAAGGCAAAGCAGGAAAGTCTGGCAGAGGAGATTACTCAAATGTTAAATGCTACAATTGTGGTGAGAAAGGCCACATATCTCCTGATTTCAAGAAAGGAAAAGGTGACAAAGGCAAGACACTTGTCATAAAGAAGAAAAGCTGGACAGACACTTCAGATTCTGAACATGAGGTGAACTATGCCTTGATGGCAAATGCTGATAGCAGTTCTAAAGCTGCTGAGTTAAAGGTACCTCAAACAACTTATGCTTTTCATACTGATGATATTACTGAGTTGAGATCTTATCTTAAAACCATATTCATTTACTATAGAGTTCAAACCTTAACATGGGATAGGTTAACTTCTGAAAATCTGGCTTTTAAGAAAAGGAATGACTATTTAGAAAAAGAGTTAGTTATGTTTCATCAAACTCAGAAATAAAAAGATGATGCTTTTTATGTTAGAGATGAAGTGTTAAAATTGAATCAATCTCTAAAATCTAAGTTAGAAAAGGAAAGATAGATTATCAGGACTTGGACTAACTCTGGCAGAACAACTCATAATTTGTTAAGTAGTGGAAACTGGAAAGAGGGCTTGGGTTATGGAGATGATAAAAGTAAAAAAGGAACTGAACAAATTAAGCCAATTATTGTTAAACAGACTACTAAGCCAAAGGTAAATCCTGTTAAGTTTGTAGCTAAAAATGTAAAGTCTGATTCTGAAAAGATGAAAGATATTGATACAGAAGTTAAGGCAGAGTCAACTTCTGACAAATTAAAACAGGATAAACCAGTTGAAGTTAACATAGGCTTAATGACAAAGAAGCAGCTTAAGTATAAGCTGAAAGAGATTAAGAATGTAAACAAGATAAAGCCACCTAGGAAAAATAGGAATGGAAAGGAAGGTGTAAATAAAAGTAATAATTATAAGTATGTTCCTAATGATCCTAGAAAGAAATGCAATAATTGTGGAAACACTAACCATCTTGCTTCTTTTTGCAGGAAGAATATGGATATAAATTCTTTACCTCCTAAATCGGGAGTTAAGAGTCAGAATGTTAGGTTTAAACCACAAAATCTTTGTTTTCATTGTGGTAGTTTATGGTATTCCATTTATACTTGTAATGAATATCATAGTTTGTACTATGATTATTATCAAATAAAACTTTCTTTAAAGAAAGTTAGCATTATTCCTTCTAGTGTAAGTTCTGATGCAAAGTCTGATACTATAAATTCTGATAAGAAAAATGTTAACATAAACTCTGATGTTAAATCCGCTGCAAATGTTAAAAAACTTAATAAGACCAAAGGATCCAAGCAAGTATGGGTCCTTAAAACTAATCATTAGTGGTCTTTGTGATTGCAGGGCAACAGAAAAAATATCCTAGTTCTGGAAAGTGGATGTTCAGGACATATGACTGGAAATAAAGCCCTGCTATCAGACTTTGTAGAGAAAGCTGGCCCAGGAGTTCTTATGGAGATGGCAACATGGGAAAAACTCTGGGATATGGCAATATCAATCTTGGGAATGTCATCATTGAAAAAATAGCTCTAGTCTCAGGACTTAAACATAATCTGTTGAGTGTTAGTCAAATCTGTGACAAAGGTTATCATGTGGATTTCTTTGAAGAACACTGTGAAGTTGTAAGCAAATCTACAGGCAAAGTTGTTCTGAAGGGATACAGGCATGGTAACATTTATGAAGCCAAGCTTTCAACAAGTTCTGATGGTTCTGCAATCTGTATGTTAAGCAGAGCATCAATTGAGGAAAGCTGGGATTGGCACAAGAAACTCTCTCATTTAAATTTTAACAATATAAATGAACTAGTCAAGAAAGATCTTGTGAGAGGACTGCCAAAATCAGTATTTGCTCCTGATGGCCTTTGTGATTCATGTCAAAAGACAAAACAAAGAAAATCTTCATTCAAGAGCAAGACTGAATCTTCAATTCTTGAGCCTTATCACCTACTACATGTTGATCTATTTGGTCCAGTAAATGTCATGTCTATTGCAAAGAAGAAATATGATATGGTTATAGTAGATGAGTTTACCAGATACACATGGGTGTATTTCTTGCACATAAAAAGTGAAACTACATCTATCTTGATTGATCATGTCAAACAACTGGATAAATTGGTCAAAGACTCTGTGAAAATCATAAGAATTGATAATGGCATTGAGTTCAAGAATATGATTATGGAAGAGTTCTGCAAAGACCATGGAATAAAGCAGGAATTCTCTGCTCCTGGAACTCCACAGCAAAATGAAGTTGTTGAAAGAAAGAATAGAACTCTTATTGAAGCTGCAAGAACTATGCTTGATGAAGCAAAGTTACTAACCTACTTTTGGGCTGAAGCTGTGCAGACTGCTTGTTTTACTCAGAATGCAATACTTATCAACAAGCATGGAAAGACACCGTATGAGATGGTGAAGAAAAAGAAGCCAAATCTGAAGTACTTTCATGTATTTGGATGCAAGTGTTTTGTTCTTAAGATTCATCCTGAACAGCTATCCAAATTTGATCTAAAAGCTGATGAAGGAATTTTTGTTGGATATCCACTTTCCACAAAAGCCTTTAGAGTCTACAATTTAAGAACAAGGGTTGTCATGGAATCTATCAATGTCTCTTTTGATGATAAGAAGATTGCTGGACTTGAAGATTTCAGTGATCATGATCAGCTGAGATTTGAGAATGAAGTTTTAAATTCTGATTCTGTAAATTCTGATAGTCTAAATCCTGATGCTACAAACTCTGATGGGTTAAACTCTGATGTTATTGAAACTGTGGTGACTATGCCAAAGGAAAATGCACCTGTGCAGGGGGAGCATATTGAAGATCCAACCACATCTCAAGAAGCATCAGAACCTAGAACAGGCTCTTCAAGTTCTGATTCATCAAGTTCTGATGGGCCAAGTTCTGATAATTCTGGAAACTCAAATTCTGATTCATCAAGTTCTGATGGGCCAAATTCTGATAATTTTGGAAACTCAAATTCTGAAGGATCCAACTCAGAGAGTATAATTTCAGGGGGAGTGTTAGAAAATATTGATGGAGACAACATGGATCATGAGGGAGCATCCAGTTCTAGAGATTACCTTCCATCTACAAGGAAGTGGACTAAAGCACATACACCTGACTTGATTATTGGAGATCCTGAAGCAGGTATTAGAACTAGAACAGAAACATCAAATGAATGTCTCTATCATTCTTTTCTTTCTCAGGCTGAACCAAAGAAAGTGGAAGAAGCTCTTCAAGATACTGATTGGGTGCACGCAATGCAGGAAGAGTTAAATAAATTTGAAAGAAATAAAGTTGGGACCCTAGTGCCATGACCAAAGAACAGATCAGTTGTTGGTACAAAATGGATGTTCAGAAATAAAACAGATAGTGATGGCATAATTACAAGAAATAAAGCAAGGTTGGTTGCAAAAGAATATTCTCAACAGGACGGAATTGATTATGATGAAACATTTGCAGTTGTTGCTAGATTGGAAGCCATAAGGATATTTTTGGCTTATGCTGCTCACAAAAAGTTTACAGTCTTTCAAATGGATGTAAAAAGTGCTTTTCTTAATGTAGAATTGGAAGAAGAAGTATATGTTAAACAACCTCCAGGTTTTGTAGATTCAAAATTTCCTAATCATGTCTACAGACTTGATAAAGCACTTTATGGCCTTAAGTAAGCTCCAAGAGCATGGTATGAGACATTAGCTCAGTTTCTTCTGGAAAATGGATTTAACAAAGGGACTATTGACAAAACCTTATTTTATCTCAACTATGGAAAGGACTTACTTTTGGTGCAGATATATGTTGATGATATAATTTTTGGTTCTACAAATGATAGACTTTGTAAAAGGTTTGCCAAGCTAATGCAGTCAAGATATCAAATGAGTATGATGGGAAAACTTAGCTATTTTCTGGGCCTTCAAGTCAAGCAGAATGAAGAAGGAACTTTTATTTGTCAATCTAAGTACACCAGAAATTTGTTGAAGAAATTTGGAATGCAAGACTATTCAAGTGCATCCACTCCTATGGCGACTGCAACAAAATTGGATAAGGATACTGGTACATTAGTAGATATTACTGATTACAGAGGTATGATTGGCTCACTCTCTATCTAACTGCAAGTAGACCTAATATTATGTATGCTACTTGTCTTTGTGCAAGATTTCAAGCAGATCCAAGAGAGCCTCACTTAACAGTTGTGAAAAGAATTTTCAAGTACCTTAAGGGTACAGCTGATCTGCGATTGTGGTATCCTAGGGAATCTAACTTTAAGCTGATAGGTTATTCAGATGCAGATTTTGCAGGGTGCAAAATTGGCAGGAAAAGAACAAGTGGAAGCTGCCAATTTCTTGGAGGCAGATTAGTTTCTTGGTTTAGCAAGAAACAAAAGTCAATTTCCACATCAACTGTAGAGGGAGAGTACATTGTTGTAGGAAGCTGTTGTGCTCAAATTCTTTGGATGAAGAATCAGTTACTGGATTATGGGTTAGAATTTTCTAAAATCCCTATTTACTGTGATAATCAAAGTGCTATTGCTATGACAGGTAATCCAGTTCAGCACTCAATGACAAAGTACATCAGTATTATGTACCACTTCATAAGGGAACATGTGATGGAAGGTACAGTGGAATTGCATTTTGTTTCAACAGATCAACAACTAGCAGATATCTTCACAAAACCACTGTGTGAAGCTACTTTTATAAGATTGGTAAATGAACTTGGAATGGTTTCAGGTTCTTTCTCTAAATATGTTTAGTTTATGTTCTGATACATCAGACTTTATGATCAGTATTAACAGCTATTACTATCTTTATGTAATCTGTGCTTAAATTGACATTTACCTAAGTGCTGATTGTTGTCTGATGTGAATTTCTAAACTCTGATAGTGATATGAATGTTTCTGTGACTATTCAATCCAATGAGGATAACTTTGCTAGATACTGACCTAGTAGTCTCTAATATACTAAAGATCCCATGTTTGAAGTAATTGTTTATGTGGAAATCTTTTAACACAAGCAAATTCTGATATTGAGCTTGGTTAGGTTTACTTTGTGTATCTTATTACTAAGTCAAAAACTAGAATAGTGCTTCTTATCTGTTAAGTTCTGATGTTGGTAAATCTTATGGATGTATTAAGTGATGATAAGCCTCACTTATTAAAAGAAAAAGTAAAAAAAGAAATAAATATCAGGTACTCCTTTGAGATCTAGAGAAAAATGTATGTGGAAGGGAAGACCCGAGTGCATTACTGGTATTAAGTAATATGCATTAGAAAAGCAAAATAAAATTTTCTTGGTGACTTTTCACATTCTCTGATTACTGGAGAAATACTCTGATAACAACATAAATTCTGATAAGCAGTCGTGACTCACTTACACTGAGAAGCCACTGTAAAAAGGAATTTCAAAAGATGCATAAAATGAGCATAAAACAGTTGAGGTGGACTCATGCATGAACTCATTCTATAGTAGACGTCAGACTAATAACAGATTTTGTGCAAAGTTCTTAGTTATGCCTTATTTTTAAGATGTACTGAAGTGAATCAGTCTTTACTCTTTGTCTGATATTTAGCTTAATGCACACACTTACACTCCATATGAATGATGAAAATTACTGTGGTGATCAATGTTGTTTTATATTAACAATTTAAGTGTCAGTTGCATAAATTCTGAGGACAAGTTCTGATGGAAGTTCTAATGATTAAGTTCTGCAGAAACCATATCAGTATTTGTGTGAAAAATTACAGAAATAAACATTCACTTTTTGAGTAAAGAAGCCATATTCTGATGACTTTTAAATTCTGATAATAATCAAGTTCTGATGCTGACGTGGCAGTATTTATTTACTTGATTTATTTTTGGTCAATACTTGAACGGTTATATTTTATCAGAATATTGGTTTAAGTGAGATAAAGACAGTAATAATCATTTGTTTAGTGGGAACAGTTTTTTTAAAAAACTGCATGTGCATAGTAATCATTACTTATTTCCCGTGCCCATTAACTTTTGTCTTAACTACTGCATGGCTGACAGGTGTACAGTCTGTTCCACTTCTCAATAACTGCTGTCAAGTGGCGTGTATAAGTAAAAGAGAGAAAAGATTTTAAATCTTTTATCTACTTTTGTATTCTATACTCTCTCTCTTTTTCTTATTTTCTCACATTCTCTGACGGTTTTCTATATAGACATTTTATGAAACACCTTTCAGGCACTCTAAATTCTCACTCATTTTCAATGGCACCCAAGGATATAATCTTTATTGGAGCAAAGTTCGTCCCCAACAACTATGCTGCCATTCTCACTAAGAGTGATGTTCCTTCGGAACTTCATTTTATTCAGGATTTCTTATCTCATAGTGAAATTGGGTTCGCTTTGACGCAGCCATCCTATTTATCTGGAACTCAAGTTCCGACATTTTGGCGTACATGAATTTATGATAATGGTGGTAAGCATGGGACTCCAAGCATCTTGTTTACAGCAAAGGAGGTTGAGTATGTTGTTACTTCGGCAACAGTTTGAAAAGCTCTACACCTACCTGAAAACTGTCAATTCAGTTCTGCTGTTGAGGAGCCATTGCTACAGCAAATGATGGCTAATCTTGGGTACGAACAGAGTTTGGCTAAGTTGGGTCAACT
The DNA here is from genome assembly GCF_009905375.1 of Apium graveolens. Lineage (NCBI taxonomy): Eukaryota > Viridiplantae > Streptophyta > Magnoliopsida > Apiales > Apiaceae > Apium > Apium graveolens. The sequence continues at coordinate 29,037,631 of NC_133648.1, read as the reverse complement.
CAAACGCCTATATATTCAAAAGGAATGGAGCTTCTTCTTCGATTGCATCACGAAGATGTTTGCCAACAAGTGCTCAAATTTTGATGCCATTCCTATTCTGACACAACAAATTAGGTTTGTACTCTTAAACCAATCTCATTTTGATTATGCGAAGACTGTGTTATATTTTATAGGAGATAGAATGAAAGAGGACAGGAATGTAGTTTACTTTGCTAGGTTCTGTCAGTTAATTTATAATTACTGTACATCAGATGAACCACAACTAGAAAGTGAACTCATAGAACCTTTTAGGTTAGCAAAAAGGGCTTTTACTGATCTCTTAACTGCTGACAACAAGAAGGGAGTTTTGAGACCCCTTAGAATTCCTTTATCAGTAAAACAAGCCCTTGTAAATGTTGATACTGCTACCTATTCATTGTTATATCCTGATATTCAACCCACCAACACACAACAGCCATCAGCACCTACTATTGTCACTCAACAAACACTCACATCAGAACATGCCAACCAACCATCAACACATAATCAAGTGAAGCCTTATCCTTCTAGAGCAAAGAGGACTAAGACAGTACCTCAGTCACGGCAGAAAAGAAGGAAGATGATTTTAAGAGATGAGTCTGATGATAAGGTACAGGTTCAACCATCGGAACCTGTTGCTGAAGTAGCTGAGAAAGTCTCTTCTCAGACAAGTCAAGAAACTGGGAGTTCTAGGCCCCTATAAAGCCTTAGAAAGCTAAACTCTGGTTATCAAGCTCCCAGAGTCTCTCCATCAGCTAAGAGACTTAAAAAGCAAAGAGCAAGGAGGGCTGTAGAATCATCAATCTCTGATGAAGGAATGGAAGCAGCAGCTGAGGAAGGAGGTCAGGAATCTCTGATCTCAAAAGACCCAATTGTGATCGAATCTCTTCCCACTACTGAACCAGACTTTACTGAAGCTCAAAAATCTCCTATTCAAGAGCCAGAGAATACTCAAGAATACATGCCTACACCTCCTGTGTCTCCTATCATTGATCAAGTACATGCTGATAATCCAGGTACAAGTGCTGAAATAGATATTCACAACTTGAATGTGCCTGAGATTCTGTACTTGGAAGCTCCAATCATTCATCGGCAAACTCCACCAACAACTCCATTGCTAGATGTTGATGTCAATGCAGATGAATCTTCTATTGCTTCACATACAGTTATTCTATCACAAGATGCTGATACTGAAGATTCTGCAAGTTCTGTTGAAATAAATGCTGAAAATACGGGTGTAGCTGCTACAAATGAAAATGCTGATGCAGCTGGTCCTTCAGGACATGCACCTCTACAAACAGTTAATAAATCTGATTTGATTAAAAAGTTTGTGAGAGAGGATGCACCAGTACCTTGGAGTGAAACCTCCAGAGGAAATGAATGGATCAAGGAGTGGAACAAAGTTGATTTTGTTCCTACTGCAAATATTCTTGCTGAGCACCTGGCTAAAGCTGATGAGATGCTGATGAATGAACTTCAAAGCACAGCTCAGAGTTACTGCATTGAGTACCAGGAACCTTCAAGGTCAACACTCAATAACTCAAGCCAAGGTGGACAAAATTCAAGAAACACTGATTCAGCAAGACATGAATGTCAAATTGGACAAGAAAAGGTTTTTTAAGCTAGCCTTTGATCGCATTGGGTATATAGAAATGACTCAAGAAAAGCAGCAAGCTCAAATATTTGATATTTTGAAGAATCAAGCTGCTCAACAAGATCAACTCAATGAAATCCAAAACTCTGTGGAATTGCTTGTCTCCCTGCTTCTATCAAATGATGCCAAAAAGGGGGAGAAAGTGATTAAGTCCAAATGCAAAACTGATCAACCACTGAAGGGTAAGGATGATGATAATGAAGACCAGGGAAATTTTGAAAAGAGTAAAGGTCTAAGTCAAGGCAGGGGTTCTTTATCAAGGGAAGCCAGAACTACAAGTCAAAGAACAAGTTCTGATACTGGTAAAAGGATGAGTTCGGATGAACAAACTCTAAAACTTGATGAAGAGATCTCCAAAAGGTTGTTCCTAAAGGACAATCTAGGCATGGATATTGAAAGTCTGAAGGAAGAAGAGATTAGACTGAAAGATGAAAATGACAGATCTAAGTCAAAGTCTAAAACTCAAGACACAACAAAGAAACCACCTAAGCCTAAGGGCATTGTGATCAAAGAGAGGACAGATACTGAGGTATCTAAGGCCAAGTTCAAATCACATGTGGAAGTTGATCCTAGATTCAAGGGTAAGGCAAAAGTTGATGAACCTGTTAAAATATATATGCCAACTATGGATTTGGAAGCAAAATCTGATGAAGAGGCAACTCTGATTTTGAAGAAGAAAAGCAATATACAAGCAACCTCTGATAGAGCTCAAGTTATCTTGACATCAGAAGAAAAGGAAACCTCTGACATTGCTCATGTCAAACCTTCAAAAATTCTACTACCTGGATTTACTAAAGCTCAACAATTTGCTCAATCTATGAAGACTTCAACAAATGTTTTTAAGGGTAGATTGCTTCAAGGGAAGGAAGCCAGAGATAAAACAGGACTGAGTAATGCTGATGAGAAGAGAGTAAACAACTCTACTTTATATCCTACATCTCTTTCTGAACCAGGAGTAGGGATAACTCCAGAAAGACTAAATCAATTAGAGTCTATACAGATGGTTTACAATTCCAAGCTGAAAGAAGACATAATGCTTTATTTTATGACAGATGGGAGAGTATTCCAGATAAGAAAGAATGCAATTCGGTTGAAGTATTATGAAGAACTACAACATGTTTTATTTCTACTTCAAGTGAAGAACAGGTCAACAGATGGTGCTGCCAGTTACTTAAAATCTGATATTCAAAGACAGAAGAAACTTTACTCTGTAAAGTCTGACAGACCATACTATCCAAAGTACAGAGCTCACAATGGTGAATTAGTTGAGATGAAGCCCAAAACCGCCAAGATCACTACTTTTCTGGGTATTAAGGGTGTTGAATTTAATCTGGAGTCTGACAAAGCTTATCTGATCAGACTGGATCAGAATATAAGGAAAGCAAAGATTAATGATCTCAGGTCTGCTATCCTTCAGACAGGAGAAGATATAGTTAAACTTAAAGATGCTAAAAGGAGGATGATAAATGAACTTGAATATGCTGAGAGAACTCTTTTGAAGAACTATCTCAGAACAACTCCTGACATTCAAGAGATCAAACACTGAAGCCAAGTCAAGGACTATAACTGTTAAATTTTGAAGGATATACAGGCTAAAGCTGATATCAGACTTTAAGGATGGTAAAAGCTACAAGGACTGTGAGTTGTAGTTATCTAATCAAATTCTCATATGCATTTGTACTTAATGTTTTTGACATCATCAAATATCTATTGAACTTGTATATTATGCTAATTTACAAGTTGGGGGAGATTGTTAGATATATTTGTGATGTCATGTCTAATAATGATTTGTGTTTAGTTTTCAGATCTTGACTAACAGGACAAATCAGGACTTAACTGGAAATCAGTACTTATACTGAAGTCAGAACTTAAGATATCGGAACTTAAGTTAAAGTTATCAGAAGATATTCATCAGGAGATAATATCAGGATTTAAGAAGACTTTCAGATAAGGAATATGGCTGATTGAAAGGAAAGAAGATTAAGACTAACACAAGAAGAGATATGAATGGAGAAGAATTCTATGAAGAATAGAAGACTTGGAGGAAAAGATAACTAATTGATATATTTGAGGATGCGGACTTATATTCTATATCAATTAGAAGATTATCTTGTAACTGTGTGGTATATAAACACAGCATAGGGTTTATACTAGAAGTGTTATCATTATCGAGAATATTATTCATTGTAACCTTAGCAGCTCTCGTGATATTTGTTCATCACTGAGAGAGAACGGTTCCATTGCAATACTATTTTATTAATAAGATTATTCTATGTTTCATATTTGTCTTCTTAAATCGATTTGATTGTAGTGTACACTGTATTCAACCCCCTTTACAGTGTGTATGACCTAACAGAAGCTGAGGAAGGGGATCAGGAATCTCTGATCTCACAAGAACCAATTATCATTGAAGCCCTTCCAGCTCAAGCCAAAGACACTACCCCTCATGTCTCTCCTATTAAAGCTACAGATGATGCTAAAGAACGAACTGATAATTCTGAAATAGATATTCATAATTTGAATATACCTGAAGTTCTTTATCTGGAAGCTCCATCTACATCAAAGACACCAGCTCTGGAGATAAATTCTGTTGATCAGAATTTAGATAATGTTATTCCTGAATCTCCATTTGCTTCACACACTGTTGAGCTATAAGAAGTGAATGAGTCTTCCTCAAGTTCTGATGACAGTGTTTTTGTTGAGACTCCAGTACCTACTCTGGGCAAGGAAGAATTGGTGAAGAAATTTGTTGAAAAGGAAGCACCTATTCCTTGGGAGGATACACACAGAGGTGTTGAGTGGACCAAGAAGTGGAATGAATTAGACTTTATTCCATGTTCTAAAATTCTGACAGAGCATATTGCAAAAGCTGATGAGTTGCTCACAAATGCTGATTTCAAGACACAACTCAAGATCACAGCTCTGTCTACAAAACATCTTCAAGGTCTACATACTTCTAATCATGAAAAGGTTGATACACTCAGGGAACAAGCTGATAAGTTCAATCTACAAATCAAGCTTGACAAGAACAGGTATATCAGACCTATTTCTGAAAAAGTTGCAGCCATTGAGAAAACTCAAGAGAAGCAACAGGCCCAAATTGCTGAGGTTCTGGCTAATCAAGCTTCTCAGAAAGCTCAATTGGATGAAATCCAATCTTCAGTTGAACTTCTTCTTTCTCTCTTACTTCCTGATGATGTCAAAAAGGGGGAGAAGGTAGTTAAGTCCAAATGCTCACATACTCAAGAACTGAAGAAAAAGGATGATAAAGGTGATGACCAGGGAAACTCTGAAAAGAGCAGAGATCAAAGAAAAGTTCAAGGAAAATCTTCTATTCAGAACAAGTCAAATTCTGATGCTGTGAATGCTCAAAGATTGAAGTCAAGTGGTGATAAGCAAAGTATGATGTCAAGTTCTGATATTCTGATTCAGTCAGGATCTGAAGACTCTCAGAAGTTTTTGCAAACTCTGAAGTTAAAGGGGAAGCAGACTACTGTTTATTACAAAGATCCTAAAATCCACACACTTGATGAGGAGATATCAAGAAGATTATTTCTGCAACACAATCTAGGAATGGATTTAGAAACTCTCAAGGAGGAAGAAGCTAGATTTGCTGCTGAGAAGACAAATCCTAAGTCTAAAGCTTCTAATGCAAAGAAACCTCCAAGGCCTAAGGAAAAAGTCATTGTGATCAAGGAAAAGTCAAATTCTGAAACTTCAAAGTTCAAGACTAGATGACAGACTGAGAGTGATCCCAAAGACAAAGGGAAAGGAAAAATTTATGAACCAACCAAGTCACTGGACTTGAAAACTTCTCAAGATCTGATGAAACCAGTGTGTAAAATGGTTCAAGTAACTGATGATAATCTTGTTGAAGATGAAACTGTTCAAATTTTGAAAAGAAGAAAGATAAATGAAGATTCTAAAACAACCTCTGACACTGCTCAAGTTGTTGTTCAGAATAAAGGACAGAAAGGTACAGAAGAAACAGCAAATTCTGATCAAGCTATCAAGACATCAACTACTGACAATGCTCAAGTTGATTTGGGTAAAATGACAATTGTTGATAAGAAGAAGCTGTTATGGAAGAAAGCTACTCCAGTTGAACCAAAATCCAATCTCATGATTAATCAACTTGCTACATTCGGGTTGAAAGCCAAGCAACCTAGAGATAGAGCTGGATTAGGTTCTTACGAAGAGATCTTTCAAATAGGAGTAGAGGTTACTCTAAGAGATCCTTTCATATTGACAGACAAACCATATGAACAAATCAAACAAAGGCACCTTGACAAGGTGTTGTCTACTCAAATTGTGATAGATGCTCATAACAAAGAGAATCTAAAAGAGAAATTGATCTTATTTCTTAATGATGGAAGGACTTATAGATTAGCTGATACGGATGTATTAAAGAAGTCTATCAGAGAACTTCAACATATTCACTATCTTCTGGAAGTAAAATCTGATGTTATAAGAAGATGGTCAGAATACATTTTGAAGGCTATAAGAGATCTATTCAGAATCTCTGGTACAAAGACTTCTCATTACAGTCCAATGATTATTGAAGGTGATGGAAGAGAAATTCCTATGCTGAAGAATTCTGCTAAGGTGGAAGTTATTCTGAAAGGAAGATGCTTATGTTATAATGAAAACTCTTCACATCCTAAGATTATCAGACTTGGTGATGGACTTGAAAGAACATCCATTCAAGCTCTCAGAACAGCTATTTATCAAATTGGTGATAGTAAAGAAGAAGAACTGATGCAGGTCAAAGCACAGTTAGCTGAAGTTCTGAAGAAAGCTGAAGATAATCTAATAAATGATTTTGTTAAGAATCATTATGGATTCAGATTGATTCAGTGATGTTGGTAAAGCTGGATGTTTTGTAAGTTGTAATTAATAGTCTTATTAAACTCTTATTGCATTTGAACTTAAATGTTTTTGACATCATCAAATCTATTAACTTGTATATTCTTGCATAATTTACAAGTTGGGGGAGATTGTTGGATATATTTGAGATGTCATGTCTAATATGTTTCATGTTTAGTTTTCAGATATTAACTAACAGAAAATATTAGTTCTTACTGGAATCAGGATTTACTGGAAGTCAGGACTTAAGGATATCAGGACTTAAATTATCAGAAGATAATATCAGAAGATGGATATCAGAACTTAAGTACTGGAGGACTAACAGTTAAGGAAGGAAGTTGATTTACAGGAAAGAAGATCGAGACTAATACAAGAAGAAGATATGCAAGGAAAGAGTTAGAGGACTAGAAGAATTATAAAAGATATCTGATTGATATATTTTAGGAGACAGAATTATATTTTATATCAATTAGAAGTTATCTTTTAACTGTGTGTCTATATAAATACAGACATAGGTTTACTCTAAAAGAGTTACGATCATCGAGAATATCATACAATTATAACCTAGCAGCTCTCGTGATATTTGTTCATCACTGAGAGAGAACAGTTCCATTGTAACAGCGTTTATTATATCGAATACATCTGTTTTCTGTTACTTGTGCTTTAAATCGATTTGATTGTATTCTACATTGTATTCAACCCCCTTCTACAGTTTTGTGTGACCTAACATATATATATATATGTTAACTAGCATAATAATTTGTGCCAGGTATGGGCCGGTTTCTGTCCATATCGAATTTCGGCGTATAAAGTTTTAGAACTTTGTGAGGATAACGAGCATTCTGAAATTTTATAATATTAAAAAAATTAGAATTTTGGGAGAATTAGAAGATGAAGTTTGAATAACTTTGACCATATTTGAAGTAAAAACAATCGGGTTCCCACGAATCGAATTTTTATTATTGATTTTTTTAAATTGAGTAGATTATGATGTTAAGTTCGAAATTAACTTAAATATGTTGGTCTAAATCAAAAATTGAATAAATTTATAAATTATGTGTACATCTAACATTATTTCATTTATCCCATAATTATTGACTTATTTAATTTTTTGCTGTCAATTTGGTCGAATGACTAATATATACTCCCTCAGTCCCACTAGATTGTTTACGTTACTTTTCGGCACGCTTTTCAATGCCCGTTTAAAGTATACTTTCATAATATTTTTTTAAAAAAAATCTGAAAAAAAGTTTCATGTTTAAACTTTTATTCAGAAAAAAAATTTAAAAAAATATTATCAAACTATACTTTATTAAAGTCTCGAAATACATAACAGTGTACGTAAACAACTCACCAGGACGGAGGGAGTATCAATTTATTTTCTTAAAATTATATTATGTTGTTAGGTCACACACACACTGTAGAGGGGGTGAATACAGTGTATAGTACACTCAAATCGAACTTAAAGAACTTGAGTAACAGAAAACAAACTTTATTGAAACAATAAACTCTGTTACAATATGGAACTGTTACCTCTCAGTGATGAACAAATATCACGAGAGCTGCTAGGGTTATATATATTAATAACTTCGATAATGATAACACTTATAGTGTAAACCCTATACCTGTGTTTATATATTACACAGTTACAAGATAATCGCTAATTGATATGGAATATAATTCTGCTTCCTAAAATATATCAATCAGATATCTTCTATTCCAAGTATTCCATTCTTCATGGAATTCCTTCTTCATGCATATCTCTTCTTATGTTTTATCTCTATCTTCTTTCCTTTAATCAGCTACTGTCCTTATCTGATCGTCCTTCAGCACTTAAGTTCTGATATCTATCTTCTGATGATTATCTCCTGATAATATAAGTACTGATATCCTTAAGTCCTGACTTCCAGTATAAGCACTGATCAACAGTTAAGTACTGATCTATCCTGTTCACACAAGATCTGAAAGCTAAACATAAGACATATTAGCCATGAGATTATCAAATATATCTAACAATCTCCCCCAACTTGTAAATTAACAAAATATACAAGTTAAACAGATATTTGATGATGTCAAAAACATTAAGTACAAATGCATGAGAAATAGACTAGATAACTACAACTTACAGTCCTTAAAGTTTTACCAATTTCAACTTCTGATAACAACTTCAATCTGCATAAATATCAGAATTTAAGCAGTTGTAGATCTTCGACTTGGCTTCATCAACTTCTGATCTCTCTGATGTCAGGAGTTATTCTGAGATAGTTCTTCAACAAACATTTCTCAGCATATCTTAGTTCATCAATCATTCTCCTTTTAACACCTTTAAGCTCTGCAGTATCTTCACCAGTTTGAAAGATTGCAGCTCTGAGATCATTAATCTTTGCTTTCCTTAACTCCTGGTCTAGTCTTATGACATAAGCTTTGTCAGATTCAAGATTGAATTCAAGTCCCTTAATACCAAGATACGTTCTGATCTGTGCAGTATTAGGCTTCATATCAACAATATCCCCATTGTGATCTCTGTACTTTGGAACATATCTGCTGTCAGACTTAACAGAATAAAGCCTTTTCTGTCTCTGAATCTGTTCTTTTAAGTAGTTTGCAGCAGTCTCTGTTATTCTGTCATCCACTTGAAGTAAGAAAAGTACATGCTCCAATTCTTCAAAATACTTCAAAGGAGTGGCATTTTGTCTTATATGATAAACCCTACCATCTGTCATGAAATACAACATGATGTATTCTTTCAAGTAGGTATGGTAAACCATCTGTACAGATTCTAGTTGATTCAATCTCTCAGGAGTTGCTCCAATACCTGGTTCACTCAAGGAAGTTGGATCATCGGTAGTGTTGTGTACTCTTCTTTCATCAGCACTTCCCAATCCAGTTTTATCTATAGCTTCCTTTCCAGTAACTACTCTTGCTTCAAAACCACTTGGAGTAGTCTTCAAAGATTGAGTCTGTTTTGCTTTAGTGAATCCTGGTAGGAGTGTTTTAGATCTATTTTCTGATATCAAGTTAACTTGAGCACTGTCAGAGGTTACTTGCTTCTTCTGAATATCAGAACTTACAATTTCTTGACTCTGAACAACTTGAGCCATGTCAGAGGTTGTTTTAAGAACTTTTCTTGAAGTCAGAGCAAGATCATCTTTTCCATCAGTAATTTCTTCTTTCTCAGGAGATACATAAGGCTTGATAGGTTCACCAACCTTTTCTTTACCCTTAGATCTTGGATCTATCTGTGGTTGTGATCTAGTCAAAGTTTCTTCAGTATGTATCCTTTCTTTGATCACAATGCCTTTAGGTTTTGGAAGTAACTTTTTACCAGAAGCTTCAGATTTAGATGTGACTTTCTCTGATTTAAGTCTGGCTTCTTCTTTCTTTAAACTTTCCAAGTCCATCCCTGGATTTTCTTGAAGAAATAACTGTCTTGACATTTCCTCATCAAGATCTAGAAGTTCATCAGAACTTATCCTTTTACCAGCAGCAGAACTTATTCTTTTCCCAGTATCAGAACTTGTTCTGTGACTATCTTGTCTTGATGTAAACCTTCTACCTTGACTATGACCACTACCCATTCCAGAGTTTCCTTGGTCATCTTTTCCATCATCCTTTCCTTGCAGTGTCTTGTTGGTTTTGCATTTGGACTTAATTACCTTCTCCCCCTTTTTGGCATCAGCAGGTAATAAAAGAGAGATAAGTAGTTCCACTGAGGTCTGGATTTCAGTAAGTTGCGATTGCTGAGAAGCTTGGTTTGTCAGAATTTGATCAATCTGAGCTTGTTGCTTCTCTTGAGTTTTCTCAATATAAGCAACTCTGTCAATGGTAGGTTGGAAGAACTTTTTCTTATCAATTTTCCAAACTTGTTCCTGTTTGATAAAGTTCTCCTGAATCTTGTGTAGCTCTGCATGAGTGTTAGAATGAAGACCTTGTAAATGTTTAGTACTCAATGCAGTGACTCTAAGCTGGGTTTTAAAATCATCAGAATGTAATATTTCATCAGCTTTAGTCAAGTGCTCAGCAAGATGTAAAGCATTTGGAACACAGGAAACTAAGTTCCATTCCTTAGTCCACTCCTGACCTGCAGGAGTTTCACTCCAAGGTACTGGTGCATCCCCGATAACAAACTCCTTTACCAGTTCAGACTTTGGAAGAGTCAGTGGAGGAGTATGTCCTGAAGGACCTGCTTCATCAGCATCTACAGTTGTAGCAGCCTCACCAGTATCTCCAACATTTGCAGCATCAGAACTTAGAGAATCAGTATCTTCTGATAAGACAACAGTGTGAGTAGCAATGGAGGCTTCAGCATCCTCTAATTGCTGATCTGATATTAAGTTCTGATCAACAGCATATCCTGATGCTCACCTAAAATCTGATCATCAGCATCTTGATGCAGAGAAGGTGTGAGTGATAACTCAGGAGTTTGAACAGCATCAGTAACAGGTGTTGTGGAAGGATTATTTGCTGTTGGAGCTTCTAAGAAAAGTATTTCAGGCACAACCAGGTTCTGAATATCAATTTCAGCACTTGTGCCTGGATCAACAAGAGACACAGAAGGTGAATTAGCCTTGTCAGATACAGGTTCCTGAGATGGAGTTGATGGAGAAGAAGTGACTGGAGCAAATTCCTTGTCTTGTGAGATCAGAGATTCCTGATCCCCTTCCTTAGCTGCTTCCTCCTCATCATCTGAAACTGGCCTTTGTGCCCTCTGTTTCTTGTACTTCCTTGTTGATTTGGATTCCTTGGGAGTGTCAGGAACCGTCATACGTCTAAGCCTCTTGAGAAGCCTAGAACCCCCAAATGCAGAATCCTTCTGAGAAGTTGCCTTCTCAGCTTCATTGACTACAGGTTCTGAAGAAGGAATCTGATCCTCAGAATCTGATTCATCTCTCAAAGTAATTCTCCTCCTCTTTTGAGATGTGTGAGGAACAGTCTTTGTTCTCTTTGGCGTAGAGGATGTAGGCTTCACAGTAGGTGCTGAAGAAGAAGGTTGAGCAGTCTGTGAAGTGGAGAGATATGATTGGAGATAAGTTCTGAGGGTAGGTTGAGTAGAATGAGAGGTAGGTACTGAGGTTGATGGATTTTGGTTATGGTGAGTTGGTTGAACATTTGAGTAAACAGATTTGTAAGTAGCAGGATCAGCATTTACCAGAATCTGTTTCACAGACTGAGGAATCTGTAATTGTCTCACCATTGATTTCTTTATGTCAGCATTTATCAGGTCGTTAAAGTACCTTTTTGTAACCTTAAAAGGTGGGGTTTGAGTGCTGACTAACTGGGGTTCAGCAGTACAATACGTGTAAATAAGTTGACAGAATCTAGCAAAATAAACAACATCTCGATCCTCTGTCATCCTATCCCCAATAAAACCAATTATCCCAGTTGCAAAATCAAAATGAGTTTGATGAATAATAGCATACCCGATGTGCTGACTCAGAATTGGGATGGCATCAAAATTTGAACACTTGTTGCCAAAAGCCTTGGTGATGCAATCGAAGAAGAAACTCCATTCTCTTCTGATATTAGCCCGTTTCAACTGTCCAAGTTTCGTCAGACTCTTTTCATATCCCAATTCAGTCATTAACCCCCGAAGTTCTGATTTCTCTGGTATAGAGAAGGTACAATCTTCTGGAAGATGTAATGCTCTTCATACTGTACCAGAAGTGACTACATAGGATGAATCACCCACTTGGAAGATAATACTGGGAGTTCCTCGTTTACCACCATCATCAAAAACTCCAGTCCTCCAGAACCGCAGAACTTGTTGACTTGAAAATAATTCAGGCTGAGTTAAGGCGTACCCAACCTTACTATGTGCAAGAAGATCTTGCACAAAGTGCAATTCAGATGGAGCTTCAGCATGATCAAGAATTGCAGCATAGTTGTTTGGAACAAACTTTGCTCCATCAATGATTAAATCCTTTGGTGCCATGTGAAAAAATATTGAGATTCAAGTATGCCTGTTAGGTGTTTGAGATAATATCTGTATGAAAACAACGAAAAAAGTAAAGTGAATGAGAGTAAAAGTAAGAAGAGAGATAAAAGATGAAGAAATTAAAAAGATTACAGAAATCTTCTCTCTGCTGTACTTATACAAAAAAAATATTACCGTTGGACACCTATCAGACATGCAGTAATAACGGATAGTTACTGGGCTCGAGAAAACAGGAATGATTACTTACCCAGTTGCCTTGTTTCAAGGAAAAACCGTTCCATTTATCAAGAGACACAGTTTTAATTCAAAATTTAAACCGTTAGCACTGATTGAAGTATTTTTCACTGCAACATTAATATTCTGAAAATGAATCATGTTAAAAATGACCGAGATAATTTCGATGAATAAGTGCTGACAAAGAATCAGAACTTAAATAAAGACAAAATTTAAATGGTCATCAGAATATCAAGCAAGATTTAACAACACAAGATAAAATAACTCAGAGACAAAATCTTGAAGTAAAAACAACTTTCATTAATATATCAAGACAATACATTGATGAAATGAAAATTACATCAGTACTTATACAAGATTTTCCCTAAGCTTCTAATCCTAACGTCAACAGCTTTAGTCCTAGCTAAGAAGCCTGACAAAGCTGAGGATGAAGAAGAACAGGAAGAAGATGAGATTAAGTCATCTTCCTCTTCCTATCTTCGACGAACAAGATGGCGAGTTGTATGATTCGCTCTTGCTGATGGATAGTTTCCCGCCTTTCCTCCTCCAGGCGCGCCAGATGGCGATGATAATCCATCTCGAAGAATAGAAGGTGAGCTAGCACCTCCTGTGGGACAGAGTCCCAGATCTCCTCAGGAATGGCTGTTACATGCCACTCCTGCTGCCATCTCCAGCTCGTGTGTCTTGAGCATTCCATAGATTTCGTCAAGAGTTGTTTCATCAAGATTGTAGTTGTCTCTTATTGTCGTTGCCTTCAAATCCCAGCATTCAGGAAGAGCTAACAGGAACTTAAGGTTTGAATCTTCAAGATCATACTCTTTATCAACCAATGACAAATCATTCAAAAGTTTGACAAATCTATCATATAAATTATTCAATGACTCATTAGTCTTTGAGTCAAAGTGTTCATACTCTTGAGTGAGTATTGTCTCCTTGTTTTTCTTAATTGTGTCAATTCCCTGACATCTTGTTTCCAGAGCATCCCATATCTCCTTAGCAGTCTTGCAGTTGATTACCCTGTTTGACATTACATTATCAATGGCACTATGCAGTAAGTGTCGTACCTTAGCATCCTTAGCAATTGATGCTATGTCCTCAGCAGTTAATCACTCTTCTCCTTTGGTACGGTCATTGCTGCTTCACCTGCAACTACAACAGCGAGTTTGGTTGGTTTGTGAGGACCTTCCTTGATTCTATCCAGGTATTCTGGATCTGTTGCTTCCAGGAACATGGTCATCCTTACCTTCCATATGGGATATTCAGATGGTCTCAGTATGGGAACTCTGATGGTCTCGTACCGACTCTGAATTTGTGTATTTGGTGGTTCCTCAGTTGTGGTAGGCTTAGTTGGAGTTTCTGTGTCCGACATGATTGTGTTTGGATCTTTAACTGTATGTAAGTTAACAGATAGGCTCTGATACCAATTGTTAGGTCACACACACACACTGTAGAGGGGGTGAATACAGTGTATAGTACACTCAAATCGAACTTAAAGAACTTGAGTAACAGAAAACAAACTTTATTGAAACAATAAACTCTGTTACAATATGGAACTGTTACCTCTCAGTGATGAACAAATATCACGAGAGCTGCTAGGGTTATATATATTAATAACTTCGATAATGATAACACTTATAGTGTAAACCCTATACCTGTGTTTATATATTACACAGTTACAAGATAATCGCTAATTGATATGGAATATAATTCTGCTTCCTAAAATATATCAATCAGATATCTTCTATTCCAAGTATTTCATTCTTCATGGAATTCCTTCTTCATGCATATCTCTTCTTATGTTTTATCTCTATCTTCTTTCCTTTAATCAGCTACTGTCCTTATCTGATCGTCCTTCAGCACTTAAGTTCTGATATCTATCTTCTGATGATTATCTCCTGATAATATAAGTACTGATATCCTTAAGTCCTGACTTCCAGTATAAGCACTGATCAACAGTTAAGTACTGATATATCCTGTTCACACAAGATCTGAAAGCTAAACATAAGACATATTAGCCATGACATTATCAAATATATCTAACATATGTACCTTCTAACAATATAATTTTTATTGAATAAACAAGCATGATAAACTTTATTTGTTTATTTTTTTATATTAGTGTGAACTTGATATTTGATATTATTAATTAATTATTACATATAATATCGTAGATTTTAACAAGACGATTACTTGGAAATATATTACATTATTTACTAAATATATGTTATATCTTAATCTGTTTATATTTTTTGATTATTATTTTTATATGTTAGATATTGATTAAAATTATTATGTATTGTAACTTTAATTATTTAGAAATATATAGCTAACTAAATCAATATATATATATATGGAAAAACATGAATAAAAAGGTTATTTCATGAATTGGAATAGTAAGATGAAATTTTACTTTTTAGCGACACACATATCAAATGCTTGATTAAAAACATAAAAACACATAGTGTTATAGTGGTATTGTAGTGTTAGAACTAATGGGTAGACTGTGGTTTGATTTTGATGTGGATCTCTCCACAAAGAAAGAAAAGAAGAAGAAGAAAAGGGATAAGAGAAGAAGAGGATATTTCAAAAGAACACAATCAATCCAGAAACGTGAACTTTGAATCTCAAATTGCTTAGATCAATTCAGAAACTAAGTAATTCGAATCTAATCTTCAAAACAATCCAGTAATTGAAGTTTAGAGAAAAGAAAAACTAGTCATAGTTTATCTCAAAACACAAGTTTTATATCATCCACTGTCTCTCTTAAAAGATTACATGAGAGAGGTATTTATAGGCTTAGACAATAACCCAAACCCAATAGGATTCCAAGAGAAATTCAATATCATCTTGATTAACCAATATCTAAATCCTTCCAGGAAACAAATTTAAAAACCAAACCCGAATAGTAAAAAGACAAAAACCAAATCCAAATAGGAAAATAAAATCCCAAGTGCTTAAAACAAGAAAAACCCTTTCAAGTGAAAGGTAAAAACTTGCAAGCAAAATTCTAATTAATAATTATATAATAATCAGCTTCTTGTCCAACTTCATGCACCGCTCCTTTATTTCTTGTTGTCCAAGTAAGTTTCATAACCCATGTTTGCATCCTCTCCAATTGAGCATCACCACAAGTACGCATAACCAAATCCAAATTAATATATTCATTCCTTGATCCTCATCATTCTCCTCTCCTTTGAAAAAAACTCGTCCTCGAGTTCTAAAGTATTTAAGAATAAGCACATAACGAGATGATTTCTCGTAGAACTTGAAAGTTTTGAATTGCAATTCCATGACCAGTATCTTAGGAAGTAAACTCGAAAGAATAAGATAGTTTGTTGAGATAGGTGCATTTAACAAGTTCTTTACCCTTAGAAAATCAATGTGTTCCATGATGATGATGTTGTTTTCCTTGTACACAACCTCTTTAGTTTGGAACATATCCTCGAGTACCTTTTTCTCTTCAACCATGTCACGACACACAAGTTTAAGAGATGTATCTATTTGATTTTCTTCAACAAACAACACTTTATCATCATGTGACTTTCTTTCTTCATACTTCTCTATTATAGTTTCTTTTGTAACTGGTTCATCCTTTTCATCGAAACTCGATGTAGTCGCCACACTTAACACCTGGTAATCAACAACAAGATTCGTAACATTCTCCACACTGACCAAGTCTTCTTCTTTAGTTTCTTCTGAAAGAGTGAACTCGTGAAGGGAAGACTTCAATTTCTCGTCTTTTTGAAAAGATTCAAATTCCAAAACAAGATTGCATACATCATTAAATGAGATATATGGACTTGATTTAACCTTTCGATAAATAGGCAAATTCAATCCACGAATAAATCTTCCAATTTTCATTATTTTCGTCTCCTCTAAGTCACAAATAAGGCGCAATCTATAAAATTCAGAAGTATGCTCAGAAACACTCATAGTACCTTGAGAGATGGATGTCATCTTCATTATACACTCGAATTTATAATGCAAAGGAATATATTTTGCACGAAGTTTCTTCTTCAGAGATTTCCAAATCATAATCTTTTATTTTCCAGATCTAACTCTTTTTGTGTTTAGATTATCAAACCACAAGCCTGTTTTCTTTGTAAGTTTAAGCGCTGCAATCTTGAATATTTTCATCTCAGCCCAACTTGTATAAGCAGAAATCTTGTCGACTTGTGTAACCCATTCAACAAAATCATCTATGCTACCCAAACCTGTAAAATAACCAAGCTCTGATACCAGGATCATAGACTTCATCACTATCTTTCACCTTAACTAAAATTTTATCCAATTCATCAAACCACGATTCCGTTTAATTAGAAAGCTTTTGAGTACGTTTATCAATCTCATCCAATTTTCCAAGTAATTTTTTGAGTAATTCATCCGTAACCATAAGAAAAATCTGAATTTTTTAATAAATAGTACCCGTGAACAGTACTCGTGAACACTAACTCGTGAATAGTATATATTTTTTTTGAACCTAGATCTCCGAACAATTAAGAAATTGGAGAAAACGCGAACTTTGAATCTCAAATTGCTTAGATCAATCTATAAACTAAGTAATTCGAATCTAATCTTCAAAACAATCCAGTAATTGAAGTTTAGAGAAAAGAAAAACTACTCATACTTTATCTCAAAACATAAGTTTTATATCATCCATTGTCTCTCTTAAAAGATTACATGAGAGGGGTATTTTAGGCTTAGACAATAATCCAAACCCAATAGGATTCCAAGAGAAATTCAGTATCAGCTTGAATTAGCCAATATCTAAATCCTTCCAGGAAACAAATTTAAAAACCAAACCCGAATACAAAAAAGACAAAAACCAAATCCAAATAGGAAAATAAAATCCTAAGTGCTTAAAATAAGAAAAACCCTTTCAAGTGAAAGCTAAAAACTTGCAAGCAAAATTCTAATTAATAATTATATAATAATCAGCTTTTTGTCCAATTTCATGCACCGCTCCTTTATTCCTTGTTATCCAAGTAAGCTTCATAACCCATGTTTGCATCCTCTCCAATTGAGCATCACCACAAGTACGCATAACCAAATCCAAATTAACATATTCATTCCTTGATCCGCATCAGATTTCCTAACAATTTTTTAATTATGATAGATATATGGCAAATCCGTCATTTTACTGAAAATAAAAAGTTTCATTAATTTAATAGTCATGTTGGGCTATTATATATAAAAGAGATTTTTTATTTTAACACAATTTCATGTAACTTAGTAACTTTCTACTATAATAGCTATCAACGTTTTAAAGTTGTCCTGTAATCCCTTCAGTTAAATAACAGGTAACTCTTAAACTAAAAAAATATTGATAAAATATATTTTTGTACTTATATATGTATTTTAACTATTTTGAAAATTTACCAAAAGTTGGCAAATTGATTGGCAATCTTATGACAACCTACCAATTCCAAACGAACGACAACCAAGAGTGCCTTGTTACCTCAACTTTGACAGTTTTTTGACAACCCCTATGAAAAATATTCTTACTCATTAGCGTAGTCAAACTCCCGCACACACGGTTACTTGTCTTAAGCCCTTTGGAGACTAACTTCTCTCTTTGCTTCCCTTGCGGTAACCGTTTGCTCTGATTAATTTTTTTTTACCGAATAGGTTTCCATAAACCTTCGGCACCAATTTACACACTTTGAGCTTAACCCACCTTGATCTCCACCAGGAGGTTAAAAATGGTCAAATATTGACTTTTTGTATCGATTAGATAATGATATTAAGTTCGAAATAAATCTAAATATATTGGTTTAAATCAAAAATTAAATAAATTTATGAATTATGTGTCCATCTAACATTATTTCATTTATTCCAATATTTTGAATTATTTGATTTTTTGTTGTCAATTTGGTCAAATGACTAAAATATATCAATTTATTTTCTTAAAATTATATTATGTATACTTTTGAACAATATATTTTTATTAAATAAACACGCATGATAAACTTTATTTGTTTATTTTATTTGCATTAGTGTGAACTTGATATTTGATATTATTAATTAATTATTACATATAATATCGTAAATTTTAACAAGATGATTACTTGAAAATATATTACATTATTTACTAAATACATGTTATGTCTTAATTTATTTATATTTTCTGTATAATGATTATTTTTATTTGTTAGATATTGATCAAAATTATTATGTATAGTAACTTAATTATTTAGAAATATATAGCTAGCTAATCAATATATTTAAACGAAAAAACATGAATAAAAAGTTTTTTCATGAATTGTAATAGAAAGATGAAATTTTATTTTTTAGCGACACACATATTAAATACTTGATTAAAAACATAAAAGACATAGTGTTATAGTGTTATTGTAGTGTTAGAATTAATGGGCATATTGTGGTTCTATTTTCATCAATTACAATTTTTTAATTATGATTATGATATATACATGTCAAATCCGTCATTTTACTGAGAATAAAAAGTCTCACTAATTTTATAACCATATTCGGCTATTATATATACCAGAGATTTTTTATTTTAACACAATTTCATGTAACTTTGTAACTTTCTACTCCAATACCTAACAACCTTTTAAAGTTGTCTTGTGGTACCTTCAATTAAATAACAAGTAACTTTTAAACTAAAAAAATATTGATAATATATATTTTTGTCCTTATATATGTAATTTAACTATTTTGAAAATTTACCAAAAATTGGCAAAATTGATTGGCAATTTTATGACATCTTACCAATTCCAAACGATGGACAACAAAGAGTGCTTTGCTACCTCAATTTTGACCGTCTCTTGACAATCCCAATAAAAAATGTTCTTACTCATTAGCGTAGTCAAACTCCCGCACCTGGGATTTGTCTTAAGACCTTTCGAGACTAATTTCTCTTTTTATTTTCCTTACACTGATCGCTTGCTTGCTCTGATTATTGATTTATTTCACGAATAGGTTTCCATAAACCTTCTAACACCAATTTACACACCTTTAGCTTAACCCACCTTGATCTTCACCCGGAGGTTAACCCCGCTGGGTTCTAGAGTGACCGGTTATTTTGATCTCATAGCTCAGGTCGATTCCTTAATACAATGTCAAGGAATAAATTGCTCTAAAAATTTATAAAACAAGGTTCTTTTCAATTTTCAGGATTTTTAATATTTTTACAATTATCTCAAATATGTTTCTATTTTTATTAATATTACATTCAAATTATAAACGTGAAAGGTGAACGGGCAACAAACTGCGTCACGAGAACTCGTTGAATTACAAAATTTAGTTATTGAAATACGTATCATGTCGAGCATGTTGTCATTACATTCTTATTAATGACCTTTTATACTCTCCACAAAAATTTAACCGCATCAGAAGTCAAAAACTTGTACTCCCTCTGTCTCATTGAGAACTCTACGTTGGGGAATGTAGTGTTCGGCAAACATTTTAATTCTCCTCTAAAGTATATTTACATATTTTTTTTAATTTTTTTCTCTTTTAAATAAAAATTTAATGTTTAAAGTTTAATACAAAAAATTAAAAATTAAAAAATAAATTACGATCAAGACCTCATTGAATTGCAAAATTTAGTCACTGAAATACGTATCTCGAGCATGTTGTCATTACATTCTTATTCATAATTTTTTGTACTCTCCACAAAAAAATTAACCGCATCAGGAATCAAAAATTTGTACTCCCTCTATCTCATTGAGAACTCTATGTTGGGGAATGTAGAGTTCGGCAAGTATTTTAATGTTTTTCTAAAGTATAGTTATATAATTTTTTTAAAATTTTTTTAATAAAAAATTGATGTTTAAAGTTTAATAAAAAAAGAAAAATTTAAGAATAAATTATGAAAATATATTTTATATTTATCTTACAATGTGTGTCGAGTATTAAAAAAAACATATAAAAAGTTGAAGTATGTGTTAAAAGCAAACGGCATGCAACTGTGCTCATTATCTCTCCTTTTATATCTGTAAAACTTCACTTTTCCTCCCTCTTAAAGATAAATATATTTTTCTGCCCTGTTAGTTAAATTAAAATGAATATAAAGCTTAGGTTGGCTGTTTTTATAATTTATTCATTTGTGCAAACGGTATAGTCAACTATGCTTGACAGGAGCAAGTGCAGAATGTTAAGTTTACCTTTGTTGAAAAGCTTGATTGAGTGGATGAGAATTCTACAGGGGACATAAATACCAATACGCCATTTTTAGCTCTGGTTAAACTTTTTTCGCCCAGGAGCTGTTGGTGAACTTATAAGTGAAAAATAATTCGATTTTTAGTGTCTGTTTGAGAAATTTTAAAATAAATAATTTATGATATAAAATAAATAGTATTAAGAGGGATCATTAAATATATATTTATAAATTATATAAGTGTTTGGATAATTTTATTTATAATTCGGAACTTTTTTATTTAAATAAATTAAAATAAATAATTTTTAAAAATATAATTATCTTAATTTATGAATTTTAAATTAGAAAAAAAAATAAAAAACATATATTTTAAAACAAAAGTTAATAAAATAGTGTAAAATCAAAATAAGTTGAGAAAAAAATACGTGGTTAATAACATTCAACTTATCAGTTATATATTTTATTTATAAGTTAGGTCAAAAAGACTCTTACTTACAAACTCTTCGCCAAACAGGGCCTTAAATCACTTTAATAGTTTAATTATTGATGAGAAAAACGGAGCAAGTCACACTTCAACACAGTGTTGAGCAAAAAAAACAGAGCAACTGAGCAAACCATCCAGTTCCAAACATAACAATTTAGTTTAGCATCTGCTAATTATACAATCATCAGAAATGTAATTTAGCACTAATACTCTACTTCACAAAGTTTATCAACACTACATCTCACTGCTCGTTTTTTTTTGTTTAGTTGTATATATGGATGGCACAGATTTCATATCTGTACAAGTAAAAGTCCCGTATTTCTGAAAAATAATTAATCTTCTACATTCTCTTGACCTGAAACACATAACCAATTATAACACCATTTTACTGTTTTTAAGCCATTGTTCAGCTGAAAAAATTCATTCCCAAATTTTCAATTTAAACCTTTACATTGCAACTCCTTTTTTTATGCATACACTTAACCAGAAATTTGTATCAACGTTATTTGTTCATATACCAAAAACAAAAAAAATGTTCATCACATCAAAATCCATTGAGTTGACATTATACAAGCTTATTTGTATCTTTATAAATAATAATATAATTATTTATTGTTGACGGCCTCGAATATGTGAACTTGGGTAATGTATTTTTATACTAATAGTCGTGATTGAAAGAATAACCAAGTCAACAAAAATTAGAGATATACCAAATTATATTTCATTCCGGTTATTACATTTAGCATGGAGAGATAGATAGTTGGATATCAAGATATGCAACCCTGGATTTTATTTCACCAATTTAATTTGGTTTTACAATGCCAAGATAGGTATAATATTTTCTCACCACCAGTTACTTCGGGTGGAGTATGGAAACACAACTTCTTTCCTCCATTAGCATCATGCAGCACTGTGCAGCCAGTAATTATAACAGTAAAGGGTTACAGTAATTCCATCTGGTTTAAGTATTGAGCCTTACATCTAAAATCAGGGTCTGCCATTTGCATGCAGCAACAAGTTGAGACAGAGTTCACCCAAACCATACCTTCGGAAGATATGACAATCAGACATGATACCACATCTGGATACAGAACTCATTTTTCCGTCTTCCATAGATGGAAGCAAAGCACTCTTCTTCATTGACAGTGATCCTGGTAAAAGATGGTCTATTTGAAATACCATTCCCAGACTAATACACATCTACATTCTCCAGTAGACAACCACATTAAACTTTTTGCACCTATATGGCGGAAGTCTTGGTAACCAACTTTGTGAACAGAACTTGATATACATGGCACCTTGATTGATGCTCTTTGGTTCTTGACAACACAATCACTTTGATTGGAAAACATTACAATGTATATATAGGCGTAGTCCTACCCCAGGCTCATCTATCTAAGTTCCTTGAAGGGAATCAATGTTCCAACTACAAGCAGTTCTCGAATGATTTTACCAACTTCTCTATCTAATTCAGCAACCAGCATGGCACTAAAGTTTTCTAATGGAATCGATATATTCTCCTGATATAGACTGTTTCAACTTTGACAGAAACATATCCGTGGTACCAATAGAAGAAATTTTAACTGTTGATGTGGTAGCAATAAGAACAAAATTCTCTCCATTTCTAACATCTACTTCATATAATTCGTCAAAATCATTTTTCAAACTCACTATCAATGTCTCATAAAATGAGGAAATGGCAGGAAGAATCACATTGATTACAAGTATACCATGATCTGAAAGAACCAATCTAGCCGCTAAAAGAACATCCTTCTTTACAAACTCTAATGGCGGTGCACTAAGACCCATATTAGCGTCACTCGAATCCAGATCAACCATAACAACATCAAATTTATCATCACTAGCAAATTTCTCCAAGAATTCTATTGCATCTCCCAAACAAACCCGAACCAGCCCATCACAATCATCCAAACCAAAATACTCTCGCGCAACTCTCAAAACAACCTCATCAGCCTCCACACCAACAACCTCAAATCCTAAATGCCTACTCAAAAACCCAAGTAAAGCCCCACCACCAACACCCAAACACAAAGCTTTCGGCCTAAACCCACATCGAATCCTCTCGTCCAAATACCCACCAATCAACGAAACACCTGCCACCATAGGAACCAAATAAGGATGCACCAAAACCCCGAAATCAAGACAAAAATCAACACCCTCAAGACCCACAAAACCAGTCCCAGTTTTCGGAAAAATTCGAACTTGGGTCTGTACCAAATTAGGCATTCTCTTAAACCTCAACCTCCTCCTAAACTCTCTACCCTCAAACCCACTCAATTCAACATCTTCAACCACCATTTCACCAACCAAACCACCAACACAAACCTCAACAACAACACTACTAATCAAATCATCCTCATACCTCAAAAACACAACTTTAGGCAAACCCTTTTCAAAACATGACTTGGGTGACAAGGCAAACAATAAAGGAGTCAACTTTTGTTCAAGATTCACCATATGGGCATGACCCATTTCGCATTCGGGTCGGGTAAATGAATTTAACAAGTTTTGAGAAATGGGCAAATTACCTATGAGAATAAGGCGGGAAAATTGGGGGAAATTGAGGAGGAGCTGGAGATGGCCGGAGTGAGTTGAGAAGATCCAGTCTGATTCACGGTGAGTTGGCACAAACATGGCGGCGAGTTGAGGGGAATCGGTGGTGGGTTGCGTGAGGGGCGAGTCAAGAACGGCGAGTCGGAGGAGGGTGTGAGGCAGAGTGGGATTTGGATAGGTGAATGTGATGAAACGAGATGGGAGGATTGTTTCGAATGTGTTTGGGTCTGGAGACATTGTTTTAAGAGGTTTCTGATTCGATTCTCGCTCACCCCGACCCCGACGATATTTAATCTACGATATTTAAGCTAATACATATTAGTGCATAGCCAGGCATGACACGTACGTGTACTCCACTCCAGCGTGCTAAAATGCCAAACACATCTATCTAAAGATTACTTAGCATCGCCATCTCCAGGTCTCTGATTCTCTGAATACAATGCTCCATCTCCATCTTCAGTGAATACAATGCTCCCTCGGCTTCTTTTTAATTGCGGTTTGACTTTTTTCTGTCCATATTTCCATTTTACTAAATGCAATTTTCGTTTTTTAATAAAAATATATAATTAGGTTTTTAATAATTAAGTAAAAATATAAGATTTTTAGGTGAACGTTTAACAAAATATTACATATATATTCATATATATTAAAACTATATTTACCTGCACTATTTTAAAATTATGTATTATTTAAAAAATAAATATACATGTAAAATAAACCAAAATAAACCAAACATATCCCTATATATCAGTAGTGTCTGGGAGTTGTAAGATGTATGCATACTGATACTCTGAAAAATAGAGAGGTTATTTTGTGAAAACCCCCGGCATAGTACACAACAAAGTAATAGAAAGTAAATACTAACACAAATGCAACAATAAAAATAAAAAAGAACATGAGACAAATCTGAACCCATAATTTTGTTCATACAAGACTTCTCTCTAAATTTTAAATAATTTATGTTCCCAAACTGATCAATAAATTCGAGAACACTGTTGAATATCATCCTCACAATTCTAGAGCCATATACAATTTCAGACCAACACAATCCCAATGTCCTTAAAATTCTACAAAGTATCCGTCGCAACCCTTGAATCCATAATTTGTTTCTTGAAAATATGTTTAGACATTAATCTCCATAAATTTTAAACCAACCTTACGAACCAATTACCAATATCTTCTCTTTTGTCTGAATTGCCAAAGTTTATATATATATATATATATATATATGAATATATTTATATATGAATATATTTATATTTAGGATATTTTTTATATACAAAATAGTGTTTTGTTAGGTACAAACAAAGGGATGATTTGTGCAGGTAAAAACTGTGATAAAAAATTGGTGGGGAACCGATTTCTAGTTCTAGACTAATATACATGTCGAATGTAGATATCAAATTGCCGGAGTCTATTGACATTTAGGGATAGATACCCGATCTGTTTCTGACCCAAATGGGTTTGACCCAACCCGAGATCCATATTTATGTAGTACCTAACTAAATAATAGTACTACAACATTAACGCATCACTGCTTTTGCAGGAACTACTTGACACATCTTAAACGAACAAACAAGTCTACGACAAATGAGGATGTGAGGAGAATAACACTGCTCTGTATGTGGTTGGCATCATATATGGTTGGCTTGGCATCACAAACATTTCAATAGATTTCCTCCTTCCAACATTTTAATCCTTAAAAATTAGCAAGCTTTCAGAACACAATCCCCGCATAAGAAAGTACAGCAACCAGGAGAACTCGCTTAAGATTTTAAACTCTCTAAAACTATTGGATTATATCTAAATTACACGTCTAAAGCTTAAACAAATGCCACTGCATGTACATAGTCAATGTGAATATTTGCATCCCTCCCGGATGTTAAAATTAGTACGGATAAGAAAAGCCGCGGAGATAATTGGAATCTACTCCTGACTCGCGTATCAATGCCACACGGCCAGTTCTGGCCACCTATAAAACAAAAGAACATCACTGACACAATCAAAAGAAATACCTTGCATAATTTCAAATAAAGCAAACACAACATGTTTTCATTATCCCTCGTATCCTGATTAAAAAAAGAGAAATAAAAATACAAACCTCACAGATGCCATAAGGCTCCAACAATCTTTGAAGAGCAACCATCTTGTGCAAATCTCCTGTAAGCTGGAAGAGCACAAAACAAAAAAAATAAAATAATTTAACAGTTTAAAAATGACAAAAAAACAACAAAAATACTGAAGACTTGGATAGATCATGCTAGGTAAATAACCAACTCAAAATATAGATCTTCTAAGCTGCATAAGGACACTTCAACTTAAACCTAATGAGTTGGAAACCATTTATCAAGTGTCCCTGCCATAACTGATTGCAGCATGATGGGCTACTAGGCAACAGAACCAGCAATATTTAGTGACTGAATTAGCAGTAGTAGTTGCGATTTCTCTATTACTTGCAAGTCGGCATCTCATACAAACTCACTTAAGAAAAATGTGGTAGAGCCCGTATTTAAGGATGGGTTATCGCTGTGCTGAAGTAAAACCTCCCGCAAATTAACCATGTCAATGGAAAGCCCCTTGATTATCAACCGAAATATATACGTGCACACACACACAAACATACGCACACACACACACATAAACATACGCACACACACACACAGAGATTTCTTTCTTTTCTGTTATTCTGTATAAGTTTCAACTGCATGCACATAACAAATTTACAAATACTTGGAATGAAGTCACGGACATTATTCTTAATTTTTATATAATTTCATGTTTTAAGAAGAAGATAAAACAATCATGCAACCATTAATCGCCTCGCTTATCAGCAAGTATTCAAAAAAATTAATAAGAAAACATCACAAACCTCAGCCCAATATAATATTCAGGTTTTTATGGAGAGGCTTTTATTCATGTAGCACTTAAGAGCAACTCCGATAAGGGGTACCAAGAATGGTATCAACGCCATTTGGCATGACATGGAATAGGGCATGGCACTCATGTTAGCACTCCATTGGGGTTGCAAGGGTGCCAACTTGAGATGCCAAAAGTTGGCATCCCATAAGGTATTCCAACTTTTTTGCGGGACCAAAAATGAATAAAATATTAGTTTTTTTTTTCTAATAGTACTATATATATATATATATCAGTATTGTACAATTTTTGGCATCTTTTACACGGGGTGCCTACCGTTGGAGTGGTTTTGAAAAATGAATAAAATATTAGTTTTCTAATAGTACATACATACATACATACATGCATATATATATATATATATATTAGTATTGTACAATTTTTAGCATCTTTTACACGGGGTGCCTACCGTTGGAGTGGTTTTGAAAAAAAGGATGACAAAAATGATGTGTAAGCGAGAGAACATAGAGATAGAATACTCCTATTTTTCTTAATGTGGCAGAGTTGGATCCCCTTAAGGGTGCCAACCACTGGAGTTGCACTAATAGCTTTCTAAAAGAGAGTTGTCATTAACACATTCCAGTTCCAACAACAAGATACCCATCTACCCCGACCAATTAAGGAAGTTGGACTTTGTTCCTTAACCTTGTTATGCTAATATGCCTCTTCATAATCAACATTATACAAGTCCTTTAAAGTATATGTGATGTCATTACTGATCTTCTATAACCGCGAGTCTTTGCAGATCAATGGAAGAAAAGTTAAATGGACTAATATGTGCATGCCCACAAAAACAAGATACAGGGAAATAGTCAAATAGACGAACTTGTTGTCTCAAACTCCAGCAGACTAAACACCGTTTCCAGACATAACTAGTATATAATTAGTACTGGCACCACAGTTTGAAATCCTATGACGCCACCACTTTAAATGACTCTAATTCCTCAAAATTCTAATAATGTGGATGTAACTAAAAGAGGTTGAAAAAGACAAAAAACTATTCACCTCAAGAGTAATAGTATGATCAGACACATCAACGGCTTTTGCCCTGAAGATGCTGGCAATGTCGAGAACATTTCGTCTGGCGGTTGCATTGACAGCAATTTTTATCAACATCAGTTCCCTCTCAGCAAATGGTAAGTGGGTGATATCTCTGACCTAAAAAAGACAATGAGCGCTGTAAGCATTCAGTTCTTACTTAAATGCAAAGATATCTTACAGATTCAGGCAACACATACTTAAAAAACTTCACGTGTGGGCACCGAAGAGATTGTCAAAAGTGTAGCCTAAAAGGACGTCTTTAAACTTGACGTGTGGGCACCGACGACATCAAACACATACTTATAAGAAACTTAACTCAAGAATTTATGAGCTATCTGAGTTGTTGTTTTAAACTCACGGTGCGGAGTTATTCTCTATTTACAAAATAATAATGAAACCCTATGATAATTTTTCAAACAGGGCAATTTCATTCAGTTAAATCTGACAAAATCGTCCACCACTAGGCTGGAAAAATATCGGTGTTTCCTCACGTATAATACTTAACTAAACAAAATAGATTGCTACGTCTACAAATGGACATACTGCCTGAATGTTGTAAGACTATGATAGGGTCTTAAGTCAATTATGTATAGAATACAAATGTATTAGTTTCTACTTCTTGCCTGATAGAGGGTATTAATCTTTTAAGCTGCTTACTTTGTAATCTTACAGAGAGATAATATCCTCACCTCATGAAGATCTATCAGCTTATAAAGTTGTTGCACCAACTTGCTAATTGATTCATCCGTACCAGGAACAACAGTAGTGATGCGAGAAAGCCCTTCAACTTCTGCATGTCCAACAGCTAAACTCTGGCCATCAAATACATATATATAAGAACAAAAATATCCTAATAAGAAGATACAGCAGTAGAAAATCAACTAAACCAATTAAACCTGAATGTTGTAGCCTCTTCGAGCAAAAACTCCTGTTACTATGTTCAGAACTCCAGGAACATCATTTACAAGCATCGATAAGGTGTGTGAACGAAGCCCAGTTGTCTAAAAAACATCAAGAGGACATGGTTTATTTGAAGAAAGCATTTGCAAACACTTGCACAGTTTTGTTATAACTAGGACAAATAAATAGATTGGCCTAGGAATAATCAAAGGGAAGGCCAAGTTCGGTCTATTTAAAATGGGTGATTATCAAGGTTTCCGCTTTCTGGCACATCATTGTGGGACTCGATATCCAATACTTATGTTTCAGTTATGCAGTATGCCATCTGTGCTCAAGTAAAGATTTTCATTCAAGCACGTGCTGGAAAATTGATTTTGGCGAATCACATGTGCTAGAACATACTAAACACAAAAATCATGGAGCATTTACAAGTAAAATACTTTAATTTCATTAGTGAACCTTAGGATACAGGAGAGGTAAATTGTAATTGTTGAATGTGAAATAAGAATATAAAGAGTTGTGAAACAGTCGATGTTGCGCTGATTATGCTTCCTGATGTTGCTATAAATTTCAGGTATGATTTAGCAAAAACTAAATGAATTCAGGTATGCATGTCATACCTTGCAGATAAGTTACCTCACGTAAAAAATCAATTAATAGAAGTATAGAACACATTGGCAGTATAAGAATTCCTTACGTCCTCATCATTTAGAACACCCCAGTGAGCATCAAGAACTTGCTTTACTGAAGCCTCGGAATTGGACTCAACTGGATATACATCTCCCTACAAACAAGATCACTTATCATTGTCATATACAATTGCATTAAACCAGAGATGACTAGGGAGATAGGATCATGAGCAAATAGCCGGAATTTTTTTTCCGGTAAATATCATGTAAAAATGTATAAATCAAAATCACTTATTGCCGTTCCAAACTTCAAGACAGGGAAGCGCCGGCGTATACAAGCCGATGTTTAGATTCAAGAAATATATTAAATTTAAAATTAAAAACAACAGCAGTAAAATTTGGAGAATTACACCAAGGAATGTATCAGAATCAACATAATGTGATTCTTTTTTAGCCACTTTGCGAGTATCTATAGGCATGGTTTCTTCAAGATCTGGATATGAAGCTGCTGAAAATCTCCAAAAGGGAGCAGACTCGCCCAGCTTTTCCCTTCTCAAGGCAATCTAATATAACAACAAGCCAGTTTAGAAATTATTACAATTATTAGAATTATTAGAAACTGAAATCCATTTTAAATATCTTTATACATTCCCATTTTTTTTTTGAACAGAGGTCAGAAATATGCGTCTAATAGTGCTCAAACATGAAATACAGAGATGGTGAAGAAAATGCCGGTATGATGTTATCTCGTAGTTAAAAACAACCAACCTTTCCGGTTCTAGCAATTTCTCTAATTCCAAACTTGCTTAGATTTCTTTGCACTGCAACCATCTTTCCAGGATCACCAGTTACCTGGATCGATATAAGTACTTTGAGGATTAATATTAAGTACACAAAACCTTCTGTGCATGAACGTAATTAACTGTTTGTTTGGTACATGCCCTCGTAAATCATAATAGTAATACTTTGGAAAAGAAGATGCCCAATCAAGTCTTTGAATAGATTCCACTAGTGTAGATTTGTCAATATGATTTTGATATGAGAAAATTATCATAACAGTTAAACATTTTAAATTCCTGTTACTTAGAAATGGTAAAAAAAACAGATTATTTTTAAAACTCGAGGGGTATAAGTTACCTCCAGTCAAACCATGAGATGATTTCCCATGTCCAACATTGGCAGCTTCTTGTTCCCCATATGAGGGTAACAAGAGATAAATAACCCGCCAAAAAAAATTACAAATTCCCTTTTACTTGATGGTGGTGGTAACATGGGTGGTGAGGCTCTGTCGGATAGATGAGTTTTAAATCGGTTGAAGACTATAAAAACTGATCACTAAACTACACTGTCCAGTGTCTAAACATGTATAGGAATCATTTTAAATATATTGAATGTACCAAAAGACTTGGGCTCGCTGCACATTTGCTACATGAATTAAGTGCATTAGAAATCACCTCAATTGTCAACGAATGCTCTGAAATGTCCACAACTTTTGCTCTGAATATGTCCACTAACCATATGACCTAAAGCATAAACAGAAATAGCTCTAGTGAAACATAGAGAAAAAGAAGGGTTGTGAAATGACAGGGACTTGCGTATAGCAACTTCATTATCCTGTTGTTGGTAATAATATTTATTGTTTAGCAACATCAGTACTAATTACCTCTGCCCGATACTTCGGGTCTGCATTAATCTTTATGAGCATTAGTTCACGCTCTACCTGTGGCTCTTGTGAAAGATCTTCAACCTGGTTAATGAATCATAAGGTTATCAACTGGCTAGCACTGAAGCATGTAAATACTAACATATGCTGTGCAACTGCATACGAATATTAGCTTAACGACCTTCAAAACATTAACGAGCTTCTGTAGCTGTTCCATCACTTGTTGTAACACCTTTTCAGTACCCGACACAACTATAGTAAAGAGAGCCTTGTCTTTATTTAATCCAACAGCAAGAGACTCGATGTTATACCCTCTTCGTGCAAAGACTCCTGCAATCCGATTTATCATTCCACTTTCATCGCCAACAAAAACCGAAATTGAGTGGCGCCTCACCCTGAATTAATAATGTAGAAAAATAATTGACAAAAGTTGCATTCACATCATATATAATATATGCTCTGTATTAGCTAAACCATACGGATTCGCCCCCTATATTTATGCAAAGCATAAGGTATGCAGATTACAATTCTTACTCAAACGTTTTTTTGTCAGATGCTTGTGATTCGGTTTTGATGCAGCAAGTAGAGGAAAACAACTCTTAATTGTAATCACTAAAAATAAAGCTGCTGACCTAGTAGTGTGGGTTGCAAAAAGGGCTCAAGTCATCATGTTAATTAAAAATGTCTCAATGGTACATTAACAAATTGGTCCACTACAGCAATAAGACTTCATAACATAAGAAACTTAAGGACAGAACAAAAAGCAGGAAAAGCACAAAATTTAAGAGGTAAATATCTTGTTTAGATAATTGTATCAACAATTTCCACCACGCATAAAATTTTTAACAACTGTGGATTAGTAGCTCGAACATTCTCAACTCCACATAACAACCAAACACCTATACTTTACAGTAGTACCTGAATTCTAACTCATCCTAACAAACATGTCCTAATCGAAAGCCTCTAAATCGGTACCCAACCCCTCAATTAACCGAAACCAACTCATTTCGTTATAATCTCAATCTTCAACATTTATATAAACCAAGTTTCCAAAACACACATAAATGATAACAACTGAAATATACATAACAGAATTTACACAAAACCAATTAAAATAAGACAATAATCAAACTGGAAAAACTTACTTTGATCTAGGTGAAGCTGGATCAAGAATGGAGAAAGTACTATTGCTGTTGTTGTTGTCATTGAGATGTTGCTTATCGAGATTACTGCTAGCTGAACAAGACACAACTAATTTAGAGTTACTAGGTTGTCTTGGGGTACTTAGAATTAGGGTTTTGAAACATGTGGAGTTGTTTGGGGAGACAAGAGATGGTTTGAGAGTGTGAAATGACGAGGATTGTGTTGTTACAGCCGCCATTACAACAACTCCAGAGACACGAATGGGTTCAGCTATATAAATATACAGATAGTAGATTAGATACTACACACAGTGATGAGTGAACTTTATGGACTACTTGATGACCCGCCGCTTTGTAAACCCTTATTATAATCGACTAGTTATATTTGTTTTCCCTTGTTAAATGACATTTTACAGTTTGGTCATTCTAACTCAAAAATATTTATGTTATATTATCGTACTTTTAGGCCATTTATTATTTAATTCTGTTAAAAAAATTGAAGGACTATCGACTAAATTTAAATTTGACTGTACAAGGCATGCGCTGTTTTCAAAGAATATATCGAAATTTGGCATATAAAGTTTTTCAAATTTAATTTTTTTGTGATTAAAATAAAGTACCGTCCTTAATAATTTAATTAAAATATACAAAAAATAGAACTGTAAATAGTTTATATTCAATGAATATTTAGACTTTAGAGTTATGATTTATTGTGTTCTAATTTTTCTTCTTCTTTTTTCACGATTGATAATTCTGTTAATAATAAATATTTTAATTATATATGATCTCTAAGTCAAATATGTGGTTATTAATTATAATTTGCGTAGTTCATATATATGAATGTCAGGCGATAAAAACTTGTTGTATATGATGTAGAAGATATCTCAGCTCATTCACAAATTTCTCGGTGTTGAAAGTATAATATTGTTAAATTATTTGTGACATTGTTTAATTAATAATATATGCAAAACTAATATTTATACATGAGATATGTATTTTAAAATATGTATTGTGTGTAGTAGGGTTAGTGTCATACTACATATTATTTTATTTTCCAAGTACAGAGATTAATGTAGCGTTATTTTAATCATTATTTTTTTTGAATTTTTTCAACTTTTTTCATATACAAATTCATTGATCATATATATTGAATTCACGTGCCAAACATTTTTTAAATTTGATAAAATATTCATTAATATTATTACATAAAATTCTAATGCTTTAATTTTTTTATGAAATAAATAATACGATAATTTATGTGATCAATATAATTAATTTTTCATTTTTAACATAAAATAACTCCAATCAAATCATATATAATTTCATTTATATATTATAATTTCAAATATGAAAATAAATTTTATAATAACATGAATTGTTTCATATCAAATTAAACAATTACAAGAACTTCATTGTTATATTCAAAAAAAATTAAATTCATATATAATTTTAATTATATAAAATAATTTTGATTTATATTTTTAATTAGGTTACAATCTAAAATTGTTAAAGTCAATTTATTTTTCAAATTACTTAATTGCTATATTCTTTTTAATTTAAAAAATAATTAACATCTTTCTTTTGATTCTGTATGGAACATAAATTAGAATATCAAATTTTCTTTTTAAAAATTCGTATATATTAAAAAATTACATACACAGAATTTACATTTTGATATTGTTATGTATATTTTTTTAACAAAGAGGAATATGGGAAAAAAAATGGTCGAGTACAATGTCATAACTTTACCCGACCGTGCGATAATGTTGACAAAATACTGAGTACTTTTCACAAATTGGGTCAAATCTACAACAAATCAATAAATTAATCTTGTAATTTTTATATATATATTAATTACTTACTCAATCTTATAAACGTCTCGAACACATTAATTCATGTAGATGTAGGGTGTTATAAACACCTTATTTCATTAATATAAAGTTCTCGTCGATACAGTAAACATGCTTTCGAAATCTTCTAACTGAAAAATACACTTCAACTCGATCGAGCTACGATACATTTATGAAATTTTTGTATTTTTTTAAAATCGAGGTGATTCTGATACTAAGTTCGAAATAAACCTAAATATATTGATCTAAAAGAAAAATCGAATAAATTTATGAATTATGTGTACATATACACTACTCCATTTATCCCATAATTGTAAACTTATTTAATTTTTTGCGGTCAATTTGGTCAAATAACTAAAACTTAGCATTTTATTTTTTCTTAAAATTATATTACATGTACTTTCTAACAACATAATTTTTACTGAATAAACACGTATTGTAAACTTTATTTATTTTTTGTATTAGTGTAAACACGATTATTTAAAATTATTTATTAATTATATATATAATATCATAGATTTTAATAAAACGGTTTCTTAAAAATATATTACATTATTTATTGAATACATATTATGTCTTAATTTATATATTTTTTCATATAATGACTTTCTTTTCTTTATATGTTAAATATTGATCAAAAATATTCTCTTAAATGCAACTTTAATTATTTAGAAATATATAGTTAACTAAATTCAAATATATAAAAGAAAAAACATGACAAAAAGGCTTATTTCATGAATTGCATTAAAAAATTTAAATTTTACTTTTTAACAACACACACATTTATCAAGTGTTTGATTAAAAATATAAAAGACATGGCAGCATAGTGGTATTGTGGTATGAGAACTAATGGATAGATTGTGGTTCGATTACCGGCAACAACAATTTTTCTTTTTAGCGGCACACACATTTATTAAGTGTTTGATTAAAAACATAAAAGATATAGTAGTATAGTAGTATTGTAGTGTGGAACTAATGGGTAGATTGTGTTTCGACTCCCGCCAACAACAATTTTTAACTATAGTAGATATAGGGGCAAATTCGTCATTTCACTGTGAATAAATTATCTCACTATTTTTATCCCCGTGCTATTATATACAGAATAGAAGATATAAAAATAAATCCATTTTGACATATACAATGAGCTAAATCGGTGTTTTGGTCACTCAACTGACTCGAAACTTGCAATTTAGTCATTAAAATAAAGAAACTTTCATTCAGGGTACTGACCATTGCGTCCATTAAAAATTAAAAAGAAAAACGGAGGAAGAGCTTTTCTACAACAACATTAAAGGCTATCGTAAAACAGATTTCTAAAATATCTACCCCATTTAATAGTGCGGAGTTGGAAGAAATATTTATTGGCGTCTTCTTCAGCTGTTGTGATAGTGATTGGGCTAGCAACTTAACGATATGATTTCGTCTTCAGGTTACTGCTTGTTGTTTGTTGTGTTTGACTTACTAAGCAGACCTTAACTCTATATTAGTATAATATTATTTGGCATGGGCCAAGCCCGTACGAATCTATTTTGAGACAAAATCCAAAAGACCTCATACTAATTGAATTAATTGGCTTCATATTAACTAGCAATTCTACTTCCCACAAACGATGCTGAACAACTACTGGAATAACTACCAAGTTCCAACAATCTACCCTTCACATATCAAACTCAATACATGTCAAATCTTCCTAATTATTGTGTGATCTGACTTACGCTTAACCCATACTGGAAGCTTCTGGCTCTTTGACTCCCCCTAAGCCCTACTAAAAGGCCAACACATATTTTCTTAGATACATTATGAGAGCTCATCTAGGATTGTTAGGCCTCACACTCATGGAGTCAAATGTCTACCATTACTAGCAAACTACCCTCTCACAAAAGATGTGTGACAACACCTAACAATTTGCCAGTTCACACATCAGACTCGATACATGTCAAATCTGCTTCCTGATTATGTGATCTTACTTGTTCAACTTTTTAAGTATGATTAAATACACATTAGTACGATATTGTACACTCTGATTTGAATCCTGCACGGATTTATTTTTGGTTATATCATAAAATATCTCATACTAATAGAGTTAACTGACTACTTATTAACTATAAAACTGTCTATTTACACAAACGAGGTGGGATAACTCCTAAAATTTTATATGTTGTGGGCTCATTTCTTAGATTTGAGAAAGATCAAGGTACAGTTAGTAGTGGCAAGATCGACGACCGATGCGGGGTATAAGGCCATGACGCCGATATGTATGAAGTGACTTGATTGTTATTCTTTCTCAAAGACACAGGTTTAACTGACTCACGGCTAATAATCATCAGGAATGATAATCGAGTTGTAGTTACGATTATTGCATTATGGTTTCTTGTAAAAGAACCAAACACATAGAAATCGACTACCTTTTTATAAGAGACGAAGATTATTGAAGGAGTAATATAGGGTGTTTCACTTGACCCCGATCCAATCCTCAATCCGATATGTCGTGAATTTCGTGTTTTTTCAGGTTCAGGACAAGGAGCATAGAAAATTATATAAAAAATAGGGTATCAGGGTGGGAGGGATTAGTGTCTTCATGTCCTGATCCGCCCCGAAATTTCCCATTTTCCATTCCCCGACCATATCTCCCTTCCATGATCCCCAAATGCAATATACTAATATATTTAAATATTAATATATTAAATAAATTATTATAAATGGGTGTGAGTCCTACATATGTTTGTTAGAAAACAAGGAACCAAAAAAGGCAGATGGGGGTCAATAACTAGTTTAAAAATTTTAAACCCTTTTTATATTACTTGAAAAACCAAGAAATGAAATAAATTATTACAACTTAAAGCATATAAAGACCACATACATATATAAATTTACCTTATATGTATAAAAAGAAATTGTTGTTACAGCTCCTAAGATAAATAAGGTTATTTTCTTAGCTTCTTCTCAAGAATATTTTCTTGAGTTGGCTTACAGAGAGAGAAAATATTGCAAGATATTTTTGCTAAATGTTTCGCATAGCTAAAGATGGGATGTGCACAATATAAATAGAACTAGTACTACTCAGTGTGCACATTCATTCACAGTAAGCAATCTTATCCTGCTAGGGGTCACGTGAGAGCTTTTGCAAGGACCGATTAATTCCGTTATTCGCTCATGATCTTTTGTTTCTTGCATTGTTTTCTTTCTATATAAGTTTGATTATAGGCTTGACACATGTTCATGGATCATCTTCATGCACAATATACTGTATTGATATGTTTCTTCATTTATGGTCATTTGCACCTTCATTTGTTATGTTGTGAAGAGGTCAAGTGAATATATCGTAGACTCCATTTGACTTGACTATGTTATCCAGTCTATTTAGGACTTCTCGATGTAGTATAATTCTGCACTTCATGGTTTAACATTTTTCTTGACTTATCGGTGTAATACAAAATTAGACTTCTCGATTTAGGTCAAGTTTGAACTTCTCGACATTAGTCAAAATTGAACTTCACGGAATAGCTGTAAATTGAACTTAACTACATGGCTTTGATATACTTCACGATATAGCTCTTCTAGTTTCACAATATAGAATTTATTACATTTTTGCAACTGTATTAGTCTTCTTTACTGCTTGAGTAATTTTCATGAATTTCTACTAAATTGATTTATTCTATAACTATTATGCACAAGACTGTTGCATAAGAAACCCTAAACTGTTATAACATTATGAGTTGTCCAAAGGACAAACAGAACAAGTACATTAAAATTGATCACCAATACAAATGGTAAACTCCATTTGATCATGCAAAGTAAACATTATAATTTAAGTAGGCTTGTTATGATGGTACAGACACTTCATGTACCTAACAATATTCATAAATTTAGAATATTCTATTCAGTTTTTTAATTAAAAATATTCATACTAAAATAAATTTTCTTTGTTTTATTTTTTATTTTAAGCAATAAACAAATACCAATTCAAAATAATGTTTAAAATATGACTATATATATATTAAATTTAATATTTTAAAAATCATAATACAAAATACATAAATTTTTTTAAATAAAAGAAATAAATCCTCGACTTTCCGCATGAGATCCCCGTTCCCCGTCCGGGCGGGGATCGAAGAGCAAAATAATTTCGTTCCAGGAAATGAGGCAGGTTTGGGAAACTGAGTCGGGGATAGCACTGTCAATCATGTCAACCCTGAAATGACCCGACACCCATCGCTAGAGTAGTAATAATTTCATATGTGCCATTATTCTCGCAACTAGTAGAAATAACAATATAACCACTTATAATCAAGCAACATAACTTTCTATTACACAAATTTGGAGGTTCAACATGCATATCCCCTCCTCTCCTCTCAAGATAGAGTAATGAGTTATTAGTTCAGTAGTCTTTTAGTCAATTAGATATAATAAATGACCATATTGTTATATGCATGGAGATTGATGTGTCAAAGACATACTGATTAGGATTCATAAATGACTTGTTGACAATGCAGTAGAAGTATCTTAATATTTTAGAACAAGAAAATCATTTTTGTTATTATCTCGGGTTATTAGAATTGTAATATATTGTAATAATAAAAGGATTGGTGTGTGATGCGGTCTAGTGTGTGTGAATTACAGGTAGTTTGCATTACTGACGTTCCGTTTTCTCTCAGTATATTCTTTATGATGGTTTATCTCTTTATCTCCTATACGGCTACACACCAATGGAAATTGAATTTAAAAACTACTTGAAATTTGTAAATGCCCCTCTATTCAAATATTGGGTCTTTACCAAGCTGAGCATTAAAGAAATTCATCATGTTGATAATAACTTGCTTTGTAAAGTCTTCCAACAAGTATAGCCAGACTAACAATCTCCTACAACCAGAAAGCTATATTGAAATCGTGCAAATTGTAAAAACCAATCACACTGCTATTTTTGCCTTTTGTCATTACCCGAAAAATTTAGTGCATATTTTTGCCATCATTTGTTAATTAAATTTGACTATAAATAATTAAAGATGATATTTTGAAAGTATATTAGCTATTTGAATCCATGTAATTTTTTTCTTTTCATAGTTTTGATGTAGTCCTGGTCCTTTTTTTTATAATTTATGTTATTAAGTTTGGTCTCTTCTGATTTGAGAATGTAGAGATCATGTTTCAATAGAGATTATGTCAAATAAATAGTGATTATTGTAGTAATAAGAATTGGGGAGATTATATTGCAATGAAGATAATGCCACAACAAATA
Organism: Apium graveolens; assembly: GCF_009905375.1. Classification (NCBI taxonomy): domain Eukaryota; kingdom Viridiplantae; phylum Streptophyta; class Magnoliopsida; order Apiales; family Apiaceae; genus Apium; species Apium graveolens. Next base: position 28,998,367 of record NC_133648.1, on the reverse strand, counting down.
ATGATTGCGGTGGTAAACGTGCATAAGAAAACACATACATAATAGTGATTATGAAGAGTGTTTATATATTTTATGTCAATAAAAATAGATTGGATGCCTGTTTTAATTAATTTTTAAAAAATATTTATAAATTGAAGTTACTACTTATTACAAATTATTACTAGAGTACAGACGCATACAAAAAATTAGACATCGTTGATCAAAATTTTGTTAGATGAAAATGTGTTTGAGGGCTTGAAATTAGGTTCGTAAAGAGGATTTACATCGTCATGTATTATATCTAATTTTAAGTTGTCTACAAATCCTAAATGATTTTAAATCACCAAATTTATTCAATAATTTGAATATATATAAATATATTATATACGACTACACATTATACAATATATTATACTTTCATTTATAAAATATATGATTACATTTTGTGTGTATGTATATGACTTATGTAATAATTTACATTACTAAAATTATAAAACATATCAAAATAATATATATTAGCACTAAATCGTACCTAAAACATATGGTAGTTTTACTTCAAATTTTAAATTGGACATAATATCTAATATTACACACCTTTTATAAAATTATTTCACCAATTCAAATCGTTCAATTCAATTCAAATCGACGTAAAATGGCTTTTGATGGTTGATATGCCCGCTTTCGATTCTCAATCCAGGTTACTGTGTTTAAATGGTTATCTTTATTTAGCAAAAAAATGGTTATCTTCATGATACGCAATTACGCACGGTCAACATATATATATATTATTTCTTTTTTTTACTACTATAATTATATATTTAGCAAAATAATTGATTTTTTTATTAAAGGTATAATTAGTACTCAATTAAAGATAAAACTGGGTTGTTTCATAATTAGTTACAAAGATGTAAGTATTTTATTTATTTTTTAAAAGATTTAAATATTCCTCAAGACAATATGTGAAATTTTCATTCTCTTTTTCAAATAAATTGACTCGTACGTTGTATATAACTTGCCAAGTAATATATGTAAGTTTTAACTATAAAAAATTTCAGTAAATTTTGGGGTGAGTGAGAATTATGGACGATAAAAAATCACTTGAGTTATCTAATCGCATAGGTAAAATTTCTTAAAATATATATTATAATATATTATTTAAATAATATTATATATATAGGCCTTTACTTCATAAAGAATTATTTTATATGGAGAACAGTGGAGAATTATTGATTTTATTATAGAATCCCATCACAAACTGTAAAATTTTATTTTTAAAAATATATAATTAGAAACTAATCTAGAATAATAATTATATTTGAATATAATAAAAAATTTAACAATTAAAATTTTAAAAAATTAATTAATTTTAAATTTGATTTTACAGTGGAATAATTTTTTGCAAGTGTGATTCTACTATAGAACCAATTTAAGCTTTTACATTAAATTTTAAAGATTTTTTATATAAAAATTGTGTATCTTCGATTTTTAACTTGGTATTTAAATTTTGTAACTATATATGATAAAAAATGAAATAAATTATTTATTTTATAATTTTAATATAATGATTCTCCAATATAAGACGGTTTTTCACGGAGTGCCACCTATATCTATTTATACCATATTATAATAGGCGAAATACTAAAAGTTTGGTAGTTGGTCGGTCGGTATTTATTGAAATTACTTAATTTATCCTTAACAATTTGTTTAATATACTAACTAAAATTAAAGTCAATTTCTACTTTTCTATTACTTTAATTGATATATATATATATATATATATATATATATATATATATATATAATATTTTGTCTATAGAACGGCTACTACTCGGACATGCTCGCCCCTGCCCCAGTCACCTGCATCAATTCACTTTAACCTCCGATTCTCCAAGTTCATCACCGAAGACATGGTTAATAAAGGACCAAACTAATGAGCAAGATAATATAAAATATGTTATCTATTTATTCATACTACATTATAATAACGAAACATTGAAATTTTTGGTACTTTACCTATTTTTTGATATGCCATGATTTTATCAAATTACACATACTTATAAATTTATTTATCTATACTATCTATATTGTATTATAATAAACGAAAATATAAAAGTTTGGTTGACCGTTAACGGCCAATCCTAATTCTAATTGATATTAAAATCAATTTCCTCTACTAATTTAAATTCTAATTCATATTGAATTCTATATTATTATAATAGATGTTTAAGTCAGTTCTTTTTTCAAATTTAAATTCTAATTAATATTAAGGTCTATATTATTTTAGTTAATATTAAGTCAACTTACTTTCCAAATATAATTTTAATTTAATTAAATTCTAAATAATATTTATTATAAAAACCAATTTAATTAATATTTAATAAACTATAAAATAGATATTAATATCCATTAGACAAAATAAATATCTATATCTACGCAATCAGAAGATAATTACTGACTTGAGATAAAATAAAATAATTTGCATTATTTATTCATGATAAAATTATATTATATTATTGATCCAAGATATAATAACATTTAAAACAAACTAAATATAATTAACTATATTTAGTTGATATTAATATGCACTGGCTAAGACAAAATAATAAATATTACTTATCCAGCTAAAAAATATTATATAATTGATACAAAAAAATATAAAAATCAAATATAATTCGACCAGCTAAAACAAAATCATATATACTATGTGTCCGGGTTAAAACTGTTACCATAATCTGCGAATAATACAAACAGTATAAGTGTGTGTGTGAATAACAAAGTAATAAACTGTGAAAATAAACAAGAAGGACATAAAGGAGACGTTCTTGAGTCCAGTCATATAACTGTCTCCTTAAAGCTATCACATCCCTCACCGTATGTGCGAGCGTTAGCCTCCCAGGATAAAATGAGAAAACGACGTTGTTGCACGAACAGCGCCTTCGACGACAAGAATGGAACAAGAAACTATAACCGGAAGAAAGTAGGTTTTGTGTTTAGGAGGCGACTGTGTGATATATTTCGAATGAATAATAATTAACCCTAAACCTGATATGATAATATATAGGCTCGAGGGAAACGTGTGCGCTACTTCACGCGTAATTAAATAAAACGCGTTAATTAATAATCAAATATGTAATTGAATAGGATTATTATTACGCCAAATCAATTATAATAATTCGTAATAAAAAATGAATTAAGAATTTAAAAGCCCAATCCCATTGGAAATTAAATTTAGTAAAACTAGTATGTAATTATTCGAGCTAATTTTCCGCTATATTCGTGTCCGCACGTCGCACACGCGGGCAAGCTCCAAGGCTTCGCAAGCCTCAGATTGCCCCTAGAAAGCCCAAGATTTGCACCCCCCTTGCGCGCACGTAGGTGTTGGAGCAATACATAAGTAACACATTTGAACACTACATAAGTGTTTTACTATATAAAGTTATGCATTCTCCATTGCAAATTCAATGTGGGACTTTCATTCTTTTACACAAATTTCACTACTAAGAAACTAACTTTGGTTGTTCATATCTCATCCATCTCTTAGTCATTTTGAGTGATTCAAAGTGCCTTGGAAAGCTCTCTCGGAGTGAACACATTCCAAGTGTTAGTCGTCGCGCGAACGCAACATTCGTCCACTCAAACTATGGCTCAAATTGACTTGACAATGTGGGACTACAACCCACATTTTCCAACAACCCCCACATAGATGAGATTGACATTTTAGTAGCACACACCAGGTAGACAGACATTGAGTTTGACTTGGTGATAGTTTTTTCGATCATATATAGCATACGATAGGAAGAGAATGCTCCTTGAACCTTCGCTCGAATAAGCATGCCGACTTTACTGGTAGACAGTAGACGTGTTTATCCTTGAACTGTTCGACCTTTTGTATAAATGATGATATACTTATCACTATATCCTTTCTGACTTATTCAGTTCTCATGAGTATGCCCATTTTGGCCATGGAACATCGTCCTGGTTCTGCAGGAGTTTCCAAAGAATTGTGTCTCGCAATTCTCCTTTGAAGTGACCCCACTTCTCTCCCACATAGGTGATCTTTATCTTATAGAGTAACCCGCATTTACTCAACTGAATTCCATGCGTTCACTCCTGTACTCCATGTATTCGCCAAAAGATCATTAAAAGCTCAAAAGCTTAACCTCGTACCATAGGGGTCTCACTGTTTCCTCATCATAGGAACATGTTTGGGGTTTCCCCCACAGTGATTTGGTCATCATGATTTAGTTGGCCCATTGAACCAAGTTCTTGGGATCTCCAGTCAGCATTGGTTGGGTGTCCACCATGGCGTCGTTAAGCAGCAGGCTTAAGGCCCATCCCTCTCGATGATTTCTCAACCACTTCTCTTGATAACCCTCTGGTTAGCGTATCCGCGATATATAGTCAATGGTGATATTTTCGGTTGAGATCAATTATTTAATGGAACTATGTCGTCGTATGTCACGAGACTTTCCATTATACATCGTGCTCTGTGCTCAACCAATAGCGGATTGTTGGGTTTATCACATACACAGAAGCATGGTTAACAGTTAAAACGCTCAAAACCCCCATATAAATCGCATACAATTTGTGAATAAATTCAGGGATCGATTACTAACCTTTAAAAGCGATCCATGGATGTTGTATGAAGATCTCTAGCAGCTGCTTCTCAAGTGTGAAGCACTCTACCAGTATGCACAAGAGATCGAAACAATTGAGGGAATAAGAGGCCGAGAGAGAATTAGAATTGCCTCATTTTTCTTTTCTTCTTAAAAATGAGGGTTGAGGCTATTAGGTTTTATAATAGCGTATCTACAGACCAAATTTTCAGCTGAAATTTTTCCATAAAATAATATTATTATTAATCTCATGTTTTGATTAATCTCATTAATCCATTAATTAATAATTAAAACTCCTTTAATCATTAATTCTTTTTCTAAACTCTTTAGAAAGATAATTCTCTCACTAATTTAATTTCAAAAATTAAATTCTTAATTAATAACATTAAGAAAGCATCTTAATTATTTTATAATAAATTAAATCATATTTAATTAATTATAAAAACTATTAATCAATTGTTTATTTCATAAATAAATAATGACTAGTTATTATTAAATTAACTTCTCCACCAATAAATCATTCTCTTTATGGTGTGACCCTGTAGGTTCAATATTAGAGCCGGTAGTAGAAATAAATAATAATAAAATCATTTTATTATTATTTATATGAATTCTTTAGCTCAATAAATTTAATTAATAAATTAATCATATTTATTCTACATCGTAAGAGATACTTCTCAATATATCGTGACTATCCGGATAATATGAATTCACTGCTTAGAATACCAAGAACCTATTCAGTGAATAGTTACCATACAAATAATTCCTTCTACCCTACAATGTCCCAATTAAATACAAGGCATTAATCTCGTGTCAAGTCTATCTAATTTAATCATATGTTTTCCTCTTTGGTATGCCTAGTCCTGTTTAATTCAAATTTGAAACTTCTTTCTAATTTCTTTCACTCTGGCCAGAGATTCCTGAACTAGCATAAGTGGAATACCATAGGACATTCTCTTCTTTCACTAGAAGGGGCAGATCCTTTATTGATCATTCACTATTTTTGTGTACAAATTCCTATACCCAGAAGAGCCCTTATTGTTGTCCCTGGAGACTAAGAAATAAACCAAAGTATAGTTCGGTGTACACAAGATGAGTATGATGACCTCAAGTTTAAGGACACTTGTACAACTATCACTATGTGAACAACTATTGACATGTGAGTGAACTCCGTCAGTTGTCCAGCTGTGTGAGTCATGTTCAATGAACTTATTATATAATAGGCACCTACATACTTTCTATAGTGTCACCACAAAAATATCAATAAGAACAGACAACCTTCATAATGAAGCAAACATAATATCTACCGATCTTTGCGGATTACTAATTACCAGTTAGTAATCCTATAACCAGGAACTATTTAAGTTCAGAGTTATCATCTTTTAGGTATCATTATTATGATCTCATTATAATCCATAAAAGCTTTACTCTAAATTATGGTATATCTTATTTAAACACTTAAATAGATAAAGCCCGTAATATAAACAAACAAGTATTTTATTAATTAATTGAAATTAAACTAGATTACATAAAAGTTATTCCTAAATCATCATACATTATTGGACTTAGGACACATCTCTTTCAATCTCCCATTTATACTAAAGCCAATCACTCTTGTATCTAATACCCATCTTGTCTTTATGAAGATCAAAGTGACTTTGAGAAAGTGGCTTCATTAATGGGTCTGCTATGTTGTTATATGTTTTAACTCTCTTGACGTTGACATCTCCTCTTTCAACAATCTCCCTAATTAGATGAAAGCGCCGCATGACATGCTTGGAATTCTTATGAGATCTTGGTTCCTTAGCTTGTGCTATTGTCGTATTGTTGTCACAATATAACATTATTGGCTCTTCTATGCTAAGAACAACTCCCAGCTCAGAAACAATTTTCTTCATCCAAACAGCTTCTTTTGCACCTTCACTTGTAACTATATATTTTGCTTCCGTTGTGGAGTCAGCCGTCGTTGACTGTTTGGAACTCTTCCAACTAACTGCCCCACCATTTAGGGTAAACACATACCCTGACATGGATTTACTATCATTTATTTCTGACTGAAAACTAGAGTCTGTATACCCCTCTATTTTCAACTCAGAACCCCCATAAACAAGAAAAAATTCGTTATTCCTTCTTAAGTACTTCAGGATGTTTTTCAGCGCTTTTCGGTATTCTTCACTAGGATCGGACTGAAATCTGCTTGTCACACTAAGTGAGGGAGTAACATCAGGCCGAGTACATAACATCGCGCACATGATAGATCCTATTGCAGAAGCATAAGGAATCCTAATCATACTTTCTCTCTCCTCAGATGTCTTTGGAGACATTTTCTTGGAAAGAGAAACTCCATGGCTCATGAGAATGAGTCCTCTCTTGGAGTTTTCCATGCTATATCTCTTTAGCACTTTTTCGATGTATGTACTTTGGGTCAATCCTAACATTCTCTTTGATCTATCTCGATAGATCTTCATTCCAAGAATGTAAGATGCCTCTCCCAATTCCTTCATTATGAAGTTCCTATGTTAGGTCACACAACACTATGTAAGGGGGTTGAATATAGTGTTTATACAATCAAATCAATTTAGAACACAAGTATGTAATAGTAATCAAGTTTATTCAATATAATAAGCTCTGTTATAAAGTAGGTTAAACCTCTCTCAGTGATGAACACTATCACTAAGAGCTGCTAGGTTACAATGAATAATGTTCTCGTGAATGATAACACATATAGTGTAAACCCTAAGCTGTGTTTATATAGTACACAGTTACAAGATATCTTCTAATTGATATGGAATATAATTCTGTCTCCTAAAATATATCAATCAGATATTATCTTTTTACAAGTCTTCTAGTTGTCCAACTCTTCATGCATATCTTCTTTTGTTTTAGTCCAGATCCTCTCCTTTAAATCAGCTACATTCCTTATCTGAAGTACCCGCACTTAAGTCCTGATATAAATCCTGACGGCCTTAAGTTTTGATATAAGTTCTGACTTCAATAAGTCCTGATTTCCAGTAAGTCCTGATAAGTCCTGATATTAAGTTCAGAAACTAAACACAAATCAGATTAGACATGACATCACAAATATATCTAACAATCTCCCCCAACTTGTAAATTATGAAAAATATACAAGTTAATAGATTTGATGATGTCAAAAACATTTAAGTACAAATGCAATGAGAGTTTATTTAGACAACTAACTACAACTTAACAGTTAATGTAGCTTTACCAATATCACTGGATCAATATGAATCCAAAGTGATTCCTTGTAAAGTCTTTTACCAGCTTGTCTTCAGTTTTTCTCAGAACTTCAACTAACTGTGCTTTGACTTGCATCAGTTCTTCATCTTCATTGTCACCAATTTGATAAATGGATGTTCTAAGTGCTGGAATAGATGTTCTTTCAAGACCATCTCCAAGTCTGATAACTCTAGGATGTGAAGAGTCTTCATTATAGCATAGACACTTTCCTTTCAGAATAACTTCCACCTTAGCAGAGTTCTTCCTCATAGGAATTTCTCTTCTATTATCTTCAATTATTTTTGGAATGTACTGAGAAGCCTTTGTACCAGAGATTCTGAGAAGATCTCTTATAGCCTTCAAATATATTCTGACCATCTTCTTGTAACATCAGATTTTACTTCCAGAAGGTAGTGAATATGTTGAAGCTCTTTGACAGACTTCTTTAGCACATCAGTATCAACTAGTCTGTAAGTTCTGCCATCATTGAGAAATAAGATCAATTTCTCTTTTAGATCATCTTTATCATGAGCATCCATCACAATTTGAGCAGACATCACTTTGTCAAGGTGCTTTTGTTTGATTTGTTCATATGGTTTGTCTGTCAACATGAAAGGAACTCTGAGAGTAATTTCTACTCCTGTTTGTATCTTTTCTTCATCAGAACCTAATCCAGCTCTATCTCTAGGTTGCTTGGCTCTTAACCCAAACATTGCAAGTTGATTAATCATTAGATTGGACTTAGGTTCCACTGGAGTAGCTTTTTTCCATAGCAGGTTCTTCTTATCAGCAATTGTCATCTTGTTCAAATCAACTTGAGCTTTGTCAGAGGTTGATGTCTTGATGACTTGATCAGGATTTGCTGTTTCATTTATACCTTACTTTTCAGAAATGTCTTCATTCTGTAAAAACTTGAGCTATGTCAGAGGTTGTCTTAGATTCTTCTGTTATCTTCTTTCTTTTCAGAGTTTCAACAGTTTCATCTTCTTCAGTTGTATCATCAAAAACCTGAACCAAATTGCACACATGATTCATCAGGATTTGAGTAATCTTCATCTCATGTTTCTTTGTTAGTTCATCAATCTTTCATTTCCCTTTTGCCTTGGGATTAATTTCAACTTGTGATCTTGTCTTGGGCTTTGAAGCCTCAGAAGTTGACCTTTCCTTGATCACAATGCCTTTTCCCTTAGGTCTTGGAGGTTTCTTTGCATTAGAATTTTTAGATTTAAGATGTGTCTTCTCAGCTGCAAATCTAGGTTCTTCCTCCTTTAGAGTCTCTAAATCCATTCCAGGATTATGCTTGAGAAACAATCTTTTAGCAATTTCTTCATCAAGAGTCTGAATCTTGGGATCCTTATAGTAGACAGTACTCTCCCTTCCCTTAAGCTTCAGAGTTTGTAAAAACTTCTGAGAGTTTTGACTTCCAGACTGAATCAGAATATCAGGCTTTGTTATCAGACTTTGATCATCAGAACTTGCTTTCAGAATGAAAGGACATCTTCGATATTTATTTATTTTGGTATTTGCATAATTTAACATAAAATTTAATACACGTATATCCTCTCCAAATAGGCATGAATTTAATTGACATAATCAAAAGTGAAAAGCTATATCTAGCAAAATATTTTCAAAAATGTTTTTCAAAGTGTATTTATATTTTAAATATTAATACAAGAGCTATTCTAATTTGCTGAAAATCAAAAATATAATATTTTAAAGAAATATACTCCAAAGCAATGAGATCGTAAAAGAACTATCAAAAAAATGATTTTTCTTAGGCTCTCCTGCAATATTAATAAGGCAACAAGTTTGAAAAAGGAATATTAGGACTTGGATATTCTTTAGAAGGCATGTGCTAAATTTATTTCAAAAATAGATGGTTTTAAAATGGATAAAATATATATCTTTCATTCCATAAAATATTTATAAATTCAAAGATATATTTTTACACTCTTAGAAATTAATATTTGATTAAAGAATATTAATATCTCATTTTATTCCCCGCCTCTTATTTTTCCAAGTAATTTTCTCTCGTATCTCAAATATAATATTTATCGGAGAAAATACTTTTAAATACTTAAAAATATTTCCCACACTCTCAAAATATTTTATATTTAATTAAATATATTATAAGTATTTATCTTGGCCCAAAATGATCCAACAATGTCTATATGTTTTCATAAAAGATCGTTCATATTTTATTTGGAACTGAATCCTGATTTAATCGTTTTAAATCCAAATAAAATACTTCCACTTGCTAGAAAATCATTAAACTTAAGATTTGTCACTTAAATGGTATTTTCTATGCATGGTTAAAGTTTCGTAATTTTTAAGAAATTTTGTCTGGGTGGGATTTTTTCTGGGTATTGACCAAGACTTTGACCGAGCGTTTGACCAAGCTACCTTTGACCAAAATTGACCAAAACTTGCAGATCATCATTTTATGATATTTAGGTAATTATCATATTTTTGGTTGAATTTATTAAAGGGTTTTCAAAGTCGTTATATTTAATGGTGCTAATTACTTAATTAACTAAGTAATTAATGATTAATTGAAAAAGTTAAAAACCATTATTATATAATTAATAGTTGCTGGGATTTTTCTTGTTTGTCCTATATGCAAGTTGCAAACAAACACACCTTATCCTCCATGTCATCAATCCACACCACTCTCTTCATCCACCATTCAATTTAACTCAATCTCAACCACTCCCTTCAACTAACTCCTTTTATAAATAAACACCCACCCCCCACCATTTTAAAAAATAAGCTAAGAGCTGATTAATTGCTGGGAATTTTCAAGAAGTATTCTCTCTACACACTCTCTAATATCCAAACCCAAATACTTCATCTCAAAAACCTCTCTCTTACAAATATATATCTTATATTCAAGGTTTTTGATCTTCAAGCTTAGTTCCACCAACCAAGCTCTATCGTCCCAACCAAAGCTCATCCATACCACTTCCTTGCCTCCCGAAGGGCTGCCCAAGTTCGACCAACAAGCCAAAATCCGTCCGAACTTCCGATGAATTTTTTCGGCGAACTTTTCTGGCGAACTTTTCCGTTCATCTCTTAAAAGTGGTAAACCTCTTAGCTTCCATCTGAGTCTTAACCGACCACTCTTAATATTCATAAAAGAAGCTTAGTAACACCTTCTCTTTATCTCTACAAGCTCTTATATAGAATAATTTAAAGAAAAACAAATCCGTACAAGAATTATTTTCTACAAATTATACACTTCTAGCACGAAGTGATAATTTAAACAACGCTTGGTTTATATTCCTAACTAGCACCTTTAGTGTTTCGTGGGAATTAAATTACAAAGTTTGCATTTTATTCTTTAAACTTAAACGCACTTTTTTTGGCCATATATTAATATATTCGTTATAATTGTTTAACAAAACTTAAACGACTTCTCATACTAACACCTTTAGTGTTCCGTGGGAAAAACTTAAGGCTTATATTATATATCTATATATACATATTTATTATAATTAGTTAAAAGATTTAAGTGAATTCCCTTACCAACACCTTTAGTGTTTTGTGGGAAAATCTTAAAGCTTTTAAGTAAATATAAGTATATATATAATCGTATAAGAATTAAGCAACTTCCCTTACTAGCACATTTAGTGTTTTGTGGGAAAAACTTAAAGCTTATATTGTATTATATATACACATATAAACTGTGCTAATATAATTTAAACTCTGCTCTTATATTGTTTTGATATATTGTGTTTAAATTACGCACCTTTTATTTTCTCGGCCAAATATTTTATAAGTGCAAATAGTTAAAGAATAAGTGTAACACTCTCGATTTATAAAAGTCTACACACGACTATATTAAACGAGACATTATTTTATCAAAGATCCGAAAGCTATAACGCTTCACTAAGGACTTGATATATTTATTACTTCGGAAATAAGATATATTATTCGAAACGAAGTAATACCAAGTATACATTAACATTCACTTAATCTAAAGAAAAGTATACGTTAATATATTCTTTTAAGAATATTTGTTCTTAATCCGGTCTAGTTAAGTGTATTACTAGTCCAAACTCTTTTTATCTATAATGGGTATTGTTTCCTAGATATTGTCTTCTTCGTTTTACAGTGAGATGAAGTATAGTGAGGTGATTCTCGTTCTAAGACCCAAATCCTAGATGTACTAACGGGGAGTTAGTAGTCTTCGCACCGTGAGGAAGAGGAAAGACCGAACACCAACTACTGAGATCCAAGACCGTCAAAAGCTTAGAAGGACAAAGACTACACCAAGGGTTCTACATCAATTTTGAAGAAATAACAGGGTGTTATTGTCTAAGATAGGTTGTGTAGGTTACATATTTATTTTGAGGTGGTAACCCGGAGTTACGCACCAAGACAAGTATTTGTGGGGTTGTAAAGGCTTCTCTGCCTACGTAAGGAGCAAGGTTATTTTAAGGGAAAAACTTGGGTCCTGGAGAGGAGCTCGGGGACTGGACGTAGGGGTGAACGAATCTATTAGAGGTTGCGTCATTGCGAACCAGGATAAATCTCCCGTGTGGTATTTTCTTCCTTGTCTTTTATTTCTGCACACATAATCTGCATCGGTAAAATATTTAAAACGGTATAAATATTTTTAAAACGCCATAATAATTTTTAAATTGGTAATAAAGCTATTCAACCCCCCTTCTAGCTTAAAATAGCCCTTTTACGGGACCTAACAATTGGTATCAGAGCAGTGCTTTTTAACGTGTTTGTTAAGTGATTTGCAGATTTACAGGCACAACAAAAAGTGATATGAAATGGTGTATCTAAATACCATCGGCTGTGTTGAAGATCTATCTAGCTCTCGCCCTCCTCTATTTGACGGCACCAACTTTGCAACATGGAAAACGAGGTTTCGTATCTATGCTAGATCTCAAGGAGTCAGAGTTTGGATGACCATAGAAGATGGAGTCGTTATTCCTACCAAAACGGTTGATGACATCATCATCGAAAAGAAGGTTAGTGAATATAACGCAATAGAGGAAGAAAGAATGAATATAGCTGCTAAGGCAGAAATTGTACTCACAAGTGCACTTGCTGAAAAAGAATATAAAAGAGTAAATAATTGTAAGTCAACACAAGAAATGTGAGATAAATTAGTGGTTACCTACGAAGGAACCACAGATGTAAAAGATTTTCGAATGGACACTTTGATCCAAGAATACGAGAACTTTAAACTCCAAGAAGGAGAAAATATCATCGACATGGAAACTAGATTCACTCGCATTGTCGATGAACTATCTTAACTCTGAAAGAGTTAGACACAAAATGAAAAGAACCGAAGAGTTCTTAAATCATTACCTCCAAGTTGGAAGGTTAAAGTAACCACAATCAAAGAGATGCACAATCTCAATGATTACAAAATAGAAAATCTATTTGGAAATCTTCGTGCATACGAAGAAGATAATCTACAAGAAAAAGTCATTCCAAAAGTTGAAGATAAAAAGAAAAATATGGCTTTAAAATCCATACTAATAGATGAAGAAGAAAACAATGATGAATTAAACGAAGAAATCCAAAATCTCGATGAAAGCGAAATTGCTTTACTTACGAGACAACTACGTCATGTGCTTCAAAGCAAAGCTCAAAGACGGAAAAGGCTTCCTTAAATCAAATAATCAACAAAGAGTCTTTAACTCAAATGGAAGGCCAAATTACTCTCAAAATTACACTCCTAACTATAAGAGTAATTTTCCGTCAACGAGCTATAATAAAGGCAAAGGTATACAAAATACTAATATATATAATAATAACACTCCTACTTACACTCCTCCCAAACAAAAAGAACAAAACATGGAGGAAATACAAGAGGTGTGTTACGAATGTAAACAACCCGGTCACTTTAAACGATAATGTCCTAAATTTATAAAAGGACGATCTCTCGTGGCCGAAAACGGGTGGGATTTAAGTGAAGATGAAGAAGCTCCGGAAGCTAGTGAAGAAATTGTGAATCTATGCTTAATAGCTATTGGGGATGCATCTACTTTAAAGGAAATCTCCACTTCAAATCAAGAGGTAAGCCTTTCTTCAAACTTCATTCAATTACATGAATCCAATTTGAATCTTGTAGATATGAATAATCAAGATTTAATTGAACTTTTGGTAAACATTAACAACAAGTATAAAGATATTGATAAAAGACATCATCTATTATGGTCCGAGAAAATGAAACTCGAGAAAATACATTATAATCAAAGTAAAGAGTTTACTCGGATGATGGATTCAAAAGTCCAATATGAAGAAGAAATTTCATCTCAAAATAATCAACTCCACTTACTAAAAATTGAGAATAATACCCACAAGGAAAATATTCTCAAACTAGAAGTGGAAAATGTATCATTGATTTTCTAATCTGAAGAAATGGAAAATGAGAAGTTACAAATAAATGAAAATATTTGTAAACTTCATGTTGAGTTGTTGAACTTAAAAATACAAAACGAGTCACTCAATCAAGAAAGTTCAACAACTAAATCTCAAATAAACAATCTTGAAAAAGAGAAAGAGCTACAACACACCAATGAGCTTAAAGAAAAAGATTTAGAATTAGAAGGTCAACGGTTAAAACAAGAAAATTTCAAGCTCATATCTCAAGTTAATGATCAAGAAATATTTCTTAACAACAATATTGATGCCTTAAACAAAGAAAAAGAAAATCTTGAAATTGTTATTCAAAGATTTACAAAAGGAAATGAGATATTAAATAAAATGGTACATTTAAAAAAATCCTTTAACCATGAAGGTTTAGGATATGATAAGAATGTCCAACCAAAGAAAGTTGTTCAATAATATGAACAAACTAAAAATGATTCCCCTAAATCACCTACATTTATATGTTCCTTCTGCAATAGACAAGGACATACCGTTTCTTTTGTAAATTTAAAAATGGCGAATTTAAAGGAATGCATATATGGGTTCGAAAAGGATATAAGTCATCCAAAAATGTTGAAAAGAATGTATTCCATCCTAAGGTAGCTAATAACAATCAAAGGCAACCTAGATCTCAATTCTTTCAACCACCTATTAGGTTTGAAGATAATAAACCAAAATATCATGGCATCTTTCCTAGAAATAATATGTATCATCCAAATGATAGAAGCATGATATATCAACATGGAAACTCTAAAACTTATGCTAGTACAAGAAAATCAAAATTAAATACCACATATCCACGGGGAACACTTTATAATATTAGGAATAATGCATCTAGAAATCTCTATGTGAATAAAAATGCTTACAATGCCTAGATTTTTCCATGCAAATTCAAATATTATTTATGTTGTACTAACCTCAGGACCCTCAAGACAAAAGGGTACCTATGTATTTAATTGATCTATTTTGTAGGTTTGCCTTGCTGCTAAGCAAGACTTGTGGTACCTTGATAGTGGGCGTTCGAGACATATGACCGGTAATAAGTAACTCTTGAACAACATTAAAAAGCTCACTGCTGGAAGTGTCACGTTCAGAGATAGCAGTAAAGGTATCATTATTGGCATCAGTGACATCGGGAACGAGCACTTCAAGATATTCGACGTACAACTAGTCACGGGAATAAAGTACAACCTTCTCTCGATAAGTCAACTTTGCGATAATGGAAATAAGGTAATTTTCTATCCTACTCATCGTTCTATTCTTAATAAAGATGGAAAATTAGTCCTTACGTGTCCCCAAGTCAAGAATGTCTATACATGTGACATGAGTAAGCATGTTAATATATGCCTAATCACTACTATAGATGACCCTTGGTTGTGGTATCGAAGATTAAGACACGCAAACATGAAGTTGATTAAAAATATATCAACTAAAGAACATGTACGAGGAATACCAAAATTAAATTATAAAAAGGATCACATATGTGAAGCTTGTGAAATTAGCAAACAAATACGAGCCTCTCACAAAGCAAAATTTATGGTATCTACCTTACGACCTCTCGAGCTTTTACACATGGATCTTATCGGTCCAGTCCATGTACAAAGCCTCGGAGGATGTTCATATACTTTGGTAGTTGTTGATGACTATTCACGATTTACGTGGACAAAATTCCTCAAAGCCAAAAGTGATGCTTTTGAATCTTTTTCTTCTCTATGCAAAAGAATTCAAAACCAACAAAATAATACCATAGTTTATATAAGAACTGATCATGGTAAAGAATTTGAAAATTCAAACTTTACAAGTTTTTGTGAAACTAATGGTATCACTCATAACTTTTCTGCTCCTTACACTCCTCAATCTAACGGAGTAGTTGAAAGGAAGAATAGAACATTACAAGAAATGGCAAATACAATGATAAATGAATATCGCCGTCCTAAATATTTTTGGGCCGAAGCAATGTCCACTGCATGCCATATACCCAAGACCTATAATTCAAAAGACTCCATATGAGCTTTATTTTGGTAAAACTCCTAAAGTTAATTACTTTATAGTATTTGGAAGTAAATGTTATATATTAAACTCCAAAGATTACCTTACAAAATTTGATCCAAAATCAAATGAAGGTATATTCCTTGGATATTCAACAAATAGCAAAGCTTATAGAGTATTTAATTTAAATTCTCTAGTGGTGGAAGAATCAATGAACATAGCATTTGATGAAACAAAACCATCACCTAAATACAAAGATCTTGTAGACAAAGAAGATGTCACACAAGACAATATTGAGAATGTTATTCGATAATTCAAAAATGTGGATTTTGGACCATCACCCCCAACAAATCCACTAAAATTGTTAAAAACAGATATTGAACCACCTAAAGATGTTCCAAATATTAGAAGTCATCCTTTAGACAATGTTCTAGGAGATTTAACTAAAGGAGTTCAAACGCGGTCACAAGTTCAAAACATTGTGAATCACCTTAGTTTTCTATCACAAATAGAACCTAAGACCGCTAAAGAAGCTTTGCTAGACGAAGATTGGATCTCTGCAATGCAGGAAGAATTAACCCAATTCTCTCGTAGAAAAGTTCGAGAACTTGTTCGAAAACCCAAAAATACTTCCATAATTGGAACTAAATGGGTATTTAGAAATAAGTTAGATGAAAATGGAACTGTTGTGCGAAATAGTTGCACAAGGCTATACTCAAATGGAAGGTATAGACTTTGATGAAACATATGCACCGGTAGCACGGATTGAGTCAATTCGTATGCTATTAGCTTTTGCATGTCATAAGAATTTTAAAGTATATCAAATGGATGTAAAATCTGCATTTTTAAAAGGGATACTAGAAGAAGAAGTATATGTTAAACAACCTCCCGGCTTTGAAGATGCAACATATCCAGATTATGTATACAAATTATACAAAGCTCTATACGGATTAAAACAAGCCCCAAGAGCCTGGTATAAAAGGTTAAGCAAATTCCTGTTAGAAAATAATTTTAAAATGGGAACGGCTGATAAAACCTTATTTACAAGACAAGAAACAAATAATATCTTGCTTGTACAAATATATGTAGATGACATCATATTTGGTTCAACCAATGATGCACTATGTAAAGAATTCTCTGACTATATGAGCAAAGAATTTGAGATGAGTATGATGGGTGAATTAAATTTCTTTTTGGGATTGCAAATAAGACAATCTGACGAGGGCATTCATATTTCACAATCAAACTATTGTAATGAAATGCTAAAGAAATTTGAAATGGAAAATTACAAACCAATTTCCACACCTATGTCAACATCTGACAAACTAACGGAGGATCCGAAAGAAATTTCCGTTGACACTAAGAAATATCGAGGAATGATTGGTAGTTTATTATACATTACCGCAAGTTGACCTGATATACAATATAGTGTTGGCAAATGTGCTAGATTTCAAGTAGCACCAAAAGAATCTCACTTATCCGCGGTAAAAAACATACTGAGATATCTAAAAGGTACCACAAATATTGGTCTTTGGTATCCTAAAGGAATACCATTTGACTTGACTTGTTATTCTGATTCAGACTATGCTGGACATTTAGTCGACAGAAAAAGTACAAGTGGTACGTGTCAGTTTCTGGGTGGATGTTTAGTTTCATGGTTTCAAAGAAACAAAATTCTGTATCTATATCCACCACGCTGAGTATATAGTTGCTGCCAAATGTTGTGCACAAATACTGTGGATGAAACAAACATTGGCATACTATAACACAAAATTTGATGTAATCTCTATTTTATGTGATAATACGAGTGCGATTGATTTAAGTAAAAATCCCGTGCTACACTCTAGATCCAAACACATAGATGTGAGACATCATTTTTTACGTGATCATGTCAACAAAGGCGATATAAAAATGACTCATATTGAAACCGAGTATAACATCGCTGACATCTTTACAAAACCATTAAATTCTGACAGATTCACTAAACTCCGTTTGGATTTAGGAATGTTGGAATACTTAAAATAAATAATATATTCTCTAAATATATTATTTATATTGTGAGTAAACAATTATATATATATAAATCTATTTTAAAATAAAAAAAACTTCTTTTCTACTATCTATTTATTCTCTCAATAATTCAGATTTATCAATAAATATTTATTGATCGAATTTTGAGATATTAAATGGACTAAGTGCATTGAAAAGAAATTTATTTTAAAATAAATTAAATATTATTACTCCTTAATTGTTCTAAATTTTTCTCTAAATATATACATATATATAAATAAATATATATATATATTAATTCGAAAATAGCTTTTAATTACTTTTCTAAAAATAAAAAGTTCTATTTTCTATCTTATTTTTTAGATAAGCCCAACCCAATATACAAATACATCTATATTCCCTTTAAAAATTTCGGGCCTTTAATTTTATCCAGCCCAAATTAAAACAACCCAACCCATTTCTTATAACCCTAAAAATCTAAACCGTTCATTCCTATCTCAGTCTAATCTCATCCGTCCATTATATATCAAATATATATACGTACAAACCAGGGTTACACTGTTCATACAATCTCTCCTCTCGCCTCTTTCTCTCTCGTTTCTCTCTCAAAAACCCTAGCTGCCGCTTTCGGTTTTCCGATGAGTTCATCGAATCCCTTCACTCAAAACACTTTTAACCTCGATTTTCAGATACTATACATATATCTTTAAGCGATTTAATCAAAACTCGATTAAATCGAAGCTTCAGTTTGGGCAAATCGAAGAGATTTCGATTAAAACACTCGAGTTCAAATCAATTGAACTAGGGTTTTGAATCAAAATACATATATACGTCCGTTTAATATATATATACTTTTAATTCGACTGAAATCGATGAAGTTTTGAAACCCTAACTCGATGTATTGAGCGGTTTTTGCAGGGTAAACGAAGAAGGAGAAAGCATAAATGGTAGATCGAGGAGAAAAAGATTGATTGGTGAAGGAATCGGCATGACTCAGTTGTGTCAACTCGGACGAGTTACCGAGTTAACTCACCGAGTCACTCAACTCGGGGTCAGACGAGTTGAGTCAGGTAAGTGTTCATGAACGTTTCCAATGCCATGGACTCAGGTATGTTTCTTGTAAACTCAAAATTGATTCAGTGAGTAGCTATGTGATTATCTGGGATTAAATATGTAAATGATTGATCTGTGGATCAATTGATTGTTCTTAAGTTGTGATTAAAGTTTTTTTTTGATTCGATGTTTTTGATAAATAAAGTTAATTGAAATTTGGTTTGATGGTTTACTTGAACCGAATGAAATGTCTGTTTTGATTTTGTCCTTGTAATTAAACTGTATAAGTAATCTTCCTGAGTTATCAACTGTGTTTTGACAAAATTAACTTCATTCATTCGATTAATCTTATGGATGAATTAACTAAGTATCAGTGGTTAATTAACAGTGTTGTTTAGATTTAAATTGAGAAACTTGATTGCTGTTGGAGTTCCAGTAAGATATAAGTTCATTTTGTTGTTAAAATTAACTGTTGGTGGATTAATTGAGAAATCCAGTGATGTGTTGACAGAGTTGTTTTGATTTAACATAAGAAACTTAATTGCTGTTGAGAATTCCAGTGATATATTGACAAGATTTATTTGATTTGAACTATGAAACTTGATTGCTGTTGGATTAACTGATAGTTCCAGAAATGCATTAACAAAATTGTTTAAGTTCAAATATTATAAACTTGATTGCTTAGTGGATTATTTGAGAGTTCCAGTGATATATTGTCAACAATTATTTTAATCAGTTTTGAATTAGCTGAGTTATCAGCAGTGTGTTGATTTGATTATTTGTACTTAATTTGATTAAGTGATAAATCAGGATATTTTTCTTTTAAAAGTCAGAAGTAAGTTGCTGTTATTTCTGGTATATAAGAACTTTTGTAGATTAAATCACTAAACCAATCTAACTTAAAGTTGGAATGAGTTGCTTCAAGGCTATGACCTGGTATTGAGAAATGTGATTTAGCCTGTTATATGCTTAGTGTATGATCTCAACATGACTGTTTATGTGTTTGAATTATCTTGTCTATATATTTATTCTCTAAGCAATTCAAATCTAGTTCCTTGCTATAAATGTGTGGACTGTTAGAATTACATGAACAATTCTTAATCATTTAAAGAGATATGACTAGTTCACTTAAAAAGGTTAAATTGAAAATGTGAATCAAGATAGTAAGATTGTTTAATGGTTAAATTACATGAGTCTTAAAATTTGCAATATAATAAAACTTATGGTATAAACTTTAATCAGATCAGTGATAATCTTTCTTAAATGCTCATCTGAAATAAGATGATTTTGAAAGTTCTCTGTGATGTGTTATACTGCTTCTTGACTATGAGAATTACAAACAGTTTGTACTGTGTCTTGATAAAGTACAGTGAGAAGTAGATTAATATAAACTGAAGTGGTTGATTATTTTAATCTAATCAAATGTGAGTTTGTAATAACACAAGTGGAATGATTATGTGCAATACTCAGGGTTCTTACTATGTGACTTAAGTCTTTGTTTACTTGGCTGAATAGATTTATTAAAATTACTTTCTAATTTATAAGAAGTGCTTGTTGCATTCTTCATATAGTATAAATCACACACACACAATTGCCTGACACTAAGACCTGGCTGGGAATCCCTTAGAGAATCCCAATATCTGGATAACTGGTGAAACGACCACAAATAGAAACTAAGATCAATTTTTTTTGCATATTTTATTTGTAAGAAGCTGCTTATGGCTTTACTTGGTGGCTGGTATCCTCTATGTGTGTGTATATATGTGCATATGTGTGACGCCCTCAATCTCGGGGTTAGGAAATGAGGACTCACACACCTCTAATCTAGTAATTAAATAAGCATAAACCACGATTAACTACTAACAGGATCAACAGGATAAAATATGAGACAAGATTACAACTACCAATCATAAAATATAACTTACAAACCCAAAATATTATTAAATAAACAATATCGATTCCGGCTGGGAAACGACAGATAACCAATTGTATCTTTAAACATTTCCTTCTAGGTGCGAGCTCACTCATAAATACCACTACCTGCTCTGGCAGCCGAAAGCCCTCAACACGGTAGGGACCACCAGGTACGCTCTTACGAGCAGTGCGCCTAAGCCTGGCCATCTTCTTGCTTAACTGCCATGGTTAGATTAAAACAAAACATATGAGTATAAAACTCAGCAAGTAACTATAAAGCAGTTCTACAATATCAATTCCATAATACACTTTACCATACTCAGGGCATTCTACTTTTGTTTGTTCTAGGTGGCAGATTTCTAGCTTTTTGGGTTAAGGAAAGGTTTTGAAGGAATAATATGGAGCTTTTAAGGAACAAGGCTCAACGAAGGATGTAGCCAACATTCATCACAAATCATTAAAGGATCAGAATAGATCTTTCAAAAGAGGAAAACAACAGTATTTCATTATACGGAATCAATCATATGATTAAAAGATTTAAGAATCAGGGTTCTCGAGCTTCAAGCTTCACATTAACATAATCAACTCTTTTCAAAGCAATGTAAACCATTTTCATTTTCAAGAATCAATTTACTGAACAGAAAGTTTCATTTCTTTTTCTTTTCCTCTTAAAATAATCATTTAGAACCCTTGATTGGATCACTTTATCTTTCCATTCCATTATAATACGGGTGATCAGCCCGTACCGACCTCTATTCCGGTCTTTAAGGTACCAATTGGCATAATTTCAGCCTTAAGTTGGACTAGCCCCGCTAGCATCTTACCATGACTGGACTAATCCCACTAGCCTCTTACGTCCCAATCCAATCCATCAGGAATTCATTTAGAAAACCTTAAGTTGGAAAACAATTAGGTTTTCAAAATCCATTTTATCATTACCAAGAATATGAAATCATTCGGACTCTTTCAAGTTGAAACTCATTCTTAAGTCAGATTTTAAGATAAACAAAGTTCAGGGAGTGATTCAAAGATAAACAAGGAATAATTCATAAGGATTCTGTATCAAGGATAACAAGGCACTTAAGTTAGAAGGATCAACATCTGTTTAGGGATCAATAGGGTGATCAGGAAATAAGGTATCATTAAACAGGGTTAACAAGAATAATTACATGGTTCAATACGATTCATGGCTTAATAATTAACTTGAACATAAAGGACAGATTATCAAAGGTTGAATCAGTAAGCAGTTTATCAAGATTAAAGACAGGGTATCTCAAACCAATATCAAGGTTTCACAAGTTAAACAGTTCTATACTCTACATGGTATGAACAACATTCTCTTTATAATCGTTTACACAAGTAATCAGAGTTACTTGCCTGAATTTGCTTTCCTGAAGGTTGAACTATTGCCACCTAGTATATCCTTTCCTTTCCTAGCCAGAATTCCCTCACGCTCCGAATCTACAATAAGAATCAAAATCTCAATCAGTTTCTCAACTCTCCGGAATGATCACTCCATACGATAACTCGATTATATCTTTGACTCGAGTATACGATTATAGCTTATACACATAAGCACATAGCACATATCATATCCCTTTCTCGTAACTTTTATATCCTTATATACTTAACAATCAAAGCGTATTTGCTTAACCTTAGCTTTTTCTCAAATCACACTAATATAACTCTTTTACGACCATAACTATCACTTATAGCTCTTAATAACAAACGATTTAATTCCCTTTTTCTTTTATTCCTTAATTCGAACCATACATACAAAACACAACCATGTATATTCCATTTCAATCTCATATAATCAAACACAACTAATGCAATTCACAAGAGTCATTTACTCACTTTAACCTCATCCTTTTTAATCAAAAATCCGAATCATAATCACATTAAGAATGAAAATCAACACCTTCTTTTAATTATCAAAATTCGAACATAAACACCACCCCAATCTTTGTCATGCAATCAAGTTCTTACTAGCCACTTAAGATAATTAGCAAAGAAATCAACTTAATTCTCTTTCTTAAGCATAAAATCCATTCAGGTTTTCCAATAATCATGCATGCAAGGATAAATTTTGACATGCAAAGTTATATATCACATTTCCCACTTGTTTTAGTCCTTAAATTAATCATTCAATTCATTAAACACCAAAACCAAGCATTACCTAGTGAATTCAACTTTAATCAATTCATTCAATCAACATGCATTCACTTAATCATCAAATTAACCCCTTTTAAACTCATTTTCCATTCGGCAAAAATCAAATTCACAACTCAAGGACTAAACATTGACATGCATAACTTGATCTTCTTTAAAACTAACATGCAATTACTTGATATATTAACTAAGCTATGATCAAGTCATCAAATTCAATTCCCCTTTTAATTAGCACAAAGTCGAGGTATAACCCAACATGCAAACCTTAATTTTTGATTATCTAAGCAACAATCACTTACACACATCCATTTACTTCCTAAAACAATCAATGCAATCATTTTATCAATCACATACTTGAGTTTCAGAAAAATACAAAACCCTTTTTCAAACTTTCAAGAAACCATAACATGCAAAGCTTAAAAATCAAATTATCATATCATAGAAACTCCACCGGCTCTCCTTGGATCATAGCCGGTGGTGGTCGAACTTGAGAGAGCCCATAACGGGTCTCATCTCGAGTTTATGACCCCAAAAATCTCTTGAATTCACTCTTATAGTTTTGTATCAAGAAATCAATTTCCTTGAACACCACCATAGTGATTAATCATCAAAATACTTACACAACACTTACATGCAAATGACAAGTGAGATGTATACCAAAAGTAGAGACTAAGGAGAGTAATATCTTTGAGTTTGAGTGAGGTTTGAGTGTTGCATGCAAGAGAGAGAGATGAGAGATGGAGAGAGCCGAGAGAGAGAGTGAGAGTGTTCGAGAGAGAGGGATGAGAAAGAAAAGAGAAGGGGAGAGTGGGTGCATGGGGAGGAAAAATAAAAGGGGGGGGGGAGAAATGGATTTATATACCACCAAAACAAGGGCAAACTTGTACTTTACTAATTCTTTTTATGCTTATATGTCCCTTTTCTTTTTACTCAAATGTAACAAAAATTAGATATAAAATATATCTCTCTCGGAAAGTCGGAAATATTGTAAGTGACAATTTTAACACGTAGATCTCGAAATTAGCTTTTTAACCGTTACTCATAATAGATTTTTGAGCGGACGGTTGATTTTATATGAATTTCGCAAGCTTGCCTTAATAATAACATTTTTCCACATAAAATCAATTTAAAAATGCAAAGACCACCAAATAAATCCACTCATCATTTTTAAAAAGTCTCTAGGACTACTATGAAGATATCAAAACAAATCCCATGTTTTTATCTTACTCGGATGATTTTATAAAAATGCGCGAAGGTTAATTAAACCTTTATTTAAATCACATAATCCCTTTTAAATTCATAAAAATGTTACAGAACACATAGTCATGCACACAGACAACAATCTCACATATATAATCACATAACAACTCAGGTCTGATCATAGAATTTATCCCTCTTTAATCTTTATCCTTTTCTACGCGTACCGGGTCACGTTCAGCCTGACGCCCCGACGCTCAGCGTTTTGATTACGCTTCTCATTATCTTTACCAATTAACACGTCACTTAGGACGAAATACTTTATTTAAATATTCATTTCATTCAATCGCACATAATTCACATTCTATATTTTTTAATTCCTTATTAGGACGGGTTCCGTTCTACCTGACGGCCCGACACCACAGCTTAACTTCTAAGCTGACTTTTTAAATTGGAACGTTTTTATTTACGCTCCTATATTCTAATATACAGAAAAGACAATTAATCAGCACTTAGTCACATAATTATAATCACATCACATAACACATACTTTATTGACTTAATTACGTCGCAAAATTCTCAGTCGTCACAATCTACCCTCCTTAAAAGGATTCTGTCCCCAGAATCTAATCTAAGCAAATAGATGGGGATACTTTTCTTTCATTTCGCTTTCTAATTCCCAAGTCGATTCTTCGACTAATGGATTACTCCATAACACTCTAACTAGAGGTACAACTTTATTTCTAAGCGTCCTCTCTTTTCGATCCAAAATTCGAACTGGCTGTTCCATATAGGACAAATGTAGTTGGATTTCCACTGGTTCCAACTTGATCACATGGCTCGTATCAGCATTATACTTCTTTAGAAGAGATACATGAAATACATTGTACAGATGTTGCATTTGCGGAGGTAGCACCAACTCATATGCCACTTTCCCAACTCGACGCAATACTTCAAATGGTCCAATATACCTAGGACTCAACTTTCCTTTCTTTCCGAATCGGGTTAAACCCTTCCAAGGAGATATCTTTAACAAGATTTTGTCTCCAGATTCAAATTGCACATCTTTACGTTCTTGATTTGTGTAGTTTGCTTGTCGATCTTGAGCTGCAATTAATCTCTTTCGAATCATTTCGACCTTTTCCTTCGTTTGTTGAACTAGCTCTGGGACAATTAATTTGCGCTCACCAACTTCGTCCCAATAAGTAGGGGACCTACACTTTCTTCCATACAACGCTTCATAAGGAGGCATGCCAATACTCGCGTGATAGTTGTTGTTGTAGGAAAACTCAATTAAGGGCAAATGATCGTCCCAATTTCCTTTGAAATCTATTGCACAGGTTCGCAACATATCTTCAGTTGTCTGAATTGTCCTTTCACTTTGTCCGTCTGTCTGCGGATGATATGCCGTACTCATTTTCAACTTAGTTCCCAAATGATCATGGAATTGTCGCCAAAATCTCAAGTTAAACCTTGGATCTCTATTGGACACGATAGACACAGGAACTCCATGACGCATCACAATCTCATCCACATACAATTTGACCAACTTTTCCAACGAAAACCTTTCATTCATCGGCTAGAAATGTGCTGACTTTGTTAACCGATCGATTACCACCCAAATCGCATCATGATTTGACTTGGTTTTAGGTAATCCTACCATGAAATCCATCACTATATGTTCCTATTTCCATTCGGGTATATCCAGTGGCTGAAGCAATCCGCTTGGCCTTTGATGTTCCGCTTTGACTCTTTGGTACGTATAACATTTACTTATCCATTCCGCAATTTCCTTCTTCATGTTTGGCCACCAATAACTTTCTTTTAAATCCTGGTACATTTTCGTACTTCCAGGGTGCATTGAAAATCTCGAGTTATACGCTTCTTGCAAAATCCCGTACTTTAGTTCCACGACACTAGGTATCCAAATAAGTGAGTTAACACAGTATATTCCTTTTCCATCTTTTTGAGCTTTAATTTCTTCTCCCATCAACTTATCCTTTTCGCGATTCATCACTTGCTCTTGACAGCATCGAATCTTTTCCAAAATCTCAGGTTGAAACAACATTGCATATATAGCTTCACCTCCACATTCTGGAGTCTGCACCTCTATTTCCATCTTTTCAAAGTCCTTGATCAATTCTTCTGATGATATTAACATATTCAACCTTTCTTTTCGACTTAAAGCATCAGCTACCACATTTGCCTTTCCAGGATGATAGTTTATCGCACAATCATAATCTTTGATCAATTCCAACCATCTTCTTTGTCGCATATTCAATTCTTTCTGGGTAAAGATATACTTTAAACTTTTATGATCCGTATAAATCTCGCACTTTTCCCCGTACAAATAATGCCTCGAAATTTTAAGGGCAAACACAATTGCTGCCAATTCCAAATCATGCGTTGGATACTTTTGCTCGTGTGGCTTGAGTTGCCTTGATGTATATGCTATTACCTTCCCGTGTTGCATTAACACACATCCAAGTCCTTTATATGAAGCATCACTGAATATCACCAATTCCCCTTTTTCATCTGGTAATACCAACACTGGGGCGGTTACCAGCCTCTTCTTTAGCTCTTGGAAGCTTTCCTCGCACTATTCTGTCCATACAAACTTCTCATTCTTTCTTGTCAACGGAACGGCAATCTTAGAGAAATCTTGCACAAATCTCCTATAATATCCGGCTAATCCCAGGAAACTTCTGACTTCCGTAGGAGTCTTGGGTCTTTCCCAATTCATTACAGCTTCTATCTTGGCTGGGTCCACTTTGATTCCTTCTTTATTAACTACATGACCAAGAAATTGCACTTCCTTTAGCCAAAATTCGCACTTTGAAAACTTAGCATACAGCTTCTCTTTTCGCAGAATTTCCAAAGAAATCCTCAAATGCTCCTTATGATCTCCTTCCGTCTTGGAGTAAATTAATAAACACAATAACGAACTTATCCAAATACAGCTTGAACACTCTATTCATAAGATCCATAAATGCAGCTAGCGTATTCGTCAAGCCAAACCAAAAACTCATAGTGTCCGTATCTCGTTCGAAACGCTGTCTTGGGTATATCTTCCGCTTTAATCTTTAATTGGTGATACCTAGACCTTAAATCAATCTTTGAGAGACACGAAGCTCCTTTTAACTGGTCAAACAAGTCATCGATCCACGGTAGAGGGTACTTATTCTTGATCGTCAATTTATTCAGTTCGCGGTAATCTATGCACAACCTCATACTTCCATCATTTTTCTTTACAAATAACACCGGTGCGCCCCACGGGGATACACTCGGTCGGATCACTCCTTTATCTAACAATTCTTGCAACTGAGCTGCCAATTCCTTCATCTCGACCGGCGCCATGCGATAGGGAGCTTTTGACACTGGTTCTGTTCCAGGAGCCAACTCAATCGTAAACTCGATCTCTCTGTCTGGAGGTCGTCTAGGCAATTCATCAGGAAATACATCCGAAAAATCTCTTACTACCGGAATATCCTCGATCTTCACAGATTCTTTCTCCACGTCCACGACATGAGCCAAATAAACTTCGCATCCTTGACGTAATAATCTTCTTGCCTCAATAGCCGTTAGAAATTTCTTCTCTTGCCTCTTTCCTTTAAATATCACCTCTTCTCCCTCCTTGGTTCTTAACTTCACCTTTTTACTTTTACATTCTATTTGCGCTTCATGTTTTGACAACCAATCCATTCCTAGTATGACCTCAAATTCTCCTAACTTAAAGGGAATTAAGTCAGCAGAAAAGTGCCGACCTTCTATAGTCACATCACAATCAGGACAAATCTTGCTAGCAATAACTTTTTCTTGATTTGCTACCTCTATAATCAAATTAGGTTCTAGAGGGTACGCAACACAATTTAACTTATCAAGAATACTTTCAGAGATAAAAGATCTAGTTGCTCCAGAATCCATAAAAACTTTTACTTCTACTGAGTTTATAACAAGCATACTTGCTACCACGTCCACATCTTGCACCGCATCTTTCATCATCATGTTAAAGGTCCTAGCTCTGGGTTGAGCAGATGGTGCTGGGAGAGACGGCGGTCCAGCAATCTTGAGAACATTAGCCTTCTGAATAGGCACCTTGCAATTCCTGGCCATATGGCCCACTTTACCACACTTAAAACAAGCCAAATCAGGCTTCCTCACTCCATTTAGGCATTTTGAAGAGTAATGCCCCTTCTAGTTGCACTTGAAACACGTTATATCCAACTTATTACACCTTCCCGGGTGTCTCTTTCCACAATTCTTGCATTCTTGCATCTGGGGCCTATTGTCTTTCCCCGGTTGTCCAGTTTTCTGGAAGCGGTTCTTCTGAGCTCCGTTACCGGGTTTAAATTTCTGAAATTTTTGGTTCTGACCTCCACCATTCTTACCAAACTTCCCTCTGAACTTTGAGCTTCCTTGCTCCTGCTCAGAGCTTTCAAATTTCCTCTTTCTCCCTTCATTTTCTCTCCTTGCAGCTTCCCGCTCACCTTCCACTATTATCGCCTTTTGAACTAAGGCAGCATAATTCTTGATCTCCAACATTGCTATTTGACTTCTAATCCATGGCCTAAGTCCATGTTGGAACCTCTTAGCCTTCTTCTCCTCTGTATTCACATACTCAGGTACAAATCTAGACAATTCCGAAAACTTCACTTCATATTCTGCTACTGACATATCCTCTTGTCTAAGATCCAGAAATTTCATTTCCAACTGATCTTGCATATAGCTTGGCAAGTACTTCTCCAAAAACATCTCAATGAACTTCTCCCATGTTAAGTCTTTGCCTTCCAACAACGCCTTTGAAGACTCCCACCAGAAACTTGCTTCATCTTTCAGGTAACAACTTGCATACTGAGCTTTCTTGTCGTCCTTAACTTCCGCTAACTCAAAAGCTTTTTCCATTTCTCTCAACCATGACTGAGCTTTAATCGGGTCTGGCAAACCTAAGAATTCTGGGGGATGAACAGATTAAAAGTGTTTGAAATTTCCAACTTTAGGTACCACAGGTTGTTGCAAAAGCTGAGCAAGTCTGCTCATCATGGTGGTTTCTGGGTTTACTTCTGGGTCTTGGGTGGGAATTTCCTCTTCTTGGTGATCTGTGAGTTGGCCATTTCTTACAAACCTGATTGAGCAATTATTTAGCAATACGATGGCATGGCATATATATAACAACATTTTCTATAAAATCTCTTTTATGAGTTTTAAGTTTTACCCAATTTGCACATGCAATCCTATTACTACATAATTCTCATTTCAGTGTTGTTTTATCATGGCACAGAATAAGGTTTTATGATCTTTAAACATGGTTATACGAAAACATGGTTGTATAGAAACATAATATTAAGAACGGTTTATGAGATATTTAAGGTGCATAATGGAAAGCAAGACAATGGATTTATTTAAACAAGAGTACATAAAGATAGTTTTGGATATCACAGGTTCTGAAATAAGGTACAATAATATAGCAAGGTTAAACAGAGGAAAAACTGGAAAATATCCCCTATCTACCCCTAACTTCCAACTACTACTACTACAGATCTAAAATACAATAAGATAAATGAAAAAGGGATCCCGACATCTGACCAAGTATCCCAAAGCATACCGGTGCTGAAAAACAACAATCAACGGGCTCAACCAACAGTCCCGTCTAATTATCTAGAAACTCTCTCAACACAACCAACATCCAGCGAATGATCTTATGCAGCCTCCGGGCCTCAGCATCAACATCACTAGTGGATGGTCCCTCATCCAATCTCCTCCTGGCAACCTGCTCCACCAACTGAATCCTAGCTCTCCACTCCTCCATCACTACTGCCTAGAATCTCGAATCAACCTATCCACCAAAGCTCCCAACTCAGGAATGCGGGAGTACACAAAGTCTCGATCCTGGGCTAACTTGCCACCAACACTGACAGGTATAGTCTTAGGCATCTCGGACTCTGGCTCAGGGGCAGGGGTCTCTGAATCTGGCCTCAAGGGTGAAATCTGCATAGGGATCTCACTACTCTCAGAAGGGTCCTCTTCTGGGTCTGAACTAACATACACAGGCTCCTCTGGAGAGGGTGGAATGGGGTCCACTGGGGTACCAGTCAAACTAATCTCTGAGTCTGAGTCACTACCACTACTAGGATCCTGAGAGAAAACACAAAATAACAACCAAGAAACAATGTTCGGGTTAAATAAAGCTTCCAGCTAACTCACACCCTAACTCTAGTTTCCACTTCACCAATAAACACTTTCCTTAGACTATACCTAATAGTCTAACTCAACTCTATATGAGTCGAATTCTCTCACGATATAGATATATTCCCAAAATACCCCTTTTTAATCCTAACTTGTCTTAGGGACTAGATCATGTAGCTCTGATACCAACTTGTGACGCCCTCAATCTCGGGGTTAGGAAATGAGGACTCACACACCTCTAATCTAGTAATTAAATAAGCATAAACCCCGATTAACTACTAACAGGATCAACAGGATAAAGTATGAGATAAGATTACAACTACCAATCATAAAATATAACTTACAAACCCAAAATATTATTAAATAAACAATATCGATTCCGGCTGGGAACTGACAGATAACCCATTGTATCTTTAAACATTTCCTTCTAGGCGCGAGCTCACTCATAAATACCACTACCTGCTCTGGCAGCCGGAAGCCCTCAACACGGTAGGGACCACCAGGTACGCTCTTATGAGCAGTGTGCCTAAGCCTGACCATCTTCTTGCTTAACTGCCATGGTTAGATTAAAACAAAACATATGAGTATAAAACTCAGCAAGTAACTATAAAGCAGTTCTACAATATCAATTTTATAATACACTTTACCATACTCAGGGTATTCTACTTTTGTTTGTTCTAGGTGGCAGATTTCTAGCTTTTTGGGTTAAGGAAAGGTTTTGAAGGAATAATATGGAGCTTTTAAGGAACAAGGCTCAACGAAGGATGTAGCCAACATTCATCACAAATCATTAAAGGATCAGAATAGATCTTTCAAAAGAGGAAAGCAACAGTATTTCATTATACGAAATCAATCATATGATTAACAGATTTAAGAATCAGGGTTCTCGAGCTTCAAGCTTCACATTAACATAATCAACTCTTTTCAAAGCAATGTAAACCATTTTCATTTTCAAGAATCAATTTACTGAACAGAAAGTTTCATTTCCTTTTTTTTCCTCTTAAAATAATCATTTAGAACCCTTGATTGGATCACTTTATCTTTCCATTCCATTATAATACGGGTGATCAGCCCGTACCGACCTCCATTCTGGTCTTTAAGGTACCAATCGGCATAATTTCAGCCTTAAGTTGGACTAGCCCTGCTAGCCTCTTACCATGACTGGACTAGTCCCACTAGCCTCTTACGTCCCAATCCAATCCATCAGGAATTCATTTAGAAAACCTTAAGTTGGAAAATAATTAGGTTTTCAAAATCCATTTTATCATTACCAAGAATATGAAATCATTCGGACTCTTTCAAGTCGAAACTCATTCTTAAGTCAGATTTTAAGATAAACAAAGTTCAGGGAGTGATTCAAAGATAAACAAGGAACAATTCATAAGGATTCCGTATCAAGGATAACAAGGCACTTAAGTTAGAAGGATCAACATCTGTTTAGGGATCAATAGGGTGATCAGGAAATAAGGTATCATTAAACAGGGTTAACAAGGATAATTACATGGTTCAATACGATTCATGGCTTAATAATTAACTTGAACAGAAAGGACAGATTATCAAATGTTGAATCAGTAAGCAGTTTATCAAGATTAAAGATAGGGTATCTCAAACCAATATCAAGGTTTCACAAGTTAAACAGTTTCATACTCTACATGGTATGAACAACATTCTCTTTATAATCGTTTACACAAGTAATCAGAGTTACTTGCCTGAATTTGCTTTCCTGAAGGTTGAACTACTGCCACCTAGTATATCCTTTCCTTTCCTAGCCTGAATGCCCTCACGCTTCGAATCTACAATAAGAATCAAAATCTCAATCAGTTTCTCAACTCTCCGGAACGATCACTCCATACGATAACTCGATTATATCTTTGACTCGAGAATACGATTATAGCTTATACACATAAGCACATAGCATATAGCACATAACATATCCCTTTCTCGTAACTTTTATATCCTTATATACTTAACAATCAAAGCGTACTTGCTTAACCTTAGCTTTTTCTCAAATCACACTAATATAACTCTTTTACGACCATAGCTTTCACTTACAGCTCTTAATAACAAACGATTTAATTCCCTTTTTCTTTTATTCCTTAATTCGAACCATACATACAAAACACAACCATGTATATTCCATTTCAATCTCATATAATCAAACACAACTAATGCAATTCACAAGAGTCATTTACTCACTTTAACCTCATCCTTTTTAATAAAAATCCGAATCATAATCACATTAGGAATCAAAATCAACACCTTCTTTTAATTATCAAAATTCGAACATAAACACCACCCCAATCTTTGTCATGCTATCAAGTTCTTACTAGCCACTTAAGATAATTAGCAAAGAAATCAACTTGATTCTCTTTCTTAAGCATAAAACCCATTCGGGTTTTCTAATAATCATGCATGCAAGGATAAATTTTGACATGCAAAGTTATATATCACATTTCCCACTTGTTTTAGTCCTTAAATTAATCATTCAATTCATTAAACACCAAAACCAAGCATTACCTAGTGACTTCAACTTTAATCAATTTATTCAATCAACATGCATCCACTTAATCATCAAATTAACCCCTTTTAAACTCATTTTCCATTCGGCAAAAATCAAATTCACAACTCAAGGACTAAACATTGACATGCATAACTTGATCTTCTTTAAAACTAACATGCAATTACTTGATATATTAACTAAGCTATGATCAAGTCATCAAATTCAATTCCCCTTTTAATTAGCACAAAGCCGAGGTATAACCCAACATGCAAACCTTAATTTTTGATTTTCTAAGCAACAATCACTTACACGCATCCATTTACTTCCTAAAACAATCAATGTAATCATTTTATCAATCACATACTTGAGTTTCAGAAAAATACAAAACCCTTTTTCAAACTTTCAAGAAACCATAACATGCAAAGCTTAAAATTCAAATTATCATATCATAGAAACTCCACCGGCTCTCCTTGGATCATAGCCGGTGGTGGTCGAACTTGAGAGAGCCCATAACGGGTCTCCTCTCGAGATTATGACCCCAAAAATCTCTTGAATTCACTCTTATAGTTTTGTATCAAGAAATTAATTTCCTTGAACACCACCATAGTGATTAATCATCAAAATACTTACACAACACTTACATGCAAATGGCAAGTGAGATGTATACCGAAAGTAGAGACTAAGGAGAGTAATATCTTTGAGTTTGAGTGAGGTTTGAGTGTTGCATGCAAGAGAGAGAGATGAGAGATGGAGAGAGCCGAGAGAGAGAGTGAGAGTGTTCGAGAGAGAGGTATGAGAAAGAAAAGAGAAGGGGAAAGTGGGTGCACGGGGAGGAAAAAGAAAAGGGGGGCAGAAATGGTCTTATATACCACCAAAACAAGGGCAAACTTGTACTTTACTAATTCTTTTCATGCTTATATGTCCCTTTTCTTTTTACTCAAATGTAACAAAAATTAGATATAAAATATATCTCTCTAGGAAAGTCAGAAATTGTTGCAAGTGACGATTTTAACACGTAGATCTCGAAATTAGCTTTTTAACCATTACTCATAATAGATTTTTGAGCGGACGGTTGATTTTATATGAATTTTGCAAGCTTGCCGTAATAATAACATTTTTCCACATAAAATCAATTTAAAAATGCAAAGACCACCAAATAAATCCACTCATCATTTTTAAAAAGTCTCTAGGACTACTAAGAAGATATCAAAACAAATCCCATGTTTTTATCTTACTCGGATGATTTTATAAAAATGCGCGAAGGTTAATTAAACCTTTATTTAAATCACATAATCCCTTTTAAATTCATAAAAATGTCATAGAACACATAGTCATGCACACAGACAACAATCTCACATATATAATCACATAACGACTCAGGTCTGATCATAGAATTTATCCCTCTTTAATCTTTATCCTTTTCTGTGCGTACCGGGTCACGTTCAGCCCGACGGCCCGACGCTCAGCGTTTTGATTACGCTTCTCGTTATTTTTACCAATCAACACGTCACTTAGGACGAAATACTTTATTTAAACATTCATTTCATTCAATCGCACATAATTCACATTCTATATTCTTTAATTCCTTATTAAGACGGGTTTCGTTCTACCTGACGGCCCGACCCCACAGCTTAACTTCTAAGCTGACTTTTTAAATTGGAACGTTTTTCTTTACGCTCCTATATTCTAATATACAGAAAAGACAATTAATCAGCACTTAGTCACATAATTATAATCATATCACATAATACATACTTTATTGACTTAATTACGTCGCAAAATTCTCAGTCGTCACAATATGTGTTATTTGGTTATTGTATTTATGTAAGTGGAAATTAAAATAACCTAAAAGAATCCAAATCAGTTACATCAATCATGAACATTTGAATCTTGGTCATTTAATTCATAATGTTACAAAGTGACTGCACCTATTTAATGAAGCTCTGTCCATTTGTGTAATATCTGTTCCTTTGCACTCTTTTGTTTATAAAAGGAATATATTAATGAACACTCATTAGATATTTAATGCATGCTTCATTAAATACACCTGCATAGCCACCGAGAGTTCCTTTTACTCTCTGCACAAGCCTTGCATACATAAGCATTGCATATCCCCTGCCATAAATGCCTTCATATAAAAACAACTAAAAATTAAAATACAATCAGTAGTAGTCAACTTAATATTTAAATAAAACTAGAAGTAAGTGTCTATAAGAAGACAATGCCTGTGATTTTTGTGCTTATTACTTAAGTGCTTTGTTGAACAAACTGACATGAGGTCATCTATATCTGCTATACATTTAAAATCTGTATTATGCATTTGCATGCCATGCATACACATACTTAGGTTTATTATTTTAAAGGCATAACAGGAGTTCTTTGAACTCTTTATAAGACCTTACCTTGCATGGATTGTATCACACACACAAAAATTAAATTTCACTCCATTTCTTCTTTGTGCATTCACTGTCCACTTTCATGGACTCTAGACACTCTCACTTTTACCTTAGGAGAACACCTATGCTTCTCCCTCTCATTGACACCATTGATGGAAAAACATTCACCAACTCACCACATCAGCCACATGAATCACTCTTCCCAAACTATAATCATCACCATCCTCACCATAAAAAGCAAAAACACAACAACATCACACACTAAGCACCTTTATATCATATTACTCATGAATACACACAAAGAGTTAGGAACTCTAACTCAAATCAAGTAATAAATGCTACTCCTCTAAACCTTGTACCACCATCACTTACACCACCCAACCTACATTGGTCAAATTGACCAATTCTGGTAAACTCAACAGAATGTTGAAAAACATTCAAACTGGAATGATGATTGAAGTTGAGCAAATGGGTGACCTATTTAAGATAATCATTGCTGCTAAATGGGATAACTTTGTGTTCTATAGAGGTAGGAACTATCATGTGCATCTCATAAGTGAATTCTATGTGAACAGGAAAGTCTGTCAAAGGGATGATGGTGTCTATTTTGTTGAGTTTTATGTGCAAGGGTTAAATTTGAAAGTTGATAGTAACTCTATCCATAAGGCCATGAGGTTAGAAAGCTATACTTTGCAAAAACCATGCATCAATATCTTTGATAAGTTTGTCTTTGATCAAACGGAGTTTGAGTTGTATGTTGGTCTGTTCTGTGATGATGATGTGCCTTGGGTCTCTGTGAGTCTAACTGGGGTATACACTTTAAACACTTCACACACACATATCAAAAACTAGAAGTCATACTTAGGGCAAACATTCTCCCTAAACCAAAACAAGATAGAGTTTTTGATTTTGTTGATCTTAAGGTAATGTTTCAACTAGTAACTAATAAGGTTGAGTTTAACTTAAGCTATGTCATAATTTTGAACATGATAAATGGGTTTTATGAAGAATACATGCCATATGCTTTTCTTATGACCTCTCTGTTTGAAATTAATCAAGTTAAACTAATCAAAACCTTTGCTAAGCAAATTGAGTACTTTAATGTTGAAACCCTTTACCAAGATAAAGTCCCCTTGAGTGTGTGTAAGCCCCAGCCTGTGAATCTGATTAAAATGCCTAAAATAGTTAATCTTGAAAAAACCAACAATGAGATTTAAGTGCTAAAAGTAGAAATAAACAGTCTTAAAGTAATCAATCTTAAGTTGGTCAATAGGATTAATTACCTAGAAGAAAAGATTCTTAGGAAAGAGGGCTTACTTGAGGATTCTGAAGCTACCTCAAGAAGGCATGTGAGTGAGGAGGCAATTGAGCCTATGAGAGTTGGTGAGAAGGCTGATGAGATTGTTTGTGTTGGTAAGGGGAAGGATAAAGTTGCTGGTGTTGGTCAGAAGGATGATGAGTTTGTTGGTTTGGCAGACATTACTGTGCTGCCTGAGTTGTGTAAGATAGATGGAAATCTGGGTTTTATTGATGTTAACAAATCTCCTGTCAAGGAGTAATCTAGTATGTATTACTTGTTTTTGCTGTTTGATGGGCCAAAATTATCTGTACTTCATATTTGTTGTTTCAATTTCTTTCAGTAATGTTTCCAGTTTGGGTGTTGGTTGTTAATGTTTCTTAAAGTTCAGTTCTTTTGCTTTAAGAACTGTTGATTGGCATGCTGTGATAGAGTCTGATCATTACTATCTTATTGGATTTGCAAAGCTGTTGTTGACCTTCTGTTAAATTTGTATGAATTTCGGTTGGTTGATTTTAACTGATATCTAGCTCAAACTGTATTATATGTGAACAATGTGGTATGATCTTAAAATTCAATCCAGGAGTATAAAGCTGTTATTAGCATATAAACTCACTCTTGCATGTACTCAGGTTTATCACTCACTGTCAAAAATAGAATCCTAACATAGTTAGTTCTATAATAACTAAAGTCCGAAATTTGAGCAGTTAAATCTCTAAATTATTGTTCTTTGCAACATTAATGTTGATAACCCCAGAATTTCTTTAGGCTACTGTTTATTTAAACTGTACTTTGGGCAGAATTGAATATATGTATGCAGGTACCTTCAGCATCACTTTGGAATTTTAGCAGATCAATTTTTTTGATCACATATTGTATAAAATGCATAGAACAGTTTGAGAGTTTGTGAGAAGTATTAAAATCAAACTTTTTGTTGTATAACTTGAATAGTCGTATAGAAAATCGATAATATCATTTGATGTACACTAACCTACTAACTGACTAACTTGTTGACATTCAGAGATCAAAACGAACTATTTTTTTTTAAAAATTGTAAGTTCGTTTAAACAAGTTAGCAAATTCTGCTTTAGCAGAAGAAAAATTATAACCTAAATGCAGATATACTTGCAAAGTCAAAAAGGGTTATTAACATTTTTACTTGTTTCAATCTAAATAAAAACTTGGACAAATAAATGAATCAAATCTATAATATTGTCTTGTTTAACTTGATAAAATGGTCTACATTTTTTTCTGTCATAAAAATCTGAATATAACCTTGTTTACAATTGGTTGCTAAAAAGAAAAATGACTCCAAGTTTTATACTTATACAGTCAAGTGAACCAAGATCACTGGCATTAAATTATAAATACTGTCTCACTGTATTTGAAAGTAAAAACCAACATTGCAACAAAATAAATCAAAATACTAGTTTTCAATCAAATAACACTTAAGTGAATAAAAGTGCAACTCTATTTCTCATCACTTCACTCATAGAAATATGAACCAAAAATGGTATATAAGTTTATCCTATTTGCATAAACAAAGGACAGAGTTTTGTTTAAAA
Organism: Apium graveolens; assembly: GCF_009905375.1. Lineage (NCBI taxonomy): Eukaryota > Viridiplantae > Streptophyta > Magnoliopsida > Apiales > Apiaceae > Apium > Apium graveolens. Next base: position 28,959,863 of record NC_133648.1, on the reverse strand, counting down.
AAAGGGAGCAGAAGAAGTTAGAAAAATAAGAGAATTCCTAAAGTCAAAATTATCTGTATAATACATTAAGGGGAAGCAAATTTATATACATCTCTCACATCTTTTTGTTATTATCCAAATAAAAGGGGAAGAAGAAATTAGACCTCCCCCCAATTTGAAAATTTTAAAATATTCTTGCTAAAATGACATTAATTCTACATCAAAATTTATTCATCTAATAAGTTGTTCAGTTTTGCAGGAATTAAATTCAAGGGATATACAACAATACTTCCACCTTTAATATATTTATGTGAAAAATATTTTTCAAAACACATGCATACATTTAGGGGAAGCACACACTTAGAATATTTTAAATTTTATGTTTTATTTGGCAAATACCAAAAAGGGGAAGATTGAAAGGACATCTTCGATTTATTATTTATTTTGGTATTTGCATAATTTAACATAAAATTTAATACACGTATATCCTCTCCAAATAGGCATGAATTTAATTGACATAATCAAAAGTGAAAAGCCATATCTAGCAAAATATTTTCAAAAATGTTTTTCAAAGTGTATTTATATTTTAAATATAAATACAAGAGCTATTCTAATTTGCTGAAAATCAAAAATATATATTTTGAAGGAATATACTCCAAAGAATTGAGATCGTAAAAGAACTATCGGAAGAATTATTTTTCTTAGGCTCTCTTGCAATATTAATAAGGCAACAAGTTTGAAAAAGGAATATCAGAACTTGCATATTCTTTAGAAGGCTCGTGCTAAATTTATTTCAAAAACAGATGGTTTTAAAAGGGATAAAATATATATCTTTCACTCCATAAAATATTTATAAATTTAAAGATATATTTTTACACTCTTAGAAATTAATATTTGATTAAAGAATATTAATATCTCATTTTATCCCCCGCCTCATATTTTTCTAAGTAATTTTCTCTCGTATATCAAATATAATATTTATCGGAGAAAATACTTTTAAATACTTAAAAATATTTCCCACACTCTCAAAATATTTTTTTATTTTAGGAAATATATTATAAGTATTTATCTTAGCCCAAAATGAGCCAACAATGTCTATATGTTTTCATAAAAGATCGTTCATATTTTATTTGGAACCGAATCCTGATTTAATCATTTTAAATCCAAATAAAATACTTCCACTTGCTAGAAAATCTTGAAACTTAAGATTTGTCACTTAAATGGTATTTTCTATGCATGGTTAAAGTTTCGTAATTTTTAAGAAATTTTGTCCGGGTGGCATTTTTTTTGGGTGTTGACCAAGACTTTGACCGAGCGTTTAACCAAGTTACCTTTGACCAAAATTAAACAAAACTTGCAGATCATCATTTTTATAATATTTAGGTAATTATCATATTTTTGGTTGAATTTATTAAAGGGTTTTCAAAGTCGTTATATTTAATGGTGCTAATTACTTAATTAACTAAGTAACTAATGATAAATTGAAAAAGTTAAAAACCATTATTATATAATTAATAGTTGCTGGGATTTTTCTTGTTTGTCCTATATGCAAGTTGCAAACAAACACACCTTATCCTCCATGTCATCAATCCACACCACTCTCTTCATCCACCATTCAATTTAACTCAATCTCAACCACTCCCTTCAACTAACTCCTTTTATAAATAAACACCCACCCCCACCATTTTAAAATATAAGCTAAGAGCTAATTAATTACTGGGCATTTTTAAGAAGTATTCTCTTAAAAGTGGTAAACCTCTTAAAAGTGGTAAACCTCTTAGCTTCCATCTGAGTCTTAACCGAACACTCTTAATATTCATATAAGAAGCTTAGTAACACCTTTTCTTCATCTCTACAAGCTCTTATATAGAATAAATTAAAGAAAAATAAATTCGTACAAGGATTGTTTTCTACAAATTATACACTTCTAGCACGAAGTGATAATTTAACAACGCTTGGTTTATATTCCTAACTAGCACCTTTAGTGTTTCGTGGGAATTAAATTACATAGCTAGCATTTTATTCTTTAAACTTAAACGCACTTATTTTGACCATATATCGATATATTCATTATAATTGTTTAACAAGACTTAAGCGACTTCCCTTACTAACACCTTTAGTGTTCCGTGGGAAAAACTTAAGGCTTATATTATATATATCTATATATACATATTTATTATATTTAGTTAAAAGATTTAAGTGAATTCCCTTACCAGCACCTCTAGTGTTTCGTGGGAAAATCTTAAAGCTTTTAAGTAAATATAAGTATAGATATATAATCGTATAAGAATTAAGCAACTTCCCTTACTAGCACCTTTAGTGTTTCATGGGAAAAACTTAAAGCTTATATTGTATTATATATATACACATATAAACTGTGCTAATATAATTTAAACTCTGCTCTTATATTGTTTTGATATATTGTGTTTAAATTACACACCTTTTATTTTCTCGGCCAAATATTTTACAAGTGCAAATAGTTAAAGAATAAGTGCAACGCTCTCAATTTATAAAAGTCTACACACGACTATATTAAATGAGACATTATTTTATCAAAGATCCGAAAGCTATAACGCTTCACCAAGGACTTGATATATTTATTACTTCGGAAATAAGATATATTATTCGAAACGAAGTAATACCAAGTGTACTTTAACATTCACTTAATCTAAAGAAAAGTATACGTTAATATTATTTTAAGAATATTTGTTCTTAATCCGGTCTAGTTAAGTGTATTACTAGTCCAAACTCTTTTTATCTATAACGGGTATTGTTTTATAGATATTGTCTTCTTCGTTTTGCAGTGAGGTGAAGTATAGTGAGGTGATTCTCGTTCTAAGACCCAAGTCCTAGACGTACTAACGGGGAGTTAGTAGTCTTCGCACCGTGAGAAAGAGGAAAGACCCAAGACTAACTACTGAGATCCAAGACCGACAAAAGTTTAGAAGGACAAAGACTACACCAAGGGTTCTACATCAACTTTGAAGAAATAACAGGGTGTTATTGTCTAAGATAGGTTGTGTAGGTTACACATTTATTTTGAGGTGGTAACCCGGAGTTACGCACCAAGACAAGTATTTGTGGGGTTGTAAAGGCTTTTCCGCCTACGTAAAGAGCAAAGTTATTTTAAGGGAAAAACTCGGGTCCTAGAGAGGATCTCGGGGACTGGACGTAGGTGTGAGCGAATCTATTAGAGGTTGCGCCATCGCGAACCAGGATAAATCTCCCGCGTGGTATTTTCTTCCTTGTCTTTTATTTCCGCATACATAATCTGCATCGGTAAAATATTTAAAACGGGATAAATATTTTTAAAACGCCATAATAATTTTTAAATTGGTAATTAAGCTATTCAACCCCCCCCCTTCTAGCTTAAAATAACCCTTTTACGGGACCTAACACAGAACTTGAGCATTCACAACTTCAGAACTTGTATTCTTCTATGTAGAAGATTTGCTAGAATCAGAAATTAGTTTCTGTGAATAAACTTTGCTGCTTTGAACTTGACCTTTGCCCTTACTAGGGTTTCCCTGGTCATCTTCAGAATCATCCTTTTTCTTCAGAGTTTGGCTAGTTGAGCATTTGGACTTAACTACCTTCTCCCCCTTTTTGGCATCATCTGATAGGAGTAGAGAAAGAAGGAGTTCCATTGAAGATTGGATCTTAGTTAATTATATTTGTTGAGCATCCTAATTTTGCAAGACCTCATCCAGTTGGGCCTGCTGTTTTTCTTGAACTTTCTCAATTGCTTCCACTTTCTCTTGAATAGGTCTGATAAACCTCTTTTTGTCTAATTTGATCTCTATGTCTAGCTTATCAGCTGTTTCTTGAAGTTTATCAACCTTTGCTTGAGTTGTGGAGTGTAAACCTTGAAGAGATTAGTACTGAGAGCAGTGACTTTAAGTTGTGTCTTAAAATCAGAATTTGTCAGCAACTCATCAGCTTTTGAAATATGATCTTTCAGAACATTTGAGCTTGGAATGAAGTCAGGTTCATTCCACTTCTTGGTCCATTCAACTCCTCTGTGAGTTTCTTCCCATGGAACATGAGCATCTTCTTCAACAAATTTAAGTAGTGCCTCCTTTCCAAGAATTGGAGCATTAACTGGAGCACTGTCTCCAGAACTTGATAACATCTCCTCATCTTCTGATAACACAAGAGTGTTTGTAGCTAAAGGAGATTCTGGAACTACTTCATCTGTTTCAGGATCCAAATCCAGAATTGGAGTAGTAGAAATATCAGCATTTAATGGAGAAACTGGTGGAGTTGACTCCTTTGCTTGTGGTGCTTCCAGATATAAGACAGTTGGTATATGTAACCTGTGAATATCAATTGTAGGACTTAATCCTGAATCTTCAACTGTAGTTGTTTCTTTGAATGGAGAGATATGAAGTGTGATTAATGTGTCATGAACAGTGTCTTCAGGTGCCGGAATGGCTTCAATTACTGTAGGTTCTGATGAGATCAGAGATTCCTGATCCCCTTCCTCAGCATCTTTAGCATCCTCAGATTGAGGTTGTGCCATATGCCTACTTGCTCTCATCTTTCTTGATCTTCTAGATGGAGGAGTGACTTTAACTGTATCAGAACTTGAAGGTCTTTTCCTTTTCAGAATTCCAGAACCCTCAGCTTCATTCTCTTTCTAAAAATTACCTTTTGAGATTCTACTGTCACAGGTTCTGATACTGGAACCTGTACATGTTCTTCCTCATCTGATTCATCCCATAGAATAATCCTTCTTCTTCTCCTTGGTGGAGATTTAGGCACATAGATAGTCCTTTTAGGCCTAGAGGATTTGTCAGATTTTACAACTGGCACTTTTTGAGAAGTAACAAAGGTTGGTTTGGATTTGAGAGGTGAGGTTCTGATAGTAGGTGCTGATGATTGTTGTTGAGAGGATTGTGTTGGTTGAAAGTAGGTTCTGATAGTAGGTTGTGGTTGTGGTTGAGAGGATTGAGCTGGTTGAGTATGGGTAGGTTGTGTAGGTGGAGGTTGTGCTGGTGCTACATCAGGATATATGGTACTGTATGTGTGAGGATCAAAATTTACTAAGAACTGTTTTACAGATTGAGGAATTTGGAGGGGTCTTAGTACATTCTTCTTATTATCAGCAGATAATAAGTCTGTGAAATCCCTTTTGTGAAGTTTAAAGGGTTCAATTGTCTCACTAAAGTTTTGAGGTGCATCAGAACAACATAAATTATATATAAGATGACAAAATCTAGCAAAATAAACTGTGTTGCTATCTTCTTTCATCTTATCACCTATAAAACCCAAAATTGTAGTAGCATAATTAAAATGAGTTTGATTAATAAGGGCATACCCAATTTGCTGACTCATTATTGGGATAACATCAAAGTTGGAGCATTTGTTGGAAAAGGCTTTGGTAATGCAGTCGAAAAAGAAGCTCCACTCCCTCCTTATGTAGGGCCTCTTCAGTTGTCCCATCTTGGACAAAGATTTCTCATAGCCCAGATTTGCTATCATGTTTTGAAGAGCTGACTCCCCAACTTGTGAACTATAAGAACAGTTTTCTGGCAGATGCAATGCTTGTCGAACAATAGACACGGTCACCAGATGCTCATCTTCCCCAGTTATGAAAATGATGCTTGGGGACCCATTTTCACCACCATCATCATATACCCCAGACCTCCAGAACTCCAGAATTTGTTTGCCTGAGAGAAGCTGCGGTTGGGTCAGAGCATAACTAATTTCACTTCGAGCAAGAAAATATTGAATGAAGTGAAGTTTAGAAGGAGCCTCGTCCTTGTTGAGAATAGCCATGTAGTTGTTGGGAACAAACTTGGCTCCATCATAAATAAGATCCTTTGGTGCCATTTCTGTGAAAAATTAAGTGAAAAGTTGTTTGTTTGCAAGGTGTTTGATAAAATGCCTGTAAGAAAGTCCGTCAGAAGATAGAGAGAGAGAGAGAGAAAGAGAGAGAGAGAGAGAGTAAAATAAGAGAGATTAGAAAATAGTAAAAGTAGGTAAAAGATTGTTGAAATCTTTTAACTCTAGTATTTATACTCTCCACGTGACAACGACTCTTTTTGGAAGTAGAACAAACATTTTACACCTGGCAGCATGTAAATAGTCAAAACGTTATTAGTGGGCACGGTAAATGTGCAATAATTATTGCTCACATGCGGTTACCAACATAAACACGCAACCCATTAACCAAATGATTATCACTGTTTTAATCTCACTTAATTATTTTTTGATAAATATAACTGTTACGGTAAATACCAAAAATAAGTCAAGTAATTAAATAATGCCACGTAAGCATCAGAGTTTCCATCAGGATTTGCATCAGAACTTGACTATTATCAGAATTTAATGGTCATCAGAACATGGCTTCTGTACTCAAAAAGTGAATGATTGTTTCTGTGATTCTTCACATAAATACTGACTGGTTTCTTCAGAGTTTAATCATCATAACATAATCAGAACTTGTCCTCAGAATTTATGCAAATAATGCTTAACTGTTTATCTGAAACAACTTAATCACCACAGTAATTTTCATCATTCATATGGAGTGTTAGTGTGTGTATGTGCAAATGATCAGATAAAGATTAAAGTCTGATAAACTTCAGTATATCTTAGAAATAAGGCATAACTAAGAAAAGTGCTTAAAATCTTTCTTTAATTTTGAAGTCTAGAGAATAAATTTATGCAAGTATCCACCTCAACTGTTTGTACTCATTTTATGCATCTTTTGAAATTCTTTTGAAAGTGGCTTCTCAGTGTAAATGAGTTACAACTGCTATCAGAATTTATGCTGTTATCAGAATATTTCTCTAGTAATCAGAGAATGTAAAAAGTCACCAAGAAAAATTTGCTTTTCTAATGCATATTACTTAATACCAGCAATGCACTTGGGTCTTCCCTGTCACATATTTACTCTAGATCTCAAAGGAGTACCTGATTTCAATTTTTCTTTTCTTTTATTTTCTTCAGATAAGTGAGGCTTATAAAGCATGTAGTTCATCCTTAAGATTTACTGACATCAGAATTTGACAGATAAGAAGCAATAATCTAGTTTGTGACTTGGTAATAAGATAGAAGGAGTAGATTTGACTAAGATCAAAATCAGAGTTTGCTTGTGTTATGGATTTCCATATAAATAACTAATTCAAACATGGGATACACAGTTTGTTAAAGACTACTAAGTCAGCCTCTAACAAATAATCCTCATTGGAGTGAATAGTCACAGAACATTCAAAACACTTTCAGAGTTTATAGAATCACATCAGATAACAATCAGTATTTAATATGTTATAATTTAAGCACAGATTACATGAAGATAAGATAATCTGTAAACACTGATCATAAAGTCTGACGCATGAGAACAAAAACTAAACAGATTTTGAGAAAGAACCTGAAACCATTCCAAGTTCATTTACCAGTCTTGTAAAAGTAGCTTCACATAGTGGTTTTGTGAAGATATCTGCTAGTTGTTGATCTGTTGGAATAAAATGCAATTCCACTGTACCTTCTATCACATGTTCCCTTATGAAATGGTACCTAATGCTGATGTGATTTGTCATTGAGTGTTGAACTGGATTACCTGTCATAACAATAGCACTTTGATTATCACAGTAAATGGGTATCTTAGAAAATTCTAACCCATAGTCCAGTAACTGATTCTTCATCCAAAGAATTTGCAATAACCCCAAAAATTTTGAACTTTTTGTAACCCTTATGAATAGTGATTTTGCTGATTATGCTGAATGAGAAAACTTTTCATGCCACACTATGTAGGGGTTCTTTTATTGATATTCTGAGATCTTATTAGTACTCTATATGGTATATAAGTGTATGTAAAGATCGTCAGAATCCAAATTCGAACACTTTGATTTTTCCCGAAAATCCACCAGATACCGAAAGAACTAAGTATAAGGTAATAGGATAAAAAGGATTTAAATTCAAGGATTATAAGAGAGGATCATAAAAGGAATATGATGTATTGAGAAAGGTTAAGGAAACCCGAGTAATAAGATCCCGGGTATGATCCCTCAAACGATAAACGAGAACGAAAGTTAAGCGAATCGTATAACAGATCAGCGGTCATTAGCCAAGTAATTAAGAGCTAATCAAAGAGGTTAGTGATGATGATGTCACCACACCAACAAGAAGATGACAAGTGTGGGAAGATGACATAGGAGGATGACATAAGCATGACCAAAGGGAAGGTATTGTTGGTTAATTTCAAGTCACACAAATTTTACCATGGTTAAAAGGTAATTAACAAAACAAAAGGATATCAACCAAGCATTTTATGTACAAAGATCAATAAAACAAAGCAAGCTTCTCTCCCCCCCCTTTCATCTTCTTCATTTCGAATTTTTCACCAAAATGGTGAATTAGAAATTCAAAACACAAGCTATACTCCATGGAAAATTATAAGGTTTGTTTCTTTGGATCCTATATTTCATAACTAAGAAGAGCAAGTAGTTTGAGTGCTTGAATCAAAGGTTTTCTATCTCAAACAAATCATTTTAGTTTAGGGTGAATAGTAACTTTCAAGAACAAATTTTTGATTCTTGATTTTATTTGCAAGGTCAAGGTAGCTTAAGCATATATTAAGGCTTCCATGGACATTCCAAGGATCTTTCATTGATTAAAAGCTTCAAGGAAGGTATAACTATTCATGATCTTAGTATTAAGATTGTTTGATATCAATGATTATGATGATGGAATGATAGATTAAGTGTAGTAGTTGGTTTGTCATGTTGAGATCTTAGTTGTTAAGTGCTTTTGTTGATTTTGGGAGTTAAGAGTAGCACTAGTTGTTCTTGATGGTTCATGGTATGATTTGGGCTTTGTTTAAATGGTTTAAAGTGTTGGATGAGTGATATTGTCATATGGTTGTATTGGGATTGATTGATGGTGGTTTGGTGTTGAATGGATTTGATAAAATTTTGGGAATCGCTAAGTTATAGCCGTCGTAATGCCCAATTTTCCTTAGACTGTTTTTGTTCCTAACTTCAGGACCCATGAAATCACTGTTAGGTTTTGACCATTGCCATGTTTCGATATTTCATGTTACGAGCTTCGTTTTGATATGTGGTACGCTTGAATCCGATGTACGGTTTAGGAGAAACGACTGTTTTAAGTAACGACGTTTCGCGACCGAACCATTACCCCTCGCCTTATGTTGAAACCTTGGTTAAGGACTTAAATGACTAATTGGAGTATGAAACAATTATGTAAAGTGGATTAGGCAGTTGGTAAGGTACTCACGAAAGAATCGCCTTAAAACCCTTAATGGTTAATTTATTAAAAATGGTGGAGCCGAGGGTACTCGAGCGACTTAAGTAAATCGTTAAGCGCGAAAGTGAACGTTAGGACTCTAAATGGTTAAAGTCTAGTTTCTTAAGCGACCGGGGTTTAATTCCGACTTATGTTGTTGTTCATAGGTTATCGGACCCACTCTAAGCTTAAGTCTATCCGGGAGCACTCAGGCAAGTTTTCTACCCGTATAACTGTTGTTGTAATGTATATGTGTATATGCATGATCTTGTGATAAATGCATATTTGTTATTAGCAAATTCTTGCGATATATTGTAGCATGTGATATGGTATATATGCATGCCTGTTCCGTATTCATGATTTATATATTTGTTGGTTCAAATGCTTATTAGTTGCATAATACCTATGCTAGAGATAAGCAGTAGTTGTGTATACCCTTAGTATAGGGGACCCAAAGGTGAACATTTTCTAAAACCGGGAGTTGATGTTCTCGAGTATATTATATATATATATTTAAATATATATATACATATTCTTATAGTTTTCAAAACTATTAATCGAATAAGGTTTATTCGATAACTTTTATTTTTTTAAATGAATATTACTTGAATATTCATCCGAGGACTTATGACTCCTTTTATTTTATTTAATAAATATTATTTCAAATATTCATTCGAGGACTTATGACTCCTTTTATTTTATTATTAGAATATTATTCCGAATATTCATTCGAGGGCTTATGACTCAGTTTATTTTATTATTTGAATATTATTTGAATATTCATTCGAGGGCTTATGACTCAGTTTATATTATTTAATGAATATTATTTGAATATTCATTTGAGGATCTATGACTCCGATTATTTACTGAAATATATTCTTTATTTTATTAAAGAATGAGGTGTCGATAATCAAACTTATTTTTGATTATTCAAATAAAGATAGTACTTTCGTATAAGTATATCTTTGGTTATTTAATACTCATTTCAAGTATAAGTTTTACAACTTCTACTTCAAGTTATTTATATAGAGATTATCCTTATGGGAATATTATTTAATAATATTCAGATATTTTCTAATATGTCGGGACTGATTTACTTTATTAAATCAGCATTACTCCAAACACTCTTTAAAGTGTTTTCGAGTCTTTAAAATGATTTTTAAAAGTTAGAGCGGATCCCAAAACTCATTTTTATATATTTAAGATCTTCCTTTTTAAAGGGGATTTAAATACTCACTCAAAACTTGGGGAATCCGGCTCTGTGGTGTATTTTACATTCGCAACGTGGTTGCTGTTTTGAGAAAACAATTTGATTACTTGCCCAACGTTCGGGAAGTAAGTCCATCTAATTGAGTCGGCATAAGCGACAGGCCGGGGTACGGTCTATCAAAGTGTAAGTGGCTGGGTGGCAGTCCATCAACGCGTAAGAGGCCGGGTGGCGGTCCGGCACAAGGTCCTTATGTGGCCAGGGTGATGACCGGTGGGGGATTCATCCATCTACTAGTAGAAAAGGTTACTTATTGGTATCTTTGCCTGATCAACATGATATCGGGTTTATGCCAAAATTCTTTCCTTTCCAAATTTATTGGATATTGCAACTCTGTTCCTACTTTACATGACAGAGGTTTTCAGGAAATGTATGGGAGATATATATGAATATATTTATATATCGGGACTTAATAAAGCATCTCGTAACTTCATTATTTATAATGATATTTCAAGGATTGAATCTATTCAAGTCTTATCTTGTAGTCTCATCTGGGTGATGAACTTTTGAAACTGATTATAACTTGAACGGTGGTAGTTCAAGTAGTATTCAGATATAAGTATATTGGAGTATCTTGTAACTTCATCTTTTAAACTTATATCTAGTAAATGATTATCTTGTGCATGTCAAAGATTTTCGGAAAAACGTTGAGACAAGGTTAGATATATGAGATCACCTTGCAATGATATTTTTATACAGATATAAACTGGAACTCTGTGTATATTATACATGTCAGAGGATTTCAAAGATTGTGAAAAGTATATATGTATATATACTGAATATTTTGCGACTTCATCGCATTAAGATATCAAACTTGGTTCATTTCTTTTGACCAAGACTTTCATGAGTACTATGAGAAGGCTCATATATTGTAAATTATTATACATATTATTTTGGTGGGCTTGCTGCTCACCCTTACTTTCTTCTTTCATCACACAATAACAGATAGAAAAAATGAACAGGACCAAGCTCCCAATTCGCGAGCGGATAGGAAACGTTCTGCAGTTTCCTATAGGCATTGATGTCGCTGTAGCTGAGGTAGGAACTACCAATAGGCTAGGCTTCAACTTTTGATGTACCCGATTTATGTATATTTATGAATTTTAATAATGGCAAAGAAATGTAAATTATTCAGAAACCCTTTTAAGGTGTATTGGCAGATAATTGTGGAATAAAATGACTTGTGATTATTTTTGGATATTCATCTCTGAGACTATAACTTGTGGTGTGTGTGTTTATTGTGGAGTCACAGTACAGAGTAGTTGATTGTTTATTAAGATTGGGTGTTATTAAGGGAAATGGAACTCGTGACAACCCGGATCCCCGACCCCGGATTTGGGGGTGTTACAGAAATGGTATCAGAGCTAAGCGTTATAAACCTCAGAGATGATGTGACGTTAAGATAATAAGTTCACTAAGATAATAAGAACTCTTGCCAAGTTCATAGTCGGGCTACCTAACGTAGTACTGACAGTTAAAACCCTTATGGGAACCCTTATAAATATCGTGATAGAAGCGTAGTTCGTTATCGTATATGTTAGCGGGACTCCGAACCCTGAGGTTGAGGAGCAACAACGCGATGATGTTTCATTAGTTATTGGAGATCAGATTGTGGATCCAATAGAGCGTCCTAACACGGGACCGGATGATGTTCATATTGAGGATGTAGCGGTTGAGGATGTTGTCCTAGAAGGGATAGTTGCTGAGGAGGATCCTGACAAGAATGAATAAAGGACCACTGATGAATTGATGACCATGGTTAGGTCGACTACCAGAGGTAGGATTGGTCGGTCACTACCGGAGGTTCGTTCAAGTTTGTAAAGATAGTAGCCCCTTTAACGCGGCTTACTCGTAAGACTGAGAAGTTGAATGGACAGAGAAATACGAGAACAACTTTCAAGAACTGAAGCAAAGATTGGTGACGGCCCCTATGATGGCATTGCCGGATGGAAAATGAGATTTTGTGATGTGTAGTGACGCTTCGTATAAGGAATTAGGGTGCTTCTTATACAGCACAACAAGGTAATCGCGTACTCGTCAAGACAATTAAGGGAATATAAAATTCGATATCCACACCCATGAGCTTGGGCTCGTGGTTATAGTTTTGCCCTAAATATTGGAGGCACTACTTGTATGGAGAGAAGTGCGAGATTTACACAAGCCATAAGTGCTCTAGTGCATTTTCACGCAGAAAGAGCTTAACATACGCCAGAATAGGCGGTTAGAGCTAATCAAGAATTATGATTGGGAGGTTCTTTATCATTCGGGGAAAGCCAATATGTAGGCCGATGCCCTTAGTAAAAAGGAGAGACTCAAGATAATAATGTCTTTGGGAGAGTTTATAAGAGATTTTGAGAAAATGGAAATAGAAGTGAAGGTAACCGGAGCCGGTACCGAAAAGCTGTTTGAGATTGCAATACAGACCGAATTATTGGAAAAGAACATATTATGCCAGAAAAAGTGATGAATGAAGGCAGAGAGCCAACAAATAGATATGAGATTAATATCGAGAAAGATGATAAGGGAATAATGAGGTATTCCTATATAATTTGGGTTCCAAATGTTCAAGAGCTTAAAGATGAGATCTTAGATGAAAGTCATAGTTCAAGGAATAAGATTAAGGGCAAACCCTGAACGTGATAGTCAGGGAGGACGCCATCAAGATAGAAGGAACCCATAACATAATGAAATGAAAAACAAGGATTTTAACGTATAAGATAACCCTGATTATGAGAGAAGGATGAAACATTTCATACTGAGAAAACAGAAGTCGAGCAAGATAAGGAAACCCGAGACGGTACTCCTATACGGAAATTCATGGACTTGTCTAAACAGAACTTATACTCTTATTCCCAACCACCACCTTGAGGAAACAATGCGGTAGGAAATCCTTTCATGACCTTTAAGTCGCTAAACTCTCAGAGTTCCAAGGAACAGGTTGACCCAGTCGAGGAAAGAGCTTGGCTAAAGGAAATATAGGAATCATTTGAGATTCTAAATGACTGAAGAAGCGCAAAAGATTGTTTTTGTCACTTCCCTTCCTAAGAGAGAGGCCACCCGTTGGTGAAAGGCCAAGAAAGGCACGGAGCCAGAGGTTATAATAAACTGATTAAAGTTCAGACAATTGTTTTCGGAAAAGTAATTCCCAAGGTTATGGAGATAGTGTAAAAGCTTTAGAGCCGAAACAAAGGTGGACGAGTATGATAAATTATGAATATAAGATTGTAAAAGTTGTCAAGATTCGTTCTGATGACAAGAATCCCAGAAGAACGTGATGTTTGAAGTCAATGATTAGTGGGTTCGTGAAATGATTGTAAGAGAGAGGTAAATAAAAAGAAACTGAAGTAGAAAGGAATATAAAGGTAATAGAGTTTGAGGAATGATAAGGGAGTTGGGTATGAGGAAACCCTAAAGACTCGTAGCAATAGAAATAGAAAAGTATGTAATCGTTATGATGAGGGTGATTCACCATGAGTTAAAGTTGATGATTGAAGGAATAAGAGACACATATATTTTATCCCCTTTAAGTTGGGAGGATTCGAGGAAACCTTGAGATAGTTTGAAGGATAAATAATGAGACACGGATAGACGGAAGAGACAAGAAAGTAAGAAATTAGGAAATTGGATGAAGGAAGTAACCTTCAAAATGGAAAGTGTATGTAACACCTGTGACTTGATACCCAAAAGGGAGACACCAAGTACAAAAGATATCCCAACATTGAGATGACTATTGAGATAAACAATAAAAGTAAATAAGGATTTATTAAGAAGAAGTTCACGTTAAACACGACCAATATCTTCCAGAACATCCATGTGATCATTACCAAATTAGGAAAGAAAAGTAGATAACCATTGTTATCTTTTGGAGGCCATATTGATTGACCTCATTTTGAATACAGATGTTATTGTGAAATTAGGCATATACTATCGAGATGGGAATGATTGAATAAGACACCCTTATCAGGGATACATGACTTGATTTATCTATGGAATGATGCAAGTACCTTTTTAAAAAAGGTGGAATTAAGGATATAACTTCGATAACTTGAGATGAACCCAAGGGGAATGCATAAAGGGTGGCATTTCGCCCTTAATAGGGACAGTATGAGTTTTGATAGTATGGAACGAAGGACTAAGGTAACAACAACCTTTAAAGATTAGTAGAGAAATTTTTTTGAAGTACATAGACAATGGTTCGAGTATTAGTAAATGGTATTTTGATATGCCCTGTATCTAGGGAATACAGGAGGAACGATTCAAGGATAACCTTAGAGGTTTTACAAGGAGAAAGGTAATATTCATAATTCTCAAGAATAAAAATATTGATAAAGGAAATGTGACGTAATTATAACGATGCCAAGTGGGGCACGTGTTAAACCACGAGAAAGTATGGATTGAACCAGTAATGATCGAAATTGTTCAGGGCAATTAGGACTTAAGATAAAAGATGTTCTAAGTATGATTGAGAGTCAGTCGTGACAGTGATTAACCTCTAAAGACTGAGGCAATAAATTATGGAAAAATGGTGATATTTTTTTTACTCATCAGATTTTAAGGAAAACATCTTCACATAAGCTGTGATTGAAATGAGGTAGAAAATTTATTTGGAGGTGGTTAAAATGACATTGACTGTAAGGAAATTTTACTATCAGGAAAGGCCAAAGAGGTGGCCGACACTTTAAAGGTAAGAGGATAATTATAGGCGCTTGTGCCAAAGGAATACAGTGATGATGGTTAAAGCTATGAAGGTTGTATTATGGTTTGGAAGATTGACATTCCTTCTGATGACTGTGCAATACCCAACCGTAATAGTAGTTGGTAAAGGTTTAATTCGTGTAATCGCCATGAGCGGGCTATCTATCTCAGAAGATACTATCTTGAGATAAGCCAGGACCATGTTTCAAAAAGGACTAGATGAACCCTTGAGTTAAGTCTTCTATTTAGGGCATACGATTAAGAATGGTATTAACCTGCTATCGTTGCTTTGACTGAAACTCTTCTGCAATTTTATCTACTTCATGTCATGAAAGTACGTCAGAGTTTGGAGTGTTCTTCATGAATTATAATTGGTGATTATGTTAACTCCTTAGAAGTATTCTATACGACATGTATGGACTCCGTATGGTTAAATATTAAGATTTCATGGAAAGTGAATGACGACAGTAGGTCAGTGGTGGACCATAGTAATGCAGCAATGATTCTGCGAGTAATGAGCTGATTACAACCGTGAGAGTTGTATTGGAATGGATGTTGAGATTGAGTACCACTAATCGGGTTGTGGTAGTGTATAAGTTATCATTGATAGACTAATTAAGTAGAGTATCTACCTATCGAATATTTATTCCCTCTTATGAAAAGAGAGTCGTATTACTATATGAGGAAGGTTGCGGTGCAAGCATAGAATTCTAGTAACGATGATGTCTAGAATGAGATCCCAGATTCGATTTTCGATATCGAGGGAGTTTCAAAGGTGATTGTGTATAAGCTCGAGGAAGAGCATGGGTCCATAGAATGATGGACAGAATAGCAAAAAAATTTAGGCATGTGAAATACGATGCTATAATACTTGATGTTGATATAAATACACATATTTTTTGTTCTCCTATATCAAACCTCTATAGTTCAGAGGTAGGTTCCAAGCCAGATATTTTGTGGCAGTATATTTTTTTTCACATATACAATTCTCTTCAATTCGTTCTTTTCTCTTCTTTTCATTTCATATAAGCTGAGAAGAACAACCCTTCCAGAAGGGGAGGTATTGCCGAATGACTATCTATCTGTGTGATAGAAGCCTAGTAGGATACCACATGTTGTTTAATTGCTTGTCAAGTACTAAAGGCTGGCCACCTTCTGGACTAACTATGCAATGTAACAAGTGTTCATGATCATAGTGATCTTTCAATAAATTCTTTTACTTCTATACGATGGATCAAGCTTTCAAAGATAGAAGCAGCTAGAAAGGAGTAGTATCAGTGCGGTGGTATTCTGAATCTAACACGTTCGTGATACTAAGGTTGACGCAATTATTAAAAGGTTATAGAATGCTAACGAGCAAAAGTGTAACCAGTATAGTATTATGTACGAAAGATAGTAATGACTACGAACTGGAAAAGAATGGGTATTGAGAAGCAAAAGCTCTAATGCTAAAAGCTATAATGAGAGTCTGTGCAATAGACTTGAAAGAAATTGGAATGATCACTTAACACGGATTGAGTTTTCTTACAACAATAGATCATATGTCACTATCGAGTTGTCACCTTATGAGATCCTTGAGGGAAGACAATGTCGATATCCCTTATGTTAGGATGAAGTTGTAGAGCGCAAGATGCTCGGACCCGCAGTAGTCCAAAGGACCAGGGATATAATAGATCTAATCAGAGGACAGCTGGTAGTAACCCAAGATGGACATAAGAGGTATGCTGATTTGACTCGAAAGGATAAAGAGTATGAAATAGGGGACCTAGTGATGTTATAG
Source organism: Apium graveolens (assembly GCF_009905375.1). NCBI lineage: Eukaryota > Viridiplantae > Streptophyta > Magnoliopsida > Apiales > Apiaceae > Apium > Apium graveolens. The sequence continues at coordinate 28,942,893 of NC_133648.1, read as the reverse complement.
GTATTCCCTTGGAAAAGATGGATGTGGTTCGAAAAGAAAGGAAAGCTAAGCCCACGAAGTGTTGGACCCTTGGAGATATTAAGACGTATTGGGAAGTTAGCATATGAGCTAGCCCTACCCCCAAACCTGTAGCAAGTTCATAACGTGTTCCACGTATCAATGTTAAGGGAGTGTAATTCGGATTCCAGACAAATAGGGGCATATGAGCGCATATACATCCAACCAGACGTAACCTATATGGAGCAACCAGGAAGGGTTATAGATTGAAAAAAAACAAGTGCTTAGGAGAAGGGTTATCAAACTAGTCAGAGTTTGATGGTAGAACCACAATGTGGGAAAATTGACTTGAGAGTTAGAAGGCCCAATGCTAGAAAAGCATCCCCAACTGTTTTCTATCTGATTCCGGGACGGAATCCTTTTAAGCAGGGGAGACTGCAATAACCTCAAAAATTTTGGACTTTTTGTAACCCTTATGAATAGTGATTTTGCTGATTATGCTGAATGAGAAAACTTTTCATGCCACACTATGTAGGGGTTCTTTTATTGATATTCTGAGATCTTATTAGTACTCTATATGGTATATAAGTGTATGTAAAGATCGTCAGAATCCAAATTCGAACACTTTGATTTTTCCCGAAAATCCACCAGATACCGAAAGAACTGAGTATAAGGTAAAAGGATAAAAAAGATTTAAATTCAAGGATTATAAGAGAGGATCATAAAAGGAATATGATGTATTGAGAAAGGTTAAGGAAACCCAAGTAATAAGATCCCGGGTATGATCCCTCAAACGATAAACGAGAACGAAAGTTAAGCGAACCGTATAACAGATCAGCGGTCATTAGCCAAGTAATTAAGAGCTAATCAAAGAGGTTAGTGATGATGATGTCACCACACCAACAAGAAGATGACAAGTGTGGGAAGATGACATAGGAGGATGACATAAGCATGACCAAAGGGAAGGTATTGTTGGTTGATTTCAAGCCACACAAATTTTACCATGGTTAAAAGGTAATTAACAAAACAAAAGGATATCAACCAAGCCTTTTATGCACAAAGATCAATAAAACAAAGCAAGCTTCTCTCCCCCCCCTTTCATCTTCTTCATTTCGAATTTTTCACCAAAATGGTGAATTAGAAATTCAAAACACAAGCTATACTCCATGGAAAATTATAAGGTTTGTTTCTTTGGATCCTATATTTCATAACTAAGAAGAGCAAGTAGTTTGAGTGCTTGAATCAAAGGTTTTCTATCTCAAACAAATCATTTTAGTTTAGGGTGAATAGTAACTTTCAAGAACAAATTTTTGATTCTTGATTTTATTTGCAAGGTCAAGGTAGCTTAAGCATATATTAAGGCTTCCATGGACATTCCAAGGATCTTTCATTGATTAAAAGCTTCAAGGAAGATATAACTATTCATGATCTTAGTATTAAGATTGTTTGATATAAATTATTATGATGATGGAATGATAGATTAAGTGTAGTAGTTGTTTTGTCTTGTTGAGATCTTAGTTGTTAAGTGCTTTTGTTGATTTTGGGAGTTAAGAGTAGCACTAGTTGTTCTTGATGGTTCATGGTATGATTTGGGCTTTGTTTAAATGGTTTAAAGTGTTGGATGAGTGATATTGTCATATGGTTGTATTGGGATTGATTGATGGTGGTTTGGTGTTGAATGGATTTGATAAAATTTTGGGAATCGCTAAGTTATAGCCGTCGTAATGCCCAATTTTCCTTAGACTGTTTTTGTTCCTAACTTCAGGACCTGTGAAATCACTGTTAGGTTTTGACCATTACCATGTTTCGATATTTCATGTTACGAGCTTCGTTTTGATATGTGGTACGCTTGAATCCGATGTACGGTTTAGGAGAAACGACCGTTTTAAGTAACGGCGTTTCGCGACCGAACCATTACCCCTCGCCTTACGTTGAAACCTTGGTTAAGGACTTAAATGACTAATTGGGGTATGAAACAATTATGTAAAGTGGATTAGGCAGTTGGTAAGGTACTCACGAAAGAATCGCCTTAAAACCCTTAATGGTTAATTTATTAAAAATGGTGGAGCCGAGGGTACTCGAGCGACTTAAGTAAATCGTTAAGCGCGAAAGCGAACGTTAGGAATCTAAATGGTTAAAGTCTAGTTTCTTAAGCGACCGGGGTTTAATTCCGACTTATGTTGTTGTTCATAGGTTATCGGACCCACTCTAAGCTTAAGTCTATCCGGGAGCACTCAGGCAAGTTTTCTACCCGTATAACTGTTGTTGTAATGTATATGTGTAGATGCATGATCTTGTGATAAATGCATATTTGTTATTAGCAAATTCTTGCGATATATTGTAGCATGTGATATGGTATATATGCATGCCTGTTCCGTATTCATGATTTATATATTTGTTGGTTCAAATGCTTATTAGTTGCATAATACCTATGCTAGAGATAAGCAGTAGTTGTGTATACCCTTAGTATAGGGGACCCAAAGGTGAACATTTTCTAAAACCGGGAGTCGATGTTCTCGAGTATATTATATATATATATATATTTAAATATATATATATATATACATATTCTTATAGTTTTCAAAACTATTAATCGAATAAGGTTTATTCGATAACTTTTATTTTTTTAAATGAATATTACTTGAATATTCATCCGAGGACTTATGACTCCTTTTATTTTATTTAATGAATATTATTTCGAATATTCATTCGAGGACTTATGACTCCTTTTATTTTATTAATTGAATATTATTCCGAATATTCATTCGAGGGCTTATGACTCAGTTTATTTTATTATTTGAATATTATTTGAATATTCATTCGAGGGCTTATGACTCAGTTTATATTATTTAATGAATATTATTTGAATATTCATTTGAGGATCTATGACTCCGATTATTTACTGAAATATATTCTTTATTTTATTAAAGAATGAGGTGTCGATAATCAAACTTATTTTTGATTATTCAAATAAAGATAGTACTTTCGTATAAGTATATCTTTGATTATTTAATACTCATTTCAAGTATAAGTTTTACAACTTCTACTTCAAGTTATTTATATAGAGATTATCCTTATGGGAATATTATTTAATAATATTCAGATATTTTCTAATATTTCGGGACTGATTTACTTTATTAAATCAGCATTACTCCAAACACTCTTTAAAGTGTTTTCGAGTCTTTAAAATGATTTTTAAAAGTTAGAGCGGATCCCAAAACTCATTTTTATATATTTAAGATCTTCCTTTTTAAAGGGGATTTAAATACTCGCTCAAAACTTGGGGAATCCGGCTCTGTGGTGTATTTTACATTCGCAACGTGGTTGCTGTTTTGAGAAAACAATTTGATTCCTTGCCCAACGTTCGGGAAGTAAGTCCATCTAATTGAGTCGGCATAAGCGACAGGCCGGGGTACGGTCTATCAAAGTGTAAGTGGCTGGGTGGCAGTTCATCAACGCGTAAGAGGCCGGGTGGCGGTCCGGCACAAGGTCCTTATGTGGCCAGGGTGATGACCGGTGGGGGATTCATCCATCTACTAGTAGAAAAGGTTACTTATTGGTATCTTTGCCTGATCAACATGATATCGGGTTTATGCCAAAATTCTTTCCTTTCCAAATTTATTGGATATTGCAACTCTGTTCATACTTTACATGACAGAGGTTTTCAGGAAATGTATGGGAGATATATATGAATATATTTATATATCGGGACTTAATGAAGCATCTCGTAACTTCATTATTTATAATGATATTTCAAGGATTGAATCTATTCAAGTCTTATCTTGTAGTCTCATCTGGATGATGAACTTTTGAAACTGATTATAACTTGAACGGTGGTAGTTCAAGTAGTATTCGGATATAAGTATATGGAGTATCTTGTAACTTCATCTTTTAAACTTATATCTAGTAAATGATTATCTTGTGCATGTCAAAGATTTTCGGAAAAATGTTGAGACAAGGTTAGATATATGAGATCACCTTGCAATGATATTTTTATACAGATATAAACTGGAACTCTGTGTATATTATACATGTCAGAGGATTTCAAAGATTGTGAAAAGTATATATGTATATATACTGAATATTTTGCGACTTCATCGCATTAAGATATCAAACTTGGTTCATTTCTTTTGACCAAGACTTTCATGAGTACTATGAGAAGGCTCATATATTGTAAATCATTATACATATTATTTTGGTGGGCTTGCTGCTCACCCTTACTTTCTTCTTTCATCACACAACAACAGATAGAAAAGATGAACATGACCAAGCTCCCAATTCGCGAGCGGATAGGAAACGTTCCGCAGTTTCCTATAGGCATTGATGTCGCTGTAGCTGAGGTAGGAACTACCAATAGGCTAGGCTTCAACTTTTGATGTACCAGATTTATGTATATTTATGAATTGTAATAATGGCAAAGAAATGTAAATTATTCAGAAACCCTTTTAAGGTGTATTGGCAGATAATTGTGGAATAAAATGACTTGTGATTATTTTTGGATATTCATCTCTGAGAGTATAACTTGTGGTGTGTGTGTTTATTGTGGGGTCACAGTACAGAGTAGTTGATTGTTTATTAAGATTGGGTGTTATTAAGGGAAATGGAACTCGTGACAACCCGGATCCCCGACCCCGGATTTGGGGGTGTTACAGAATTTGTGCACTACAGCTTCCTGCAGCAATATACTCTGCCTCTGCAGTTGATGTGGAAATTGATTTTTGATTCTTGCTAGTTTGTGACTTGGTAATAAGATAGAAGGAGTAGATATGACTAAGATCAAAATCAGAGTTTGCTTGTGTTATGGATTTCCATATAAATAACTAATTCAAACATGGGATACACAGTTTGTTAAAGACTACTAAGTCAGCCTCTAACAAATAATCCTCATTGGAGTGAATAGTCACAGAACATTCAAAACACTTTCAGAGTTTATAGAATCACATCAGATAACAATCAGTATTTAATATGTTACAATTTAAGCACAGATTACATGAAGATAAGATAATCTGTAAACACTGATCATAAAGTCTGATGCATGAGAACAAAAACTTAACAGATTTTGAGAAAGAACCTGAAACCATTCCAAGTTTATTTACCAGCCTTGTGAAAGTAGCTTCACATAGTGGTTTTGTGAAGAAATCTGCTAGTTGTTGATCTGTTGGAACAAAATGCAATTCCATTGTAACTTCCATCACATGTTCCCTTATGAAATGGTACCTAATGCTGATATGCTTTGTCATTGAGTGTTGAACTGGATTACCTGTCATAACAATAGCACTTTGATTATCATTGTAAATGGGTATCTTAGAAAATTCTAACCCATAGTCCAGTAACTGATTCTTCATCCAAAGAATCTGTGCACTACAGCTTCCTGCAGCAATATACTCTGCCTCTGCAGTTGATGTGGAAATTGATTTTTGATTCTTGCTAAACCAAAAAACCAATCCGCCTCCAAGAAATTGGCAGCTTCCACTAGTGCTTTTCCTGTCTATTTTACATCCTGCAAAATCTGCATCAGAGTAACCTATTAGCTTAAAATCTGATTACCTAGGATACCACAATCCTAGATCAGCTGTACCCTTGAGGTACTTGAAATTTTTTTTCACAACTATTAGATGAGGTTCTCTTGGATCAGCCTGAAATCTTGCACAAAGACAGGTAGCATCATGATATCAGGTCTACTTGTAGTTAAATAGAGTAAAGAGCCAATCATACCTCTGTAGTCAGTAATATCTACTGATACTCCAGTATCTTTATCTAACTTGGTGGCAGTGGCCATGGGAGTTGATGTAGTAGAACTGTCTTGCATTCCAAACTTCTTGAGTAAATTTATGGTGTACTTGGATTGATTTATGAAAGTACCTTCTTCAGTTTGCTTGAATTGAAGTCCCAGAAAATAGCTAAGTTCTCTCATCATACTCATTTGATATCTTGACTGCATTAATTTGGAAAATGTTTCACAAAGATTTATATTTGTAGAGCCAAAGATGATATCATCAACATATATCTGTACGAAAAGTAAGGCATTTCCATGGTTGAAGTAGAATAAAGTCTTATCAATTATGCCTCTGTGAAATCCACTTTCCAGAAGGAATTGTGTCAGAGTCTCATACCATGCTCTAGGAGCTTGCTTTAGGCTATAAAGTGCTTTGTCAAGCCTGTAGACATGATTTAGAAATTTTGGATCTACAAAGCTTGGAGGTTGTTCAACATATACCTCTTCTTCCAATTCTCCATTGAGAAAAGCACTTTTCACATCCATTCGAAAGACTTTAAACCTCTTGTGAGCAGTATAAGCCAAAAAGATTCTTATAGCTTCCAATCTAGCAACTGGAGCAAATGTTTCATCATAGCCAATACCCTCCTGTTGAGAGTAACCTTTAGCAACCAGCCTTGCCTTGTTTCTTGTAATTATGCCATCACTGTCAGTTTTATTTCTGAACACCCATTTTGTGCCAACAATTGATCTGTTCTTTTGTCTTGGCACTAGGGTCCAGACTTTATTTCTTTCAAATTCATTTAACTCTTCCTGCATTGCTTGTACCCAATCAGCATCTTGAAGAGCTTCTTCCATTTTCTTTGGTTCAGTCTGAGATAGAAAGAAATGATAGAGACATTCATTTGTTGTTGTTGTTGTTCTAGTTCTGACACCCGCTTCAGGATCTCCAATTATTAAGTCAGGTGTGTGTGATTTAGTCCACTTCCTTGCAGATGGAAGTTGATCTCTAGAACTGGATCCTCCCCCATGATTCATACTGTCTCCATCAGCATTTTCTGATGCTCCCCCTGAAGTTATGCTCTCTAAAATTTCAGAATTTAAGTTGGATCTTTCTGGAATTGAAGAATCAGAGTTTCCAGAATTATCAGAATTTGGCTTATTAGAACTTAATGAATTTGAACTTGAAGAGCCAGTGACTGGTTCTGTTGCTTCTTGAGAGTCTTGAGATGTGGTATGATCATCAGCTTGCTCCCCTTGAACAGGTGCATTTCCCTTTGGAGCAGTTACCACAGTTTCAATGACATCAGAGTTTAAGCCGTCAGAACTTACAGGATCAGGATTTAGGTCTTCAGAATTTACAGAATCAGAATTTACATCTGCATTTTCAAATCTCAGCTGATCATGATCATTGAAATCTTCAAGTCTAGTAATCTTTTTATTATCAAAAGATACATTGATAGATTCTATGACAACCCTTGTTCTTAAATTGTAGACTCTGAAGGCTTTTGTAGAAAGTGGATATCCAACAAAAATTCCTTCATCAGCTTTTAGATCAAATTTTGACAGCTGTTCAGGATGAGTCTTAAGAATAAAACACTTGCATCCGAATACATGAAAGTATTTCAGATTTGGCTTCTTTTTCTTCACCATCTCATATGGTGTTTTTCCATGCTTGTTTATGCTTCAGCCCAAAAATAGGTTGGTAGCTTTGCTTCATCAAGCATAGTTCGTGCAGCTTCAATAAGAGTCTTGTTCTTTTTTCTACAACTCCATTTTGCTGTGGAGTTCCAGGTGCAGAAAATTCCTGCTTTATTCCATACTCTTTGCAGAACTCTTCCATAATTGAATTCTTGAACTCAGTGCCATTATCACTTCTTATTATTTTAACAGAATCTTTGACTAACTTATCCAACTGTCTGACATGATCAGTTAGAGTATATGCAGTTTCATTCTTCTTGTGCAAGAAATACACCCAAGTGTATCGTGTGAACTCATCCACTATAACCATAGCATATTTATTCTTTGTAATGGACATGACATTGACTGGACCAAATAGATCAACATGCAGTAAGTGATAAGGCTCAAGAATTGTGGATTCAGTTTTGCTCTTGAATGAAGATTTTCTTTATTTTGCCTTTTGACATGAGTCACAAAGACCATCAGGAGGAAATACTGATTTTGGCAGTCCTCTCACAAGATCTTTCTTTACTAACTCATTTATGTTGTTGAAATTTAAATGAGAGAGTCTCTTGTGCCAATTCCAGCTTTCTTCAATTGATGCTCTGCTTAACAGACAGATTGCAGAACCATCAGAATTTGTTGAAAGTCTGGCTTCATATATGTTACCATGTTTGTAACCTTTCAAAACCACTTTGCCTATAGAATTACTTACAACTTCACAGTGTTCTTCAAAGAAATTCACATGATAACCTCTGTCACAGATTTGACTCACACTTAGCAGATTGTGTTTAAGTCCTGAGACAAGAGCTATTGATTCAATTATGACATTCCCAAGATTGATATTGCCATATCCCAGAGTTTTTCCCATGTTTCTATCTCCATACGAAACTCCTGGGCTAGCTTTCTCCACAAAGTCTGATAGCAGGGCTTTATTTCCAGTCATATGTCCTGAACATCCACTGTCCAGAACCAGGATGTTTTTTCCTGTTGCCCTGCAATCACAAAGGCCACTACTGGTTAGTTTTAAGGACCCAGACTTGATTGGATCCTTTGGCCTTTTTAAGTTTGTTAGCATTTGCAGCGGATTTAGTTTCAGAGTTTATGCTAACATGCTTTTTATCAGACTTTATATCAGACTTTGCATCAGAATTTACACTAGAAGGAATTACACTAACTTTCTTTGAAGAAGGTTTTATTTGATAATAATCATAGTACAAACTATGATATTCCTTACAAGTATAAATAGAATTCCATAAACTACTACAATAAAAATAAGGATTTTATGGTTTAAACCTAAAAGACTAACTCTTAACTCCTGATCTAGGAGGTAAAGAGTTTATATCTTTATTTTTCCTGCAAAAAGTAGCAAGATGGTTAGAGTTTCCACAATCATAGCATTTCTTTCTAGGAGCATTAGGAACAGGCATATAATTATTGCTTTTATTAACACCTTCCTTTCCATTCCTATTTTTCCTAGCTTTCTTGACTTTGTTCACATTTCTAATCTCTTTCAGCTTATGCTTAAGCTGCTTCTTTGTCATTAAGCCAACATTTACCACAGTTGGTTTATCCTGTTTTAATTTGTCAGAAGTTGACTTTTCTTTGACATCTGTTTTAGAAACATTCATCTTTTCAGATTTTGTCACATCATTTTTTGTAACAAATTTAACAGGATTTACTTTTGGCTTTTCAGCTATCTTGGTAAAGTTTGGTTTAGATGACACAGTTTCCTTTTCTTCTTTATCATCTAGGTAACCTAGTCCTTCCTTACAATTTCCATTTTCTAAGATTTTCTGAGTTGTTCTTCCAGAGTTAGTCCAAGTTTTGATTATCTCCTTTTCCTTTTCCAGTTCAGATTTAAGAGATTTATTCAATTTTAGCAGTTCATCTCTAACATACAAAGCCTCATCTCTTTCTTTCTGAGTTTGATGAAATATAACTAACTCTTTTTATAAGTAGTCATTTCTGTTTTTGAGAGCAAGACTTTCATATTTTAATCTTTCATTTTCTAAAGTCTGATCTCTAAAACTAATGAACATGGTTTTCAGATATAATCTTAGCTCAGAAATATCATCAGTATGAAAATCAAGAGTTGAATGAGGTACCTTCAATTCAGCAGTTCCAGAACTGCTATCAGCATTTTCCATCAAGGCATAGTTCACCTTTTCTTCAGAATCTGAAGTGTCTGCCCAGTTTTTCTTCTCTGTGATAAGTGTCTGGACTTTATCACTTTTTCCTTTCTTGCAGTCAGGAGAGATGTGGCCTCTTTCACCACAATTGTAGCATTTGACATTTGAGTTGTCTCCTCTATCAGACTTTCCTCCTTTGCATTCAGACTTTTTGAAGCCTTTCTTTTCAGAACTTCCACCTTTCCTAGAAAACTTCTTCCCCTTTCTGAATTTCTTGTAGGCTATCTTTGTGATACCCTTCAGCATAAGAGCACACAGTTGCATCATCTCTACATCAACATCCACTTCAGATAAATTTTATGATTCTGAATCATCATCATCAGAATATAATGACTATGAATCAGATTGTATGATGAGAGCCTTTCCTTTGCCCCTCTTTGAGACAACCACTTTAGGAGATTCCTCATCAGCTTTAAGAGCAATTGTCTTTGACTTTCTTCCATGCCTTTTGCTCCTTTGATCCATCTCAAGTTCATGAGTCTTGAGCATACCATAAATTTCATCAAGAGTAGTTTTAGCAAGGGCATAGTTGTCTCTTATGGTAGTAGACTTTAAATCCCAATTTTTAGGAAGAGCTAAAAGGAATTTTAGATATGAATCACGAAGATCATATTCCTTGTCCACCAGTGATAGATCATTCAAGAGTTTAACAAACCTGTCATATAAATCAGTTAATGACTCATCAGCTTTTGAGTCAAAGTGTTCATACTCTTGTGTGAGTATAGTCTTCCTGTTCTTTTTGATGGCTTCAGTTCCCTGGCATCTTGTCTCCAAAGCATCCCATATTTCCTTTGCAGTCTTGCATCCAATTACCCCGTTTGACATGACATTGTCAATTGCACTATGAAGCAGATGCCTTACCCTTGCATCCTTGGCAATAAATGAGATGTCTTCAGGTGTGTAATCACCTTTCTCCTTTGGTATCATCTTTGTTGGTTGATCAACAACTACAACAGAGAGGTTGGTAGGCTTATATGGTCCATCATTAATTCTATCAAGGTATTCTGAATTTGTGGCTTCCAGAAATATAACCATCTTTACCTTCCATATAGGATACTCAGATGCTCTCAGTATGGGAACCCTAATACTCTCATATCGACTGTGTGTTTGATTATTTTGAGTATCTTGAGTTTTGGTGGGCTTAGGTGGAGTTTGTGTTTCGTCAGACATGATTATAAACTGAATCTCACTGTTTGTATATCAATAGAGAGGCTCTGATACCACTTGTTAGGTCACACAACATTATAGAAGGGGGTTGAATATAATATTTATACAATCAAATCAATTTAGAACATAAGTATGTAACAGTAATCACGTTTATTCAATATAATAAGCTCTGTTACAAAGTAGGTTAAACTACTCTCTCAGTGATGAACAATATCATTAAGAGCTGCTAGGTTACAATGAATAATGTTCTCGTGAATGATAACATATATAGTGTAAACCCTAAGATGTGTTTATATAGTACTCAGTTACAAGATATCTTCTAATTGATATGAAATATAATTCTATCTCCTAAAATATATCAATCAGATATTATTTTTTTACAAGTCTTCTAGTTATCCAACTCTTCATGCATATCTTCTTTTGTTTTAGTCCAGATCCTCTCCTGTAAATCATCTGCATTCCTTATCTAAAGTACCTGCACTTAAGTCCTGATATAAATCCTGACGGCCTTAAGTTCTGATATAAGTTCTGACTTCAGTAAGTCCTAATTTCCAGTAAGTCCTGATATTAAGTTCTGAAACTAAACACAAATCAGATTAGACATGACATCACAAATATATCTAACATCCTAGATAACCAAACTTTGACTAATTGAAGCATCAGTATATCATTCCTAATGAGAAGTATGTCCTCCACATACATTATTACGAATGTTACCGTGCTCCCACTAACCTTCTTGTAGATGCATGGTTCATCCATATTTTTGATGAAATTAAAATATTTGATTGTCTCATCAAAATGGGCGTTCCATGTGCGAGAAGCTTGCCTCAGTCCTTATATGGATCAATTTAGCTTATAAACTAGAAATTCATTTCCTTTCAAAACAAATCCTTCCGGTTGTGTCATATACTCACCCTCTTCAAGTTTCCCATTGAGGAAGGCCATTTTCACGTCCATTTGCCAGATCTCATAGTCATAGTAAGCCGCAATCGTAAGCAAAATCTGAATGATTTTAAGCAAAGCTACCAGCGAATATGTTTCATCAAAGTCAATCCGTTGTCTTTGTTGAAATCCTTTTTCCACAAGCCTGGTCTTATAGGTCTCCACCTGGCCATCTGATCCAATCTTTCTATTATATACCCATTTACACCCTATAGGCTTAACACCTTCAAGCGCCTCAACCAGAGTCCACACTTGGTTGGCATACAGGGAGTCCATTTCAGATTTCATGGCACTCTTCCATTTCTCTAAGTCTTCACAACTCATAGCTTCATCATAAGTCATAGGGTCTTCTCCATCAATAAGTGACAAGTTATTGTCATTCTCAATGACAAATCCATAATACCCCTCAGGTTGACGAGACACCCTATTTGACCTATGCACATGTTGTTCTACAGAAGGTTGTACTTTATGAATAGATACTTCCTCATGAACCGTTATAGGTTGTGCTTCTTGAACTTCATTAAGTTCAACCTTGCTCCCACTGTTCCCTTCAAGGATAAACTATTTCTCCAAGAAGGTCGCGTGTCTGGAAACAAACACCCTTTATTTGGTGTAAAAGTAATATCCTAAAGTCTCTTTTGGATATCCCACAAAGCTACATTTTACGGATCTTGATTCCAGTTTTTCAGGTTCAACTTTCTTGACAAAATCTGGACATCCCCAAATCTTAATGTGTTTAAGACTTGGCTTCCTTCTTTTTCATAACTCATATGGAGTTTTCGGAACAGATCTAGAAGGTACCTTGTTCAGTAAATATGCTGAAGTTTCTAAGGCATAACCCCAAAGGGATATTGGAAAATCTGTATAGCTCATCATTGACTGAACCATATCCCACAAAGTTCGGTTCCTCCTTTCAGAACTCCGTTCAATTATGAAGTTGCAGGAGATGTCCATTGTGATATTATACCGTTTTTTTAGATGACTTAGGAACTCCCCACTTAAGTATTCACATCCTCGATCTTAGCGAAGAACTCTAACACTCATTTTGGTTTGTTTCTCTGCTTCATATCTCTACTCTTTGAACTTTTCAAAAGCTTCAGACTTGTATTTCATTAAATACACATATCCAAATCTAGATTTATCATCCTTAGAAGTAATGAAGTATGAAAATCCTCCCACAGCTTGTGTTAACATTGGTCCACATACATCTGTGTGTACCAAGCCTAACACGTCCGCAACTCTCTCTCCATGTCCAGTAAATGGAGATTTGTTCATCTTACCCGTGAGATAAGATTCGCATACCGGGTATGATTCAAAATCAAATGGTTAACCCATCTTGGTGTAATGAGCGTAATCTTTTCTCACTAATATGACCTAGCCTACAGTGCCATAAATAGGTCATATTTTCATCATCTCATTTTCTTTTATTAGTTTGTTCAATATGAAGTAAATCATTTCCTAAGTCGCATACATACAAACCATTATTTAAAGTACCACAACCATAAAGAACATTATCTCTAAGAATAGAACATTCATTATTCTTAATAATAAATGAAAAACCATCCAAATCCAACATAGGAATATTCCTTACAACAGAGGGAATGTAATAACAATTATTCAAAATAATAGTCTTGCCCGTAGGCATATGTAAACTAAATGATCCTACATACATGGCGAAAACCCGTGCTCCATTACCCATACGTAGAATCACCTCATCTTCTTCAAGAGTCCTACTTCCTTTTAGTCCCTGTGACGAATTGCAAATATGAGAACCACATGTGGTATCTAATATCCAGTAGAAATTTGACTTAGTGACATATTAACTTCGATCATGAACATACCTGAATCAGAAGGGGTAGCCTCACTAGCCTTCTTCTTTTTCAACTCTGCAAGATAAGCCTTTCAGTTTCTCTTTCAATGACCCACCTTGTTACAGTGAAAGCAAACATCATTGATTTTTGGGTCTATATTAGCCTTTGCTGGAGTAGGCTTACTCTCACCAACCTTCTTCTTTTTCTTGGGAAAGGTCCTCTTCCTTTTTCTTGGAAGTTGAGCCTTCTCCAATAAGAAGAACAAAACTCTTCTTAGAAGACAATTCGACTCAGCAGTTTTTAACATGTTATGAAGTTCAGACAAGCTGACATCCATCTTATTCATGTGAAAGTTCACAACAAACTGCGAGAATGAATCTGGAAGTGATTGTAAGATCAAGTCTTGGCTCAGCTCCCCATCCATGGCAAAACCAAGTTGCCCCAAACTTTTAATCAAATTGATCATTTTGAGCACATGGTCATTCATAAATGTCCCATTTGTCATTTTACTGCGGAATAGATCTTTTGATATCTCATACTGAGTTGTCCTCTCCTATACATCATACAACTCTTGTAGATGCTTAGGGATAGTGTATGCATCCATGTGCTCATGTTGCTTCTGAAGCTCAGGGTTCATAGATGTCGGCATAATACATTGGGCAACATTTGCCTCATCTATCCATTTATGATATTCTTGATACTCTTGATAAGTTGCATCATCATCGGAGGCTTTAGGCAATGGTGAGTTTAGCACATAATCCATCTTCTCAGAGTTAAGAACAATTCGTAAGTTTCGAAGCCAATCAGCAGAGTTGGGACCGGTCAACTTGTTAGCATCAAGTATGTTACGGAGTTATAGTGCCGAAGACATGATATCTATAAAATCTGAAAATGAAAATACATAACAACATAAGCACATAAATAATTCAATTATTACTCCACCGTATGAATCAGGTCTTTATCCATTGGTGGCTCCCACTATTTAATCTATGTTATACAACCCTCTAAATGTATAACTAAGCATTCATAATGCTAGTGAGAATAAGGATCCTATTTTCCATTACATCACCTCGATTGTGGCACGAAATGTAATATGATGTTCTATAGGTAGAATACTCTTGTCAATTACATCTCATATTATTCTTTATAATCTTTTAGCCTCTTGAATCATTGAGTCTCGGCTATAGCACGAATCACTCAATATTCTAAGTCAAGTCAAACCCAACAACTTGTATAATTAAATTAGACTTCAATAGCCCACGACTGTGGCACGCAACGACCATTGGATACCAATTTATCATACACATCTCATGTGATAGAAAAACATCTCTTAATCTCAAAACAAAGCCCTAGGCTGTAGCACGAAACGACAATGTCTCAATATAAGAACTCTACTTTCTATTATGTTGGAAGGCTATGACAGACACAATCCCGTTATGTCATTGGCCAATTTACAACTTGATATTATTTCATGAGGAGTTATATTATGTTACAACCATAATCAAATTATAAAGAGATTCAATTTTTCTTGAACGAAATAAAATAATGATATATCAATGGATAATTCCCAGGTGGTCGGAGGGGTCACATCGGTCCCGCTTAAAATCCAACGGCCTAGCCAGAATTTCCATATCCAACATCAAAATAAAGTTTCATTCTTTGTTTCATAAATATAAGAATTTCATGATTGTATTTATAATATTTAAATTATAACCATGGAACACTTTCACTAAGCCTAGATCGTCTAATATACGTCCTATGTCAAATAAGTTCACCTAAATCTATCATCGCATGATAACTCAATCATATATCACATATATAAACATAAAAGAGCATATCAATAGACATGTCATAACATGTCACACAATTATATACTAATGTACGAATTAATCATGCATTTAATATTATCAAATAAAGCATTAAATATACTTTAAGGGATATAATCAGTAACAAATAAATTTATTAAAAATATTAAATAATCCCAGAAGATTCGTCTCGAAAAAACAAATCCAATGGTACCTTACACGTCTCAATCGGAGTTCGGACGCGTTTGCACGAGCCAAAAACAAGATTGATTGTTCGTAACCGCGCACAACGAGATGCGCCGCACGCGGGAGACACACAGAGCCGCTGACATTCAACAGCACTGTACCACTTTTCTACTTTTCTGAATTTTAAATTTGCAGAGCACGGAAATTCGTGCAATTATCTCATGATTACATAATTATTACTTATTTATATATACAGATTATATTTATTATTTTAAAAACAATTTTTAAATACTTTCATAAATCAATAAAAAATAATCGGTGTATCAAAAAATTTAGAAAAAATATCCTCCTGATCTAAAATAATTGTAGAATCATATTCTGGGATCAAAAATATTTTAAAATTTATTTATATTTAATTCATAATTGAATCAGTTATAACCCCAAACACGAATAAATCGATAAAAAATTCATACAACATAATAAAATTCTGAAATTTTTATTACAAATCTAAATGCATACAACCTATACTCTGATACCATTTTTGAGTTTTATCACATACACAAAAGCATGATTAAGAATTAAAATGCATAAAACTCCATATAAATCGCATACAATTCCGGAATAAATTGAGAGATCGATTACTAACCTTTAAAAGCGTTCCAGGGATGTTGAATGAAGATCTCTAGCAGCTGATCCTCAAGTGTGAAGCACTCTACCGGTATTTATCAAGTGATCGAAGCAATTGAGGGAGGAAGAGGCCGAGAGAGAATTAGGGTTGCCTCCCTTTTCTTTTCTTCTTAAAAATTAGGGTTGAGGCTATTAAGGTTTATAATGGTGTATTTATAGATAAAATTTCCAGCTGAAATTTTTCCATAAAATAATATTATTATTAAACCCATTTTTAATTAATCTCATTAATCCATTAATTAATAATTAAAACTCTTTTAATCATTAATTCTTTTTCTAAACTCTTTAGAAAAATAATTCTATCACTAATTTAATTTCAAAAATTAAATTCTTAATTAATAACATTAAGAAAGTATCTTAATTATTTTATAATAAATTAAATCACATTTAATTAATTATAAAAACTGCTAATCAGTTATTTATTTATGAAATAAATAAATAATGACCAATTATTAATTTAACTTCTCCACCAATAAATCATTCTCTTAATGGTGTGACCCTGTAGGTTCAATATTAAAGTCGGTAGTAGAAATAAATAATAATAAAACCATATTATTATTATTTCTATGAATTCTTTAGCTCATTAAATATAATTAATAAATTAATCATATTTATTCTACATCATGAGGGATACTTCTCAATATATCGCGACTATCCGGATAATACGAATTCACTGCTTAGAATACCAAGAACCTATTCAGTGAATAGTTACTGTACAAATAATTCCTTCTACCCTATAATGTCCCGATTAAATACAAAGCATGGATCTCGTGTCAAGTCTAACTAATTTAGTCATATATTTTCCTCTTCGGTATGCCTAGTTCTGTTTAATATAAATTAGAAACTTTTTTCAAATTTCATTCACTCTAGCCAGAGATTCCTGAACTAGCATAAGTGGAATAGCATAGGACATTCTCTTCTTTCACTAGAAGGGGCAGATCCTTTATTGATCATTCACTATCTTTGTGTACAAATTTCTACACCCAGAAGAGCCCTTATTGTTGTCCCTGGAGACTAAGAAATAAACCAAAGTATAGTTTGGTGTACATAAGATGACTATGATGACCTCAATTCTAAGAACACTTGTACAACTATCACTATGTGAACAACTACTGACACGTGACTGAATTCCATCAGTTGTTCAGCTGTGCGAGTCATGTTCAATGAACTTATTCTATAATAAGCACCTACATACTAACTATAGTATCACCACATAAATGTCTATGAGAACAAACATCTTTCATAATGAAGCAAGCATAGTATGTACCGATCTTTACGGATTACTAATTACCAGTTAGTAATCCTAAGACCAGGAACTATTTAAGTTCAGAGTTATCATCTTTTAGGTCTCATTATCATGATCTCATCATAATCCATAAAAGCTTTACTATAAACTATGGTATATCTTATTTAAACACTTAAATAGATAAAGTTCGTAGTAAAAATAAAACAAGTCTTTTATTAATATAATTGAAATCAAAATAGATTACATAGAAGTTATTCCTAAATCATCAAACATGATTGGACTTGGGACACATCTCTTTCACGTGTTGACTGTCACAATGTATCCCTATTGCAGTCACTAGCTTTGGTCATCTTGGAATATCCTCTAAAAATTGGCGTATATATTCAGCCTCTTCGACGCATTTATCTAGTGCCACAAACTCAGCTTCCATCATGGAATGAGTTATCACAGTGTACTTTAAGAATTTCCATGAAATTACTGTGCCATCTAGTGTAAACACATAGCCACTCGTAGACTTTAGAGCCTTCTTGCTGGATATCCAGCTCACATCAGTATATTCCTATAATATTGTCGGATATCCGCCATAGTACATTCCATAGTCTCGAGTTCCTCTCAAGTACCTCAGTACCCTTATGATCGCTTTCCAGTGATCAGCTCCTGGATTACTCGTAAACCTAATCAACTTGCTGATTGAGTATGCAATGTCTGGTCTGGTACAACTCATTAGGTACATCAGACTTCCAATTATCCTCGAGTATTCCAACAAGGAAACAACTACACCTTTGTTTTTGGATATATGTAAAAAAATGTCCACAGGTGTCCTAGCTTTCTCAAATTCATCCTTAAGAAACTTTACAAGGATCTTGTCAATATAATGAGGTTGATTCAATGCGACTCCCTATGATGTTCTAGAAATTTGGATTCCTAGAATCACATTTGCTAGTCCCATATCTTTATTGTCAAATCTTGCCTTTAACACGTCCTTTGTATACTTGATCACTTTATCATTACTTCCGGAAATAAGTAGATCATCTATATACAATGTCATCATGACATAACCATTGTCATTGTCCTTGACATAACCGCTCTTGTTATCTTTGTAATAGGCACAACTATCACATTCATTGATATTGAAGCCATTTTCCAGAATGACCTCATCAAATTTCTCATGCCATTTCATAGGCGCCTACTTCAAGTCATACAGTGACTTCACTAGTCTACAGACTTTCCTCTCTTATCCAGGGACAACGAATCTTTCAGGTTGTTCCATATAGATTTCTTCATCTATATCCCTATTTAAGAAAGCTGTTTTCACATCCATTTGATGTACTGCTAAATTTCGCATTACAGCGATAACAAACATCTTCCTTATAGACGTTATTCTCTTTACTGGAGAATATGTGTCAAAGTAATCAAGACCTTTCTGTTGCTTGTATCATTTGATTACAAGTCTTGCCTTGTACTTGTCGCTAGTACCATCAGTTTTCAACTTCTTTTTAAAAACCCACTTTCTTCCTAACGGTTTATAACCATTTGGTAAATCAACCAATTCCGAAGTATGATTCTGTAGAATTGAATCAACTTCATTTTTAATGGCCTCTTTTCACATGGGATCATCGGGTGAGGTAACCGCTTCCTTATAGGTTTTGGGGTCACCTTCCTTGATTAAATAATTCATAAAGTCAGACCCATAGGATTTCTCCGTACGTTGTCTTTTGCTCCTTCTCACTACCCCCACATTCTCTTCCTCACTTTCTTTACTCTCATTACTATCATCTATAGACTCATGAGCTCGCTTAGACGTTGTAGGAGGTTCATTTCCTGGATTACAAGGAAATGTCGTCTCAAAGAATGAGGCATTCTTAGATTCTATATTCGTATTCTTCTGAATGTTAGGAATCTTGGAATCATACACGAGAAACCGATATGCAGTGCTATGTGGTGGATATCCGATGAAGATACAATTCACAGTCTTTGGACCAATCTTCACCTTCTTAGGTGTAAGGATCAGTACCTTTGCCAGACACCCCCACACTTTCAGGTGTTGGTAACTTGGTTTCTTTTTCTTCCACATTTCATAAGGACTTACATCCTTATTCTTGCGCATGGTAATATTTAATATATTATTTGCGCTAAAGATGGCTTCCCCCCACATCGAATGCAGAAGTCCAGAGCTTAGAAACATCGCATTCATCAACTCTTTGAGAGTGCGATTCTTCCTCTTAACCACTTCATTTGATTGAGGGGAGTATGATATAGTGACCTCATGGATTATACCATGTTGTGAACAGAATTCCCCAAATGGTTCAACATATTCACCTCCACGATCACTTCGTATTGTTTTGATTTTCTCAGATTGTTGTGTCTCCACTTCTTCCTTATAGATTTTAAATTTATTTATAGCTTCGTCTTTGCTTTTCCGCAAATATACATAGCAATATTTTGTGCAGTCATATATGAATGTAATAAACTACTTGTTTCCTCCTCTTGTTGGAGCGAATTTTAAATCACATATATTGCTATGTATTAGGTTTAGCACTTTGGTGTTTCTTTCCACACATTTAAATGATGAACTCGTTAATTTTGCCTCAACACAAGTATGGCACTTATGTTTTGAATCAATTGTACCTAATTTTGGTATGTATTCTTTTACACTTAACCTTCGTAAGTATCATAATTAACTTGTCCTAATCTAGCATGTCATAAATTAGGAGACACAAGCAAGTAAGAAGAAGAATTCTTTATTTCATCATCGTTCTTAATGGACATAACATTGAGCTTAAAAAGCCCATCGGTTACATAGCCCTTGCCTACAAACATACCACTCTTAGAAAAAATAACTTTATTTGACTCAATTACAATACGAAAGCCATACTTATTCAACAAAGAACCAGACACAAGGTTTTTGCGAATATCACACACATACAGTATATTCTTCAAAATCAGATTCTTCCAAGAGGTTATCTTCAGATTCACCATGCCTTCACCTTCAATGGTACAAGTTGCTGAATTCCCCATATAAGGCTTCTCACCAGCATCGGAAGCCTTAGGGCTAGAGAAAATTGCCTTGTCTGAGCAAACATGCCTAGTATTACCAGTATCAATCCACCACTCACGCGGATTGGAGCCGACCGGGTTCACTTCAGAGACCATAGCACAGAGGTCTATGTCACCCATCTCCTTGGACA
Organism: Apium graveolens; assembly: GCF_009905375.1. NCBI lineage: Eukaryota > Viridiplantae > Streptophyta > Magnoliopsida > Apiales > Apiaceae > Apium > Apium graveolens. The sequence continues at coordinate 28,922,276 of NC_133648.1, read as the reverse complement.
TGTGATCGACCATGTTTGCTTCTTTTTTCTTGTTGGCCTTTTTGGGCTTCTTGCAATCAGAAGATGTATGACCCACTTTATCACAGTTGTAGCACTTCCCTTGGAACTTTGATTTCAAAATCCCTCCCTTGGGTGCCAATTTTGCCCCTTTACTAGAAGTGGCTTTCTTTGGCTTGGAGTGTTGGATATATTTGATAATGTCATGGCTAATATGATTTATGTTTAGTTTTCAGATCTTACTTAAACAGGATAAATCAGTACTTACTGGAAGTCAGGACTTAAGGATATCAGTACTTATATTATCAGGAGATAATCATCAGAAGATGGATATCAGAACTTAAGTGCTGAAGTACATTCAGATAAAGACAATAGCTGATTAAAGGAAAGAAGATCGAGATAAGCATAAGAAGAGATATGCATGAAGAAGGAATTTTATGAAGAATAGAATACTTGGAAGAAAAGATATCTGATTGATATATTTTAGGAAGCAGAATTATATTCCATATCAATTAGTGATTATCTTGTAACTGTGTAGTATATAAACACAGACATAGGGTTTACACTATAAGTGTTATCATATTCGAGAAGATTATTCGTAGTAACCCTAGCAGCTCTCGTGATATTTGTTCATCACTGAGAGGTAACCGTTCCATACTGTAACAGAGTTTATTGTTTTAATAAAGTTTGTTTTATGTTACTTGAGATATTAAAGTTTGATTTAATTGTACTTTACACTGTATTCACCCCCTCTACAGTGTGTGTGACCTAACAAGTGGTATCAGAGCCTATCTGTTAACGCACATACAGTTAAAGATCCAAACACAATCATGTCTGACACAAAAACTCCAACTAAGCCTACCAAAACTGAAGAACCACCAAAGACACAAATTCAAAGTCGGTATGAGACCATCAGAGTTCCCATACTGAGACCATCTGAATATCCCATATGGAAGGTGAGGATGACCATGTTCCTGGAAGCAACAGATCCAGAATATCTTGATAGAATCAAGGAAGGGCCTCACAAACCAACCAAGCTCGCAGTTGCAGTTGCAGGTGAAGCAGCAAAGACCGTACCAAAGGAGAAGAGTGATTATATTGCTGAAGATATAGCATCAATTGCTAAGGATGCTAAGGTACGACACTTGCTGCATAGTGCCATTAATAATGTAATGTCAAACAGGATAATTAACTGCAAGACTGCTAAGGAGATATGGGATGCTCTGGAAATAAGGTGTCAGGGAACCGATACAATTAAGAAGAACAGGAAGACAATACTCACTCAAGAGTATGAACACTTTGACTCAAAGCCTAATGAGTCATTGACTGATTTATATGATAGATTTATCAAACTCTTGAATGATTTATCATTGGTTGATAAGGAGTATGATCTTGAAGATTCAAACCTTAAATTCCTGTTAGCTCTTCCTGAATGCTGGGATTTGAAGGCAACAACAATAAGAGACAACTACAATCTTGATGAAACAACTCTTGATGAAATTTATGGAATGCTCAAGACTCATGAACTTGAGATGGAACAAAGAAGCAAGAGGAAAGGAGGAAAGTCAAGGACAATTGCTCTTAAGGCTGAAGAAGAATCCCCCAAGGTAGCTACCTCAAGGAAAGACAAGGGTAAAGCTCTTTTTACAAAGTCTGATACTGAGTCATCAAGTTCTGAAAGTGATGATGACTCAGATTCTCAAAGCTTTCCTGAGACTAATGCTGATGAGGAGATGATGAAGCTGTGTGCTCTTATGGTGAAAGGGATCACAAAGAATGCATACAGGAAGTTCAGGAAGGGAAAGAAGTTTTCCAGGAAAGGCACAAGTTCTGATAAAAAGAATTTCAGAAGATCTGAGGACAGAGGAGAAAAGTCTGATAGAGGAGATTATACCAATGTCAAATGCTATAACTGTAGTGAGAAAGACCACATATCTCCTGATTGTAAGAAAGTGAAGGGTGACAAAGGCAAGGCTCTGGTCACAAAGGAGAAAAGCTGGACAGACACCTCAGACTCTGAAAGTGAGGAGAACTATGCTTTGATGGTAAATGCTGATAAAGAAAGTGCTGAGAGCAGTTCTGAAGCTGCTGAAACAAAGGGCAACAGGAAAAATATCCTAGTTCTGGACAGTGGATGTTCAGGACATATGACTGGAAATAAGGCCCTGCTATCAGACTTTGTGGAGAAAGCTGGCCCAAGTATTTCTTATGGAGATGGCAACATTGGAAAAATATTGGGATATGGCAATATCAATCTTGGGAATGTCATCATTAAAGAAGTAGCTCTGGTCTCAGGACTTAAACACAATCTGCTGAGTATAAGTCAAATCTGTGACAGAGGTTATCATGTTGATTTCTTTGAAGAACACTGTGAAGTTGTGAGTAAAGCTAAAAGCTAAATTGTTCTGAAAGGATACAGGCGTGGTAACATTTATGAAGCTAAGCTTTCAACAAGTACTGATGGTTCTGCAATATATCTGATGAGTAGAGCATCAATGGAAGAAAGCTGGAATTGGCACAAGAAACTCTCTCATTTAAATTTCAACAATATAAATGAACTAGTCAAGAAAGATCTTGTGAGAGGACTGCCAAAGTCAGTATTTGCTCCTGATGGCCTTTGTGATTCTTGTCAGAAGGCCAAACAAAGAAAATCTTCATTTAAGAGCAAGACTAAATCATCAATTCTTGATCCTTATTATCTACTACATGTTGATCTATTTGGTCCAGTGAATGTCATGTCTATTGCAAAGAAGAAATATGTGTTGGTCATAGTGGATGAGTTCACCAGATACACATGGGTGTATTTCTTGCACACAAAAAGTGAAACTGCATCTATCTTGATTGATCATGTCAAACATCTGGATAAATTGGTCAAAGATTTTTTGAAAACCATAAGGAGTGATAATGGCACCGAGTTCAAGAATTTGATAATGGAAGAGTTCTGCAAAAACCATGGAATTAAGCAGGAATTTTCTGCTCCTGGAACTCCACAGCAAAATGGAGTTGTTGAAAGGAAGAATAGAACTCTCATTGAAGCTGCACGTACAATGTTTGAAGAAGCAAAGCTTCCAACCTATTTCTGGGCTGAAGCTGTGCAGACTGCTTATTTTACTCAAAATGCAACACTCATTAACAATAGAGGAAAAACACCATATGAAATGGTGAATTAAAAGAAGCCAAATCTGAAGTACTTTCATGTATTTGGATGCAAGTGTTTTGTTCTCAAGACTCATCCTGAACAGCTATCCAAGTTTGATCTAAAAGCTGATGAAGGAATCTTTGTTGGATATCCACTTTCCACAAAAGCCTTCAGAGTCTATAATTTGAGAACAAGAGTGGTCATGGAATCTATCAATGTCTCTTTTGATGACAAGAAGATTACTGGTCTTGAAGATTTTATTGATCATGATCAGCTGAGATTTGAAAATGAAGACTCAAATTCTGATACTGAAAATCCTGACAGTCTAAGTCCTGATACTGTAAACTCTGATGGATTAAACTCTGATGTTATTGAAACTGTGGTGACTACGTCAAAGGAAGATGCACTTATGCAGGGGAGCATACTCAAGAACATATCACATCTCAAGAAGCATCAGAACATACATTTGGCTCGTCAAGTTCTGATAAGCCAAGTTCTGATAGTTCTGAAAATTTAAATTCTGAAGAATCCAACTCAGAGAGCATAGTATCAGGGGGAGCATCAGAAAATGAAAATGAAGACAGCATGGATCATGGGGGAGCATCCAGTTCTAGAGAAAACCTTCCATCTGTAAGGAAGTGGACTAAATCACATACACCTGATTTGATAATTGGAAATCCTGATGCAGGTGTCAGGACTAGAACATGTACTTCAAACGAATATCTTTACAATTCTTTTCTCTCTCAGACTAAGCCAAAGAAAGTGGAAGAAGCTCTTAAAGATGCTGATTGGGTGCAAGCAATGCAGGAAGAGTTAAATGAATTTGAAAGAAACAAAGTCTGGACCCTAGTGCCAAGACCAAAGAATAGATCTGTTGTTGGTACAAAGTGGGTATTCAGAAACAAAAATGACAGTGATGGCATAATTACAAGGAATAAGGCAAGGCTGGTTGCAAAAGGATATTCTCAACAGGAGGGAATTGATTATGATGAAACATTTGCACCAGTTGCTAGGTTAGAAGCCATAAGGATATTTTTGACTTATGCTGCTCACAAAAAGTTTACTGTCTTTCAAATGGATGTGAAAAGTGTTTTTCTCAATGGAGAATTGGAGGAGGAAGTATATGTTGAACAACCTCCAGGCTTTGTAGATTCCAAACATCCAGATTATATCTACAGGCTTGGTAAAGCACTTTATGGACTTAAGCAAGCTCCCAGAGCATGGTATGAGACTTTAGCTCAGTTTCTTCTGGAAAGTGGATGACAGATTGACAAGAAGTGCTGCAAACTATTTGAAGGATTAGATTCAGAGATAGAAAAGGCTTTATTCTGTTAAGTCTGACAGCACATATGTTCCAAAGTACAGAGATCACAAGGGTGATATAGTTGAAATGAAGCCCAACGCTGCTAAAATTATAACTACCTTTCTGGGTTACAGGGCTGTGGAATTCAATCTTGAGTCTGATAAAGCTTATTTGATCAGACTGGATCAGGATATAAGAAAAGCAAAGATTAATGATCTCAGGGCTGCAATCTTTCAAATTGGTGAAGATAATGCAGAGCTTAAAGATGCTAAAAGGAGAATGATTGATGAATTTAGATATGCTAAGAGATGTTTGTTGAAGAACTATCTCAGAACAACTCCTGACATCAGAGAGATCAGAAGATGAAGCCAAGTTAAGATCTACAACTGATTAAATTCTGATATTTGTACAGACTGAAGTTGTTATCAGAAGTTAAATATTGGTAAAGCTTTAAGGACTGTAAGTTGTAGTTATCTAGTCTAATTCTCATGCATTTGTACTTAATGTTTTTGACATCATCAAATATCTGTTAAACTTGTATATTATGCTAATTTACAAGTTGGGGGAGATTGTTGGATATATTTGATAATGTCATGGCTAATATGATATATGTTTAGTTTTCAGATCTTACTTAAACAGGATAAATCAGTACTTACTGGAAGTCAGGACTTAAGGATATCAGTACTTATATTATCAGGAGATAATCATCAGAAGATGGATATCAGAACTTAAGTGCTGAAGTACATTCAGATAAGGACAATAGCTGATTAAAGAAAAGAAGATCGAGATAAGCATAAGAAGAGATATGCATGAAGAAGGAATTCTATGAAGAATAGAATACTTGGAAGAAAATATATCTGATTGATATATTTTAGGAAGCATAATTATATTTCATATCAATTAGTGATTATCTTGTAACTGTGTAGTATATAAACACAGACATAGGGTTTACACTATAAGTGTTATCATATTCGAGAAGATTATTCGTAGTAACCCTAGCAGCTCTCGTGATATTTGTTCATCACTGAGAGGTAACAGTTCCATACTGTAACAGAGTTTATTGTTTTAATAAAGTTTGTTTTCTGTTACTTGAGATATTAAAGTTTGATTTGATTGTACTTTACACTGTATTCACCCCCTCTACAGTGTGTGTGACCTAACATGGAGCTTTCAACATGCTCCACTATATTTGCCTTCTCAGTAGCAACATTCATCTTTTTCTCATATGCTCTGCTGTCTTCTTCAATATAAAGTCTGAGGATCAGATCCTTCATGGTCATCTCCTTTCGCTTGTGCTTAAGTTAGTTCTTGAACATTTTCCATGTAGGTGGCAACTTTTCAATCACAACAGCAACTTGAAAAAATTCACTAATGATCATTCCTTCAGCATAAATTTTATGAATGATCACTGCAGTTCTTGTATCTGACTGACCACAGTCTTAGAATCCGTCATATTATAGTCAAGAAAATGGCCAACAATCCACTTCCTTGCCCCAACGTCCTCGGTTTTATACTTATGGTAAAGTGACTCCCATAAGGCCTTAGCTGTTGGCTTCGAGCTATACACGTTATACAACGAGTCAGCCAAATAATTCAGCACATAATTTCGACATATGTAGTCGGAGTGCTTCCAAGCACCCACAACATACAAAGTCTGCGTGTTGCTCTCACCAGTGAGTAATGGTACCTCTTCCTTCAGGAAGCGATCCAGATGCAACGTGGTCAGATAGAAGTGCATCTTTTGCTGCCAATGTTTGAAGTTCGTTCCGTTAAACTTCTCAGGTTTCTCAGCGTGTGCAACAGGCACAATTGGCATAACCGGTGCAGCAGGAACCGCATGTATGACAGATGGTACGTGCGTACGTACTACATGTGTATGTACACCAGTAGGCACCACATGTACAATCGGAGGAACGAATCTTGACGACGTCTGTCCAAGTGGCACACTAAACTATCCAATGACAATGTGTCCCACATGCACATGTCCCGAAGGCACATGTCCAACAGGTGTCTGACCCCCATCAGATACTACGATCTGTGCGTTAGGGTTAGGTGCCTGCTGGTGAACCCCATCAGATACAGCGATCTGTGCATTGGGATCAGCCGCTGTGTTCATCGCATTGTTCACAGTGTTATTGTGCATAGATCTGTTATTCAACAAAAACAGGCAGAGGCAGATGTATTAGTTACAGATAATAAATAATAATAATAATAGCTTTAAGATTGTTACCACAATCTGTGAATAATACAAACAATATAAGTGTGTGTGTGTGAATAACAGAGTAATAAACTGAAAAAATAAACAAGAAGGATATGAAGGAGATGTTCTCGAGTCTAGTCGTTGTCTCCTTAAAGCTATTACGGCCCTCACCGTATGTGCGATTCGTTAGTCTGCCAGAATAAAATGAGAAAACGGCGTTGTTGCATGAACAACGCCTTCGGCGAATAAGAACGGAGCAAGAAACTATCACCGGAAGATAGTGGGGTTTGTGTTTAGGAGACGACTGTGTGATATATGTTAAATGAATAATAATTAACACTAAACCTGATATGATAATATATAGGCTTGGGGGAAACGTGCGCGCTACTTCACGCATAATTAAATAAAACGCGTTAATTAATAATCAAATATGTAATTGAATCGGATTATTATTACGCCAAATCAATTATAATAATTCGTAATAAAAAATGAATTAAGAATTTAAAAGCCCAAGCCTAGAGAAAATTAAAATTTGCAAAACTAGGACGTAATTATTCGGGCCAATTTTTCGCTACATTCGTATCCGCACAACGCACATGCGGGCAAGCTCGAAGGCTTTACAAGGCTCGGATTGCCCCTCGAAAGCCCAATATTTGCACCCCCTGCGCGCACGTAGGTCTTGGAGCAATATATAGGTAACACATTTGAACATTACATAAGTGTTAAACTATATAAAACTATGCATTCTCCATTGCAAATTCAATGTGGGACTTTCATTTTTTTACACAAATTTCCACTACTAAGAGACTAACTTTGGATGATCATATCTCATCCATCTCTTAGTCATTTTGAGTGATTCAAAGTGTCTCGAAAAACTCTCTCGAAGGAGAACACATTTCAAGTGTCACTCATCGCGCGCACGCAACATTTGTCCACTCAAACTGTGACTCAAATTGACTTGACAATGTGGGACTACAACCCACATTTTCCAACAAAAACAAAATTATCATATTACTCCGGACTTAAAAAATTATAATCAAACTAAAAATATTTAGTTAAATTTGATCGTATAACGAACCTAGGGTTTAAATATAATAATATAAAATATTGATCTGAGATAAATAATAATGCAAATTATTGTTCCAGGACAAAACACAATAATGTAAACAATTTTTAGGATAAAATAGAATTAATATAAGACTAATCATAATTTGTATACTAAATGATCTAACTTAAATCTTATTTTTAAATTAAATTTTTTTTTTTGTGAACACACTTAGAAATATGAATAAAATTATATCATTTATTCAATTCTATTATCTTTTTCAAATATCCCTAATTAAAAGATCATGAACAAAGACATGTATTAATATATTTATTATGAAATCATATTATTTTAAAAATATAAGTGAACAAATTTAAGAATTCAATTTAAAATTATTTTTTTACGAAATAAATATATTATAAAATTATATAAAATTCATGCATCGCACTAATCTATACTATATTATAATAGACGAAATATTAAAAATTTGGTAGTCGGTCGGTCAGTACTTGCTGAAATTACTCAATTACCCTTACTTAATTATTCTAATTATAATTGACCAATTAGTCGGCCGGTCAATTTTAATTTTAATTGATATTAAAGTCAACTTCCTCTATCAAATCAAATTCTATTGCACATTGAACTCTATATCATTATAATTGATATTAAAGTCAACTTCCTCTATCAATTTAAATTCGATTTTATATTGAGTTTTATATTATTCTAATTGATATTTCTGCTTAAAATATATTTAAGCGAACTATTGAACTAGAATAAACAAAATATTTTATATTATTCGTCCAGTAAAAAAATAAATTATACAATTGATTCACACTAACACTAAATTAAATTCAAAATATAATTTGACAAATTAAAAAAAAAAATTAAAAAAAATTGCTCCGAGCTAAAACAAAATTATCTTATAAATTCGGTCTTAAAAAAATTAAAACTAAATTATAATAGACGAAACATTAAAAATTTGGTAGTCGGTCGGTCGGTACTTGCTGAAATTACTCGATAAGCCTTACTTAATTATTATAATTCTAATTGTCCAATTGGTTGGCCGATCAATTGGAATTGATATTAAAGTCAATATTATCTATCAAATTAAATTCTATTTCAAATCGAACTCTATATCATTATAATTGATATTAAAGTTAACTTGTTTTAGCAATTTAAATTGTATTTCATATCGAGTTTTATATTATTCTAATTGATTTTTCTGCTTAAAATAAATTTAATCGAACTATTAAACAAGAATAACCAAAATAATTTATATTATTCTTCCCGTAAACAAATAAATTAGACAATTGATCCAAACTAACACAAAATAAAGTAAAAATAAAATTTGACAAATTAGAAAACAATTAAAAAAAAATAATCAATTGGTCCAAACTAAAACAAAATTATCTTATAAATCCGGTCTTAAAAAAATTAAAAATAAATAAAATATAATCGATTGGACTTGATCATTGTAACGAGCCTCAAGTTAAAATAAAATAATATAAAATACTGATTCGAGATAAATCAAATTAATATCAGATTAAGCATAATTCGTATCTTTTAGATCTAAAATAAAAATTAACTTTTATTTACAACATAATAATTAGTTTTTTAAAACACGCAAAAAATTATTAATAAACTAAAACAAAATTATCTTATAAATCCGGTCTTAAAAAAATTAAAAATAAATAAAAGATAATCGATTGGATTTGATCATTGTAACGGGCCTCTGGCTAAAATAAAATAATATAAAATACTGATTCGAGATAAATCAAATTAATATCAGATTAAACATAATTCGTATCTTTTAGATCTAAAATAAAAATTAACTTTTATTTACAAAATAATAATTAGTTTTTTAAAACACGCAAAGAATTATTAATAAACTATATCATTCGGGCAGTAATATTATCTTTTTAAATATCGCTTATTGCTAATTAATTAAGTAATAAATCACTAACTAGTGTCTTTTTAAGTTCCAAAGAGACATTGTATTTTTACTCTAAAATAATAAACTCGATAATAATATTTTTTCCCGGTACTGAAACTATTACCTTAAATATGTTTAAATGTTCTAAAAAAACTGCGAACATATATTTATTAAAGTATTTATCATGAATTTATATTATTTAAAACTTTAAATAATCAAATTTAAGAATTTAATTTCAAACTTTAAAAAATATATATTATTAAAAAAATTGTGCGATCCATGCATTGCACGGTTTTAAACTAGTATATATTTTTTTTGAAATAATTTTAAACTAGTATATATAAAAAGTTGCTTATGTAAAATTTCTTAAAATCTCTAGTATAACAAAATTTTCCTTATATTTGGCCCTTTGAAGTCGCCCAAGAAACACCTGTCTCGCAAATCTCGAAACGTCTTGAAGGCAAATGAAAGTAGAAAAAGGGAATGCACGTGACTCCCACAAAATGCATGAAGCAGTAGGACAGTAAGGTCAATATGGTCAGATATTGAGATAGTATTTAGGGAATATTCCTATTTGACTCAACCTAGAAAAAATTTAAATAAAATGAAAATAGATCATGTATTATAATTTTGAGTAATTGATAAGAACTAGCATGAAAACCCGTGCGAGGCACGGGTCATGTTCTAGTATAAATTTTAAATTTTCGAGAATTTGTGCTATTATGATATTCATTATTTGGTGATGAATATGTTATACTTTAACTATATAATTACCTAGTTATAGATGAAAACTATCCATAATTAAAATATTTTTGTTTTGCGAAATGAGTAGTGTAGATACTTAATAGTTTAGAAGATTGTGCACAATGTTTATAAACGACTTACTTGTGTTTTTGGTCTATATTTGCAAAGAGTCACATAAATAACAAAACTGTGGACAAAAAATTTCTTTATATACCCAATTCATAAAAGTAGAGTTTCATTCCAGCTTACATAGTTTCATTCATACATAACTTCTCGTGTGAAATATTTATTGGTACATGATGTGATTTTGGTTTGAAATGTATATTGGTACATGATGGTCTATCTGTCAAATTTTCTTCTCTATAATTGGGTTGATGTGTCCCTGATATTCTTCATCGATTCAACATATGTGGGAATGTTGTTTGCAATTCACTAAAGGTATGCGCTACTTTATAATCTAATCTAACTTGCTTGTTTTGTTTTAAATCATAAAGTAATATAATATAATTTGAATAAATAAATATAAAAAAATAATGTGTTTAAATATTTTTGATAAGTTATAATAATTAAAATACGAAATATTTCTATAATACGCGACACGCGCACACATGTGTCACGTGTATGAGTGGAAATATAAAATTAGGTGGGCGCGTGATCTGATTTTCATATGTAGTAGTTTATTATTATTATTTAACACTACTTTGAAATATAGTCCATCTATATATTAGATATAATTTATTCATACTATAATATGAAATAATATATTATAATCCGAATTAAGATATGTAAAACTAAAATTATGATAAAAGATTGATAATAAATCATAACAATAATACCAAATATTATTTTATTCACGCGGCACACACACACATACATACCATGTGTATGATTGAAAACACAAGTAACGTAATTTTCAGTGTAATTATTTATGTATAGTAAATTTACATTATTATTTTATTTTTACACTAAATCAAATAATTTAGAATTGTATAAAGAGACCTTATATGATACATAATATATTACAATCCGAATCAATAAGTATACAAATTTGATCAATATTAAAATATGTTAATAGAAACATAATAATTAAACTATCAAAAATTTCTTCATTCATGCGATATGCACACTCTTATAATTTGTGATATAAAACACAAATGAGTGATTTTCAATTGGTAAGAAAATGTCTAAATTAGTGTATATACTCAATTTTGAAAGCCCTAAATATTAATTATATTTTTAAAAGTAAGCACAATGATAAGTTTGTCATTATATTTTAATTCATGTGACACTCGTACACACATATAATTTGAATGATTAAAAACACATGTGAGTGTTTATTCCAGTGGTAGGAGATGTGCAATCTAATGTATAGATTCAAGTTCAAATCCATTTAAATAATTATTTTTAAAAAAATTGTAAGCCTAATGAAAATTTAGACATTTTAAACTGAATAAATTATTTTAATATTTATATGAAATAAAATGTCTTTCGAACAAATAGCCCCATGTTGGGCTATCACGGGTCATTATCTAATAATGTTTTAGAATACACAGCGTATAATTTAAAAAAATTTAGTTTGTGCCGATTTGTTAGAAATAAAGTATATAGCCCCTAATAATTTAAAATAAAGTGTACGAAAAATATCAGTGGAAACAACTTATTCTCAATCATTTTCTAGCACGTTGGCTAAATTCGAAAGTAAAAATTTACATTTTTAGTTTGATAAAGCTCTGACATCATTTGTGAAAAACAGTCAAATTTTGGGTATTTTTTAGAAATTAAGTGACATTCTGATGCTCAGTTCAGAATAAACTCAAATATATTAGTCCAAACAAAAATTTGAAATAGTTTTACCCGTAAGTACACATAATAGTACTCAGTTTATCTTATTATTGTTGACTTTTATAACTTTACAGTCAATTTGATTAAATGACTAAAGTAGAAAATATAAAAAGAAATATATGATTAAAATTTGGAGAAAAATATCCCAAAATACGTACTTAAGAGTGTTATATGAGCACGTAATGTATTTTTAATAGTCTAATTTTTTAATCAAATTCCGTAATCATGAAAATACCCCTGCATTTAGGAGCATTAAGCCCTGAAAATATTCGTTAGTTACAATATATATAATTCCAAATTAACTTCTTTGAGACAGACCATCATATCTCATATGTGTATGATTAACAATATATATGGTTGCGTGACTTAGAGTATTTGTGTAGAGTATTTTTAATACCGGGTTCGATTCCCACTAAAAGCATGTCAAATGTAAAAAAAGACAGATAATTAAAAATTATTCGTTAGTCACAATAAATATAATACTAAATATTAACTTTTTCAAGACACACAAGCATATATAATATCTATATGATTAACAACTCATATGATTTAATACCTTAGTGGTATGTTGTTGTATAGAGACTTGCCTAGATAATTAAAAATTATTTATTAGTTAGAGTAGATATAATACTAAATATTAATTTCTTCAAGACACACAAACATATCTATTATGTATATGAATGACAACTCATATGATTTAGTACCTTAGTGGTATGCTCTTGTATAGAGTATTTGTAAGACCAGGGTTCCGATTCCCACCAAAAACATTTTTTTATAAATGGTAACTATAAGGGCAATTTAGACATTTTGAAGCTAAATAAAATGTCTCACCATTTAAATTGAATAAAATGTCTCACAAATGCTAATCCAAACTTAAATTATTCCATCAACGTGAAAAATTTGCTTTTCATATCAACTCAGCGAAATAAAATATTGTAATAGATTTTTTAATGTATGATTAAATTTTAATAAAAAAATTAAATTTATTTGAAGAAAACTTATTTGTAACTAATTTAGATCCGAATATGATATACTTGATCCCGGTATATATACATATATCTTATTTTTTATATCTTTATGATAAAAAAATATAAACATTTTATAAATTTGGTAAACTTTATAAATATTTAATTTGAAATGTAAAATTATTTGATAACATATTCATGATCGCACTTAAAAAAATGTATCGTTTCAATATTAACTCGCAAGATGAGTAAAATTATTTACAAACTATTTAACTCGTTTATGACCGAAAATCGGCGTAATATGTAACTACCAAACGCCTAGCATAAAAAATCAAATTTACAAATAATCCAATCAAACAAGCTGCGGAGACATAATAAAAAAAAACAGAAAAAGAAAAAAAAGAACGGATGAAACAAGCCATACGCCTCATGACTTGTAAATGTAGGTCCCACGTAGCCTCTCTCCTAAAATGCTTCGCCGTCACCAACCTTTTCACCAAACATTTTCAATATCTACACACACAACATATATAAACACCCACCCCCTTCTTATGTAAAAAAAACACACACATAAACACAAAACACACACTAATCTCTCCCAAAAATTCACGGCGGTGATGCTCGGAGCACTCTGTATTCGTCCTCCTAAGCCGTGGCTATTTTCATTCTTATCTCTTACTTCATCTACACAACACCGTCTTATTCAAAGTCCACTCAAGCTAATTCCGACAACTAATATTACTGAAGATTGTCGCCGTCATCATCACTCCACTGCTTGTCGGATTGGATGTTATCGCGGCGGTGCGGCTTCGATATGGCACGCTATATTGCCAGCTGGAGGGAATTATATTAGGCCGCCTGTTGCTTTTCATGAACAGAAAGGGGAAGGATCCTGGAATGTCGCCTGGGATGATAGGCCTGCTAGGTGGTTACATAGGCCTGATTCGGCTTGGTTGCTTTTCGGAGTTTGCGGTTGTATTGCTGGACCTTGTGAGATTGTTGATTTCAGTAGTGAATCCAAGAATTTTAGTTCGAGTTTGAGTTTGGATGCGGAGGAGGACAAAGCTGCGGATGATGATCTTAGTGATGAGAAGGAGGTTAAGTATAGAGTTACAGGTGTGTGATCGCGGTTTTTTGCTGTGCTTGTTGTTGAACTTTATGTGTTTGATTATATGATTTAGCTGTTTTAGATGCTTTAATATGTAATGATTTTGTGTTAAATTATCGGTATGTGTTTGATGTTAGGTGAATGCATCTTGATTTTGCTATAGTAGTTGAACTCGATGTGTTTGATGAAATGAATGAGCTGTTTAAGATGCTTTGATTGTCAATGACTTCATGCTGAATTATTTATAAGAATATTAAGGAGCCGTTTATTTGTAAAAGGTTTATTTTTTATTATCATATTTTGTGTGTTAGCTGTTTGTAGTTGAACTCTACGTTTGTTTAAATGATTGATCTTTTTTAGATGCTTTGAAGTGTCAGTGACTTCTTGTTAGTTTACTTGCCACATATGATATTTGTGAGGTAATTGTAGCACGATATTCATTGGGAATAATGAAGGAAAAGTTGCATATTTTGTGCTGGCAGGTCAGGGTTTGTACAGTCAAGTCATCAACTATCATTAGCTATATTAGTGTCAACATATGTGTGCTTTTTTGGAGGCTTGTAATAATAATGGTTCTGTTAATATTTTTATGTGATTGAATTGCGCTGTATTGCTTATTAGCTTATATAAACAATCAGGAAGGCATGAAGTATTACCTGTTAGGGTTGAACTTCAAATTTTTATGTAGAGATCACTTCTGACTTTCATCCTTGTTTGTTTTTAAAGTTTTAATTTACAATTATTACGTTCTTGTTTGCTTAAATCGCATGCAAGCCTTTATTTTTTTTTCTGTACATTCGTACGTGTCTTTACTTCCCTTTTTGAGTTTCAGGAAAATACAAGGTTTGTAATGCTCTTCGACATATAAGATCACATATGTGTATTTCAGTGTTTAGCCTATACATGCTTTAAACATTTTATTTTGCTTGAAATATCTGTACATCTTTTTTCTTTTTTTGTTGATATTTCACTTTGAAAGTTTAAATTAATTGTATGTCCAATAGAAAAATACAAAATTCACAAAATTCAATTTCTTATAAAAAGCTTTTGACGTACAGGCGTACCAGCGGATGGACGATGCTTGTTTAGAGCAATAGCTCATGTGACTTGCTTGAGAAATGGAGAAGAAGCTCCTGATGAAAATCGTCAGAGAGATCTTGCTGATGACTTACGGGCCGAGGTACTTTTTGTATATTTTTCAATACATGCAATTATGCAATCATGTTAAAGGAAATTTACTGCAGCTAGCTAGAGTAATTTTCATTTGTTATTGACAATTGGCTGTTTTAGGTGGTTGCTGAGCTTTTAAGAAGGCGTAAAGAAACAGAGTGGTGAGCTTATTTTTAATTTATCATATTTTGTTGCTGTGTTTCTATAATGTATATGTATTTTCATTTTTTTTCTTTTTCTTTTATGTTATGCATTTCATGCTATTTTTAATTAGCTTTTCTTGATGCACTTCTAGGTTCATTGAAGGAGATTTTGATACCTATGTGGAGAGGATTCAACGGCCCTATGTTTGGGGTGGTGAGCCAGAGCTATTGATGGCATCTCATGTACTCAAGTAAGTTGCCTATATATATAATCTCTCTTGCATATACTTGAACATGTGATTTATGTACGATATTTTTTTAGGCAAGAATTTCAGAATTATAATCTTTGAATATTTGTATATTATAAACATGTATTCACTTTTTTTGGCCAAGCGAGAAGATATTTCAGTATCTTTGCCCAACCCCAGTCAGTTCTCAGTAGCAGCAATGCTCCATATTTATATTTCTGTTCACCGTTTTTTTTCCTAAGTTGTGTTCAGTTGGAAAGACATTTTAATATTTTTAATCTATTTTATGGATTACAGTGTATCAATATCTTTTGTTTTCTTTCAGAGTGTTATTTTAAGGTAAATAATCGATCAGCTGTTCCTACTTTTTGTGTGGCCTGATCATAGTTTCTCTCCTCTTTTTACATGTTTTTTACCTCTACCTTAATTATCTTCTAATCTCTTTACAGTTCTACCCTATTATTGGCTTGCTCTCTTTTGGTGCCTAACATATTCCTCTTTTTTAGTAGAGGTTAATCATCAAAGTGCTCTAGATTCTCAAGTAGGTTACAAGAGTCAAACCTGTCTCAGTCAACTCATCAAACTGAGAAGAAGCACATTCCATTGAATTTTTGTTAATATCTCCTAATATAGAATTACTGTATTCATATAAACAAAATTCTCTCTTTGTTTGCATATTTTTTTTTTTTGTTTTTTCATTGACCCTTCCTATCAAAAAATGATTCATATTCCTAAGGTGGCATTTGGGAACATGAAATTCATTTCAAATGATGGATTTTTCGAGGATTTTGAAATCTAGAAATTCAAATTTAAGTTCTCGAATCGGGAAATACGAAATTTTGTAATTCTAACATGTTTGAGAATATATGGGATTTTAAATCGACAAGTAAGTCGGGCAAAAAATTATATAATTTTGGAATTTTGAATCTTAATTAGAACAATCTATCTAGCAAGTTATAAATGTTTTGAAGTTAATGATCTAATTATAAGATTTGAATTAATTTCCTTAAATACGACAAAAAAATTGAATTATAACTAAATAAAAGATATCCATGTTGTGCTATTAACTAATTACAACTCCGTAAAGAAATGCTTCGACCAGAATAAATACACGCGCACACATAAAAATCAGGTCCTCCATTAAATGGGGAAAATCAAGTATTTTCCCAGATATTTAAGACCAAATAAAAACATAATTTATTACTGATGAAGTCATGCCTGAAGAGTCCATCTCGGATCGGATACTCATAACTTGGGGAGGGTGACTCTGGTGTAGGGTTGGTGGTAGATATTAGAGGGTTACAACGATAAGGTAATCTTTTAAGTTGGAGCTTTTCATCTTGCATTTGAAATGGACCGGACTGTACATCCAAATGATCGTGGATTTCAAATATATATGGTAACCTAAATTCCGTTGGTTCCCAAACAAGTAATTTGGCAAATTTGTCATTTCGAATGACATGAATGGTCCCAAACAGGCCATGATTTTTTTTTATACTCCACCACCTTTGCCGTCAGAAACCTTTCCAACCTCGTTTCACCCAATTTTGAAACTTTAATTTTTTTCACCATTTGAGAAAAATATAATGTTAATTGCCTAGTACAGAACTTGGATTTTTTTATTCGGGTTTGTGTACCTGGTGCGTACGTGATGGCGTCGTATCTGGTTTTGTGTTGTTTTTCCATAATACTTCCCCATACTCAAATCTGGTTTCGTGCTTTTCCATAATACCTCCCCTACGAGTGGACCAAAAAGCGTTGCTGATTTTTAATTGTAAATGTTGCTAGGAAAAGAAGGCCCCGAGTGACAAAACAACAAACCTTTAGTAAGGAAAAGGGAATTACAAAAATGAAGACCATTGTATAGGAATATATATTTATATATTGTGAGATACTATATCTTTTCCGCATTAATACCTTAACTCGAGATCTTTTCTATGTGAAAAACAACAAATATTTGGGACATAAGGTTAGTATAATATCACAGTAAAAGGTTATAATGACTTTCGCCTATCGGTACTATAGTTTCACGCCAAATTATAATTTAAGAATACGAGAGAGAACTGGATTTTACATTTAAACTTTTTATCCTTGAATGGAGGAAGTTTATGGTATATGGGTGTAAAATGAAGTTTCCGTATTATTACGAATCATTGCAGCTACAGTTATACTCATATGTATTTTACTGGAATGGACTGATGTTACTTAATCTGGAATGAACTGACTAACAAATTAAGTAATGTTAAAAAGGAAGAAAAATATGACCGGAAGCACACTGGCAAATTTTTCGCAGTCTTCTGATATTTTTAGCCGTTTGAAGACAAAAAAATTGGCTTCAGATTATACCTTATCCGCACATATTAGATAGTATTACATTTTCTTGTAATGTTTAGATTTTAAATTAGATACAAGGATCATTATTAGTAAATCCGTAATTTGAACTTATGCATTTGCATTTGTAATATCTATCTGACATGATTCTTGTTTAACTTTGTTTTTTGTCACAGGACAAAAATTTCTGTTTTCATGTTAGATAGAAGTTCGGATAGTTTGATCAATATAGCAAACTATGGAGAGGAGTATCAGAAGTCTGATGAAATTCCTATCAAATTGCTATTCCATGGTTACGGTCACTATGATATAGTGGAGGTTCCAAATAACAACTAGAAGAGCCCAGAAGCGTAGAAGTAAAGTGTGCCATATAAACCCTAGGATCAAATTTACACCTGGGGATTTTTGTTTTCATGTCATATTTACATCCAGCTATTTGCTGAAATTACACATTTTTTACAATATACCTATGCCATTTTTGTAGATTCCTTTGTTGATGTCCTGTCTTTCATTATTTGGCAGATCCTGAGTTACATATCAACTAATAAATTGCTTGTAGTGGTTCTTGGAATTGAATCTATATATACAATTTTATTACAACATTCCAAAGTGTATGGTGAGTTGGTGACTCTTTGTTCTAGTTTGTGGTACATATATGCTAGTCTTTTGCCTCTCTTGCATCAGGCTTGAAGTATATAGCTTTTGTTCTATTCTTCCATTGGGGTGTTTCAGAATAGCATGGAATCTTATACCGGAAAATTTAAGATTGACCAGAAGTAACCTTGTGGTTAATCGGCAAGTTAGCTTTGTTTTCCAATAGTAACTGTTAAAGTATATAGTTTTTTTTAATATAAGTTTAATGTTTGAATTTTTATTCGGAAAAAGAAAATTTTAAAAACAAGTTATGGAACAATACTAAGTGCCCGTTTGAGAAATTTTAAAATAAGTAATTTATGAATTAAATTAAATAATTGACTTATAAGTGGTAAGTAGATGAATACTTATAAGTTATATAAGTGTTTAGATAATTTTACTTATAAATTATATAAGTGTTCAGATAATTTTACTTATAAGTCAGAATATTTTTATTTAAATAAATAAACATTAATAATTTTTTAAATATAATTATCTTAATTCGGGAATTTTGAATTAGATTAACATTAAAAAACATATATTTTAAAACTAAAGTTGATTAAAAATAGAAAATTCAAAATAAGTTGATAAAAAATACGTCGTTAATAACATTTAATTTATCAGTTTATAAGTTGAATTTATAACTTATAAGTTAGGTCGACAAATACTCGTCGATAAGTACTTAGAGACTTATAAGTGAATAAGTTATTTTTTAAAAATCAGCCAAACATTCTCTAATTAAGAGTCTTAAAATCCGTGTCGAACTTTCTGATTTCAAATATTAAAAAAACTTTCTATTTCAAAAGTTAAGAATTTAGGGGACGCGGAATACTAGTTTAGTGCATTATGCAAAATCCCTCTCCATACAACTTTTGGTCATTCATTTAACAAAACAGACTTTACCTTTACCTCTGCATCTATTGTTGTGCATTTTGCTGAATGGAACATGTACAAAAAATATGTTAAAAACCAAACTGCATACTTTTGAGAAGTGCAAACCGAGTCGCATCAGTAACCCAATTAACCCCAGCTAAACTGTCCGGTTCCAGTCGGTCCAGAAACCACATTGTACTGGTTTGAATAATTTTTTCATTATTACTGAACACACCAATCCATTAGAAACCGGAGGAATGACACCAGTAGCTCAATTGGGTTTTGATTTTTTACATTAATTTTATAAAATTACATCGTGTTTATTAGACCACAATAACACTAAAAACCATAATCCACTTTTCGAATAGAAAAATAAAACAGGGTTTTGAGAGTCGACTCTCGTATTTAGGGTTCTAATCACCCCACCTCCACTTTTCGATCCTTCCTCCTCCCCTTTCTTCGCTTTTTCATATTCTCTTCTATTTCTCAGTTTTTTTAATAAAATTGGAATCTAATCCTTTTTAGAATGAAATCTTGTTGAATACCTTGTGATCAAGATTGTTATTTGTGTCCATCTTTTTGGGATGTTAATGTTTTCTGTTTTGATGTTTTCGTGTGTTCTTTCAAGGATTTCGGTAACTTTTATGAGAACGATTTATCAGATTTTTTGGGAAATTAATAAGACTCGCATCAGATTTGGGACGATGGTGGATACAGCAGGAGCTCGCCTTTCACAACAAAAAAATGTTTATATTTTGGGGTATTTGTTACTCCAATATCTGAAACTGATAATTCTGAAAATTGGACTACTAATGATGCTTATGTGAAAGTTAATTGTGATGCTACTAGGTTCACAACCGTTGTATGTTGGATTACTCTATGTCATTGTAATATCTTTTAGATTGAAGAATTTGAATATTCTATGTGTTAAATGATCTGAAAACAAAATGGCTATTTGTTTAGTTTATTTTTTGTTTCACACTCAGATTGAAAATGTCAGTTCGGAGGTTTGTTCCGGCTAAGTTATAATGTTTTAATATATCTTTCGGTAGTTGCTAAAAAAAATAACAATAAAAACTATGGGAATAATTTTTTAATAAAAAATTGGTATTTGCTATTAGTTATTATTATTTTTTAATCGTAGGTAACCCGCGGAAAAAATTGGTATTTGCTCTTAGTTAATTTATACAAAAAAAATATGGTAAGTAAGAAAATATACATGTAAAAGAATTTGAAACGAATATAATTTACATATATAAAATGAAGATTTACGAGACGTATAAAACTGGAAAAGAAATCATCAATGTTACCGGATGATTTAATTTATTTATTCTTTTTGATTACCAAAACATTTACTAATGTTGTCCAGATTAGAAGAGGTAGACATGATAAAAGGAAAAAAGTATGAAAAGAAAATAAAATCTATAAAAGAAAATTTATTATAATGTTATTTAATTATTAAGTAACAAGCTCATCTCTAGAATACTCTTTTATCCCTACTTTTGGACTGAAAAATGGTATTAATAATTATAATAAATTATAAAAATATCGTGAATAACAGCCAATCTTATATAAGACTCTCATCACTCAAAACTCCTTTTTAATAATCTTCCGTTGAACCCATGCGCTCACCTTAGCCCATGTTTGAGTGATGCTAATTTTGGGACAATTATTTGACATGTTAATAATAAAATTGAAAGAATATTTGGGTGGCATGTATAACTTGAGACTGGGTCGGGATTTGTGATCCGCTGCTCTAAAATTTCAAAAATTTAAAATTAAAGGACTTTAAGCCTATATTTAAGGCCGGTCCTGTGATTTTTGGAATCCCAAACGAAATAAAAATTTGTGTCCCAATAAACAATACATGAAAAAACCTATAAAAAAATATAGCAACACAAATATTTTCGGCAAATGAAAACGCTTTATTATTTCTGAAAATTATTCTTCTGGCTGTTTTGCTGGCAAAATTATTCATAAGTCTTTCATGATCAATATTTTTCTTCGGGCTTTCATGATCAAAATTTGAAAGCATATTCTTCGCAATGGATATCATAGATAATCCATTCAATCTATCCCGTGACATACTCGGGCGGAGATAAGACTTGGTCAACTTTAATTTCAAAAAACTTATTTCCGCCTAAGCCACTGTAACTAATATATTTAATAGAATTTTATAAGCAATTTTGCCATTCAGATAGCATTCTCTCATCACTTTTAAATAATTTAACATCTCGACAGCCTTATTAACTTCAATCAGTAAGCACTCCCTCAAAATTCTTAATTCAAGATGTTACAACAGAAATAAGAAAGATTATAATAAATGTAAAAAAAAAGATCACAAATAGGTAGAAGAGAAAAGTTTTATTGATCTTGAGGATACAGATTACAACATACATTTAGATTATATCTTAGAGAGTTTATATAATACTCTATAGGCGGTTAAAGAGAAGCCCGGAAGTCCCAGCATTTGGGGTATATAACGTTTCAAGGCATATTCTAACAAATATCTACCTTGACTTGAATCCTCTCACAAAATAGATGCATTAGATGCACCATAATAATGCCAGATGTACTAGAAAAAAATCCCCCGCCTCAGATTTTGCCCTAAAAGGGAAATCAACAACTTCGAATATTTAGCAAGTTCAAACAATGTTGAAATTTGCTATGTGGAACCGTCTTGGTGAGCATATCATCTTGGTTATCAGCAGTACCCACTTTGCTCACCTTGATTATCTTCTCACTTCTTAAAAAATGATATCTCACATTTATGTGCTTGTGCTTAGTCCGCTCATGATGGACCTGATCCTTGGCTAAACAGATTGCACTGAGACTATTATAATACATTGTATCCTGATCATAATGTAGACCCAAATCACCGACCAAACCTTTTAACCAGATTCCTTCTTTTGCGGCTTTTGTCATTGTCATGTACTTTGCTTCTGTAGTAGACAAAGTCACTGTAGTTGCAGAGTAGCTTTCCAACTGACAATTGAACCACCCAGAGTGAAAGCATAACCAGTCATAGATATTTTACTTTCAACATCTCCAGCATAATCAAATTCTGAAAACCCTGTCACCAAACACTCCGTATCACATCTATAAATGAGATCAACATCAGATGTACCTTTTAAGTACTGAAACACCCACTTCACAGCTTGCCAATGCTCCTTTCCTGGATCACCCATAAATCTACTAACAATACTGACAGATTGTGCAAGGTCGGGTCTAGTGCAAACCATTGCATACATCAAGCTTCCTACCGCACTAGCATAGGGAACTCGAGACATGTACTCCTTCTCCTCAGCGGACTTAGGTGCATAAACAACGGACATATATGCATTTGCAACACTAGGAGTATCTATGGGCTTTGCTTAGACATGCCAAACATTGACAAAATCTTCTGAATGTGTCCCTTCTAAGACAAGAAGAGTTTTCTTTTGCTTATATCCTATAAATCTCCATTCCCAGAATTTTCCGAGCCACACCCAAATCTTTCATCTCAAACTCAGCACCAAGAAGACCCTTCAACTTTTGAACATATGACTTATTCTCTGCAGCTATCAACATATCATCCACATACTGGACCAGTTTAATAAAAGAACCATTTGTTATCTTACTATAATAAACACAACAATCATACGGACTCCTGGTGTAGCCAATACCTATCATATAGTTGTCGAATTTCTTGTACCACAGCCTCGGAGACTGCTTTAGTCCATACAAGGACTTCAACAACTTCAAAACATAGTCTTCTTTACCAGGAACCTGAAAACCATCTGGCTGAATCATGTATATCTCCTCTTCCAGCTCTCCATTTAGAAAAGCTATCTTCACATCGAGTTGTTTAAGTTCCAGATTCTGATGTGCAACTATTGCTAGTAGCACCCTGATGGAAGTGTGTCTGACCACTGGCGAGAAAATATCATTATAGTCTACTTCCTCTTTTTGAGTGAACACTCGAGCTTCTAACCCAGCTTTATACTTGATACCCTCAACAGATGTTTCTCCTTCCTTCTTCTTGGAGACCCATTTACAAGTGACAATCTTTCTGTCTCGAGGCCGCTTGACTAATTCCCAAGTCTATTCTTTTGAAGTGACTCTATTTCATCTTACATTGCAATAAACCATTTTGTAGACTCAGTACATGTAACTGCTTCTTTGTAAGTGGATGGCACATCAGAGCTAGAATCCACCTCTTCAGCAACTTGTAATGCATATGCCATCATATCTTCAAAACTTCTTTGGAGTCACCCTATAATTAGCTCTCCTCGATCGATCAAGAGCTAAACTATGCTAATTCACTACCAGTAATGATGAAATTGATGATTCTGATTCTGCCTGTGGTTTTTAAACTTTCTGTTGTGGTTCACTCTTATCTTGAGTGACTCCCTGCTCCACATGTTTCTCAACAACACCACGTTTTGAAATAACAGTAGACTTCACAGTAGTGATAAATATAGATTTTTTTATCAAAGACTATATTTCTACTCAGTATAACCCTATTTTCAGATAGAGACCATATTCTATAACCTTTAACCCCATCCCCATAGCCTACAAGTATTCCTTTTTTAACTTCATGGCTCCAATTTACCCTCATTTACATGATAATAAAAAGTACAACTAAAAACTCTTAAATCAAAGTAATCAGCAGGCTTACCCGACCATTTCTCAAAAGGAGTTTTGAGATGAATACATGTGTGAGGTCCATGATTTATCAGATAACACGTTGTACTAACCGCTTCTTCCCATAATCTTCTAGTTAGTCCAACATTAGAGAACATGTACCTAGCTCTCTCCGGAAGTATCTGATTCATACATCTAGCTAAACTATTATGTTATGGTGTATCCCTGACTGTATGATACCTAAAAATCCTCTCATTCTTGCAGAATTCATTAAACTCAAACGAGAAAAATTCCAGGTCATTATTAGTTCACAGCCTCTTAATCTTCTTCCTTGTTTGATTCTCCACTAACGCCTTCCACTGCTTGAAAATCTTAAATGATTCACTTTTATGTTTTATGATGAACACCCATGTCATTCTTTAGAAATCATCAATCATTGACGCAAAATATTTGTGATCCCCAAAAGACTCCACCCCGGAAGTACCCCAACAATCAGAATGGATGTGATCAAGTGTGCCTTTTATCCTGTGTGTTGATTTAGGAAACTTGCTGCGATGTAGTTCTCCAAAAACATAATATTCACAAAACTCAAGACCTGCGACCTTATGAACACAAAGAAGTTAAGCTTTTTACATAACTTGCAGCCCCCTTTCACTCATGTGACCGAGCCTCATGTGTCACAACATGGTCATATTTTCCTTTTCAATCTCAAAGGAAGCAACAACAACATAACCTATTAACGTAGAACCTTGAAGAAGATACAAGGTACCATGTTTAACACCTTTCAAAATCACATCAGAACCCTTGCAGACATGGAGAACTCCACCTTCACCTTTAAAACTGAAACCCTTGTTATCTAACATACTCAGAGATATCAGATTATTCGTTATATGTCGGACATGCCTAACATCATTTAATGTGCAGAAATTACCATCATGTGTCCGAAGGTTAACCGAGCCTATTCCAATCGTCTCACAAATAACACTGTTAGCCATAGAAAATTTTCCGCCATCTACTTGCTCGTAGGTTGTGAACCACTCCCTGTGCAGACATATATGGGAAGACGATCTAGAGTCAAGAATCCACACATAAGAGTGATGCGTGTGATTAGCAGTAACTAGAGCAATATCTTATTCAGAATTATCACCAGCTACAACAGTAGTACCTGTAGTAGTACTCGCTAATTTATCACGTTGCTTCTTTTTCTTGGGACAACTTGATTTCCGGTGCCCCTTCTCTTTACAATAATTGCAGACATTATTAGATTTGGAACCCTTAGGAGTTGGTTTCTTGGATTTGTTTTTCCCCGACTTTCCATGTACTGTACTCCTGCTGGCTACCAACCCAACAACCTGATTATTCGCACCTGTACCAGCCGCCTTATGGTGCAGCTCTCTAGAATGAAGAAAAGATCTAACCTCCTCTAGAGAAATAGTATCTTTACCAATAATAAACGACTACACAAAATTCTCATATGATAATGGTAAAGAAACTAACAGAATTAAAGTAGCATCCTCATCTTCAACTTTAACATCAACATTACGCAATTCTAATAAAATTGTGTTTAACTGATCTAAGTGATATCGAAAAGGCATACCTTCCTGCATTCGCAGACTAAAAAGATGTTGCTTCTAAAGTAACTTATTTGTTAAAGACTTTGTCATATAGAGACTTTCAAGCTTTAACCATAAACTAGACGATGTATCCTTCTTTGCGATTTCAGTAATAATATCATATGCAAGGCACAACAAAATTGTTGAGCGTGCCTTTTTCTTCATGACTGGCCATCTCAACACTTCCATAAGCAGCCGATTTCGTGTTCAATAACTCCCAAAGCCCCCGTTGTTTTAACAAGGCACGCCTCTTGAACCGCCATAGACTGAACTGTTTCTCCCACTAATTTTGTCAATGTTCACGTTATTACCACGAGAAATCCCAAACATCTTTCTTCTCGAACCGAAATTCAAACCCTAGATTCGAACCAGGCTCTGATACCAATTTGTTATAACGAAAGCAAGAAAAATTATAATAAACATAAAGAGATCATAAATATGAACAAGAGAAAAGTTTTATTGATCTTGAGAATACAGATTACAACATACGTTTATGTTATGCCCTATAGAGTTTATATAATACTCTCTAGGCGGTTACAGAAAAGGCTAAAAGTCCCAACATTTGGGGCATATACCGATTCAAGGCATATTCTAACAAATATCTACCTTGACTTGAATCCTCTCACAAAATAGATATATCAGAGGCACCATAATAATGCCAGATGTACGAGAAAAAACTCTTTTGCCTCAGATTTTGCCCTAAAAGGGAAATCAACAACTTCGAACATTTAGCAAGTTCAAATAATGTTGAAATTTACTATGTGAAACCAGCTTGGTGAGCATATCAGCTGGGTTATCAGCAGTACCCCCTTTGCTCACCTTGATTCTCTTCTCACTTATTAGAAAATGACATCTCACATCTATGTTCTTAGTCAACTCACGATGGACCGGATCCTTGGCTAAACAGATTGCACTGAGACTGTCACAGTATACTGTAGCCTGATCATGGTGTAGACCCAAATCACTGACAAAACCTTTCAACCATATTTCTTCTTTTGCGGCTTCTGCCAATACCATGTACTCTGATTCTGTAGTAGACAAAGTCACCGTAGGTTGCAGAGTAGCTTTCCAACTGACAATTGAACCACCCAGAGTGAAAGCATAACCTGTCATAGATATTCAACTTTCAACATCTCCAGCATAATCAAAGTCTGAAAACCCTATCACCAAAAACTCCGTATCACCTCCATAAATGAGACCAACATTAGAAGTATGTTTTAAATATCGAACACCCTCTTCACAGCTTGTCAATGATTCTTACCTGGATCACCCATAAACCTACTAACAACACTGAAAGATTGTGCAAGGTCTGGTCTAGTTCAAACCATTGCATACATCAAGCTTCCACCGCACTAGCATAGGGAACTCGAGGCATGTACTTCATCTCCTCAGCAGACTTAGGCGCAGAAGTAACAGACAGATGTGCATTTGCAGCACTAAGGGGTATCCATGGGCATTCCTATATGTTAGATATATTAGTGATGTCATGTCTAATGTGATTTGTGTTTAGTTTTCAGATCTTACTTAACAGGACAAATTTGTGTTTAGTTTTCAGATCTTACTTAACAGGACAAATCAGTACTTAACTGGAAATCAGTATTTATACTGAAGTCAGGACTTAAGATATCAGAACTTAAGTTGTCAGAACTTAAGTTATCAGGAGATATTTATCAGGAGATAATATCAGGACTTAAGGAGACGTTCAGATAAGGAAGGCGGCTGATTGAAAGGAAAGAAGATCAAGACAAACATAAGAAGAAATATGTATGGAGAAGAATTTTACGAGGAATGGAATACTTGGAAGAAAAGATAACTGACTGATATATATTAGGAAGCAGAATTGTATTCGATATCAATTAGAAGATTATCTTGTAACTGTATAGTATATAAACACAGACATAGGGTTTATACTATATGTGTTATCATAATCGAGTTTATTAATTATTGTAACCCTAGATGCTCTCGTGATAATTTGTTCATCACTGAGAGAGAACAGTTCTTTGTAACAGAGTTTATTGTGTTAAATAAAATCTGTGTTTTGTTGCTTGAGTTCTTATATTCGATTTGATTGTAGTAAACACTGTATTCAACCCCCTTCTACAGTGTGTGTGACCTAACAAGTGGTATCAGAGCAATCTGTTAACATACATACAGTAAAGATCTAAAAACAATCATGTCTGAAGAAGCACAAACTCCAACCAAGCCCACCAAAACTGAAGAAACTCCAAAGACTCAAATCCATAATCGATATGAGACTATTAGGGTTCCCATACTGAAACCTTCTGAGTATTCCATATAAAAGGTGAGGATGTCTATGTTTCTAAAAGCTACAGATCCAGAATACCTTGACAGAATTAATGAAGGACCACATAAGCCAACCAAGCTCTCTATTGTAGTTACAGATCAGCCAACACAGACTGTACCAAAGGAGAAAAGTGAATATACAGCTGAAGATATCTCATCTATTGCAAAGGATGCAAAGGTAAGACATTTGCTGCACAGTGCCATTGATAATGTCATGTCAAACAGGGTAATTAACTGCAAGACTGCAAAGGAGATATGGGATGCCTTGGAAATAAGATGCCAGGGAACTGATTCAATTAAGAAGAACATGAGGACTATACTCACTCAAGAGTATGGGCACTTTGACTCAAAACCTGATGAGTCATTAACTGGTTTATATGATAGATTTGTCAAACTCTTGAATGATCTGTCACTGGTGGATAAGGAATATGATCTTGAAGATACTAATCTCAAATTCCTTTTAGCTCTTCCTAAAAGTTAGGATTTGAAGGCCACAACTATAAGAGATAACTATGCTCTTGATGAAACTACTCTTGATAAAATATATGGTATGCTCAAGACTCATGAACTTGAGATGGATCAAAGAAGCAAGATGCATGGGAGAAAGTCAAGGACAGTTGCTCTTAAGGCTGAGGAGGAATCCCCTAAAGTGGCTGTCTCAAAGAAAAGCAAAGGAAAGGCTCTCATCACAGGGTCTGATACTGAGTCATCAAGTTCTGATAGTGATGAGGATTCGGACACTGAAACTCTATCTGAGATGGACCCTGATGAAGAGATGATGAAGCTGTGTGCTCTTATGGTAAAAGGAATCACAAAGATTGCATACAGGAAATTCAGAAGAGGAAAGAAGTTTTCCAGGAAAGGTGCAAGTTCTGATAAGAAAGGTTTCAGAAAATTTGAAGGCAAAGGAGGAAGGTCTGACATAGGAGATTACTCAAATGTTAAATGCTACAACTGTGGTGAGAAAGGCCACATATCTCCTGATTGCAAGAAAGGAAAAAATGACAAAGACAAGGCTCTTGTCACAAAGAAGAAAAGCTGGACAGACACTTCAGATTCTGAAAGTGAGGTGAACTATGCCTTGATGGTAAATGCTGATAGCAGTTTTGAAGCTGCTGAGTTAAAGGTTGTTAGGTATGAATACAACACAGAGGGGGGTGGGTGGGTGAATGTGTTTTGGCTTAAATGTTTGATTTTTGATCGACTTTGGCTTTAGAAGTTGGTTGTTGTCAATGATTTAGTAGAATAGATGTTAAACATAAATAACTATGCAGATATATAAAACAAAGATCTTCAAAACTCACTTAATTTTATATTAAAAATCAAGCAGTGTTTTGCTAAAAAATCTCTAAGTTCTTGTTTTAGAACTTAGCTTCTTTCTTGAGAGAGAATACTCGATTTTATAATCTTGATTGTTACTTTTTAACTAGAGGACCAGTGTTAACTTTATAACTCAGTTAACTGCTGGTTTATACAGTGGATAATAAACATGCTATTAGCTTTTCTAAACTGTCATTGTCATATCTATTTATAGAAAAGCAAATCTTCCATTTCCAGCTTAGCATATCTTTAGCATCCCGTGTTTACTTTAATCTCCTCTGTCAGTTAATCTTTGCCATTAATCTTGCACATCTCTCAAGCTGCTTTTTGTAGACTTGTCAATGCAACTATGTGAATTGTTTGTTGATTTGCAACCTTGGATATTAAACTGTTCTGCAATTCTGTACTTAGAGAAATTTCTTCACTTCGAGATCTCCAATTAAGCTGTAGAGAACTCGACATCTCGATAGGAATGTTGGCTTGTCGATATCTCTGAAACTTCATTGTTGACTTGACTTATCGACAACTCTGAGTTCTCTAGTGAATTTTGGTTTATCGATAACTCAGAGTTCTCTAACGGACTTTGGCTTATCGATAACTCAGAGTTCTCTAATGAATGTATACTTGTCGATATCTCTGAGTTCTCGAATGGGTATCTGACTTATCGATATCTCCAATAGAATTTCCTGAGTTCTCGATAGTCAATTCCTGAGTTCTCGATAGGTCTTTCTGAGTTCTCGAATGAGTTCTCTATAACACTAATTTTGTGACTTGTAGAGATCTTGACTTAGAATGTTTTTCACCATACAGAATTATTCAACTCCAAGCTTCTTCATAGTTCTTCTGAGGCATGACCTTCTTGATCTTCTTCCAGATAGAATTCTTAGGCTTGACACTGTTTAAGGAAAAATGCTCCAGTCTGCTCCATATACATTTTACAGACATTAAGTGTTACAAGTATGAATTACAAATTTAGGTTACAATACAACTAATCTTAGGGTTGGCCCCAAGCTTAACTGATTGCTAATGACATTGTCAGCATCAGTAATCTTTGACATCATCATGTTAATGACATTGATAGCTCCAGTAATCTTTGACATCAGATCATTGAAGATTAATGACATTGTTAGCTCCAGTAAGTTTTTGACATCAGATCATTGAAGGTTAATGACATTGTTAGCTCCGGGAATCTTTGACATCATCTATTATATATTACAATCTCCCCCAACTTGTTCGTTATGAAATTATGCACAAGTTCTGATTGATGATGTCAAAACTTTATCCAAATGCAGAAACCAAAACCAATCTTCCCATCAGGTCTTTTTTTGTTGAGTTGCATTTAGATTTATTCAACATCCATTAGCTGTTTTGACATTTAGATATATTCTCCCCCTTTTTGACATTATCTCCAGGAAGAAAGATCCAACTAAATGCACATTATTCAAGCTGCTGTCATTGTCTATTTGGAGCACTGTCTACAGCTTCAAGCTTCATTGGGATTCAAGGTGATGAGTTTATAAAAAAAATTTCGCTTAGTCTCAAGGTGATAAAAGTCCTAAGCTCTCTGTTCTTTTGAATAAGTAGTCTCACCAATTCTCACTGCACTAGTTTCATGACTTTTGAGAATCAGAGTTCCCTCACAAGGATTACTAAATCCATATATTCATCTACCTCTCCTTTTGCCAGGAAGGATCCTGCCTCTCTTATTCTTTGTTTTCACTCAATCTTTTCTCTTATCCTCACATGAAAGGCTCAAATATTGTTTGACCTACAGAAATAAGAGGTGGCTGAGAAGAGGTAATTTGTGATCATATGATTAAAGGAAGACCATATAGGGCTAATCATACTCATTTCACCAGAAAAATGAGTGCATAAACATCTATGACTGGGGTCACAGTTTGACTCACAGATTGCTCTGTGGTTGTGACAGTTTGTTATTCACCACATGTAGTGGGAACCTCCAATGGAATTGGAAAGGATTTGACTAGGTTATTGTCATGTACACCAGCCTCAAACCTTTGTGCACCTTGCAGAGCACTGTCACATAAATGTGATAAGATTGCCTTCTTATGACATTGTCATAGGCAATTGTTCTTCTAGCTTTGACTGCTAAGACAGCTTCTGCTAGAGTTATGAGGGGAGGTGTTCCTTCTTGAGGAACCTCCAATTGAATTGGAGAAGATTTAGATAGCTCCCCCTCAGGAGTACTACCCTCAAACCTTTCAGTCTGTGAAGACTGTTTGTGCACATGAAGGTGCAAGAGAAACACTCATGAAATATTCAGTCAACTGATAAACTTTCATGTTTGGTGGATTCTTTTCTCAAACAACAGAACAATCTGAAGATCACCATGAAATTCCTGTCCTTTTGTAAAATAGGTGGCTTTTGAGAGTCACCTGAGTGGGATTGTGTTTGAGTTTGTGTTTGTGATGCTGTGCCTGGGTAAACCACAGTTTGGTTTTGAAGTGTTTTAGCTGCAGTTTTAGCACTAATACCTGTGAATTGATTATTTGAATTCCCTGTTGATGTCTTGTGTTAGACCTGTAATGCATTGAACAACTGTATCTTTTTGGAGTTTCATTAGACAAATACATTGCAAGATATTTTAGTTGCAAGCATTATTGTAGAAAAGACAAAATCTAATATAGATATAAGCACATAGTAATTATTACACAAACAAAAGATTTCAAGACAAGAATCAGAACTTTCAGACAAGAATCAAAACTTTCATTAAAAAAAACATAGTACATTAAGACAGATTTAACAAGTAAATCCTAATCCTAACTACTCTAATTCAGACTCCTTCTTCTCGGCCTCCAACCTCCTTGCCCTACGCTGGTAAGCTCTGGACATGGAGTGTGCAAGAGAGATGATCCTCTCCTGCAACTCCAAAGCAACAAGGCATTGCTGCTCAGCTACCCTGGCTCGTCTCTCCTGCTCGAAAGAGGCTTCCATCTCAAAGAAAAGAATGTTGATATGATCATTCCACGAGATTTCGTAAAAGACCTCAAGTGGAATATCAAAGGGGTTGTAAACAATCCCCTTGAGACGGACACGAAGTCCGATAGGATCAAAATACACTAGATCATCATCTAAATGATGGACCGGTTGATAAGCTCCATTAACAAGTCTGTAGAAGACCGGGGCATCCATTTGAATGAGAGAGAGAGATGAACAGGAGGTGAGTTTGAAATTTGATGTTTGTTGAGAGTAGGAGAGTGATGAGTGATAAAGAGTGAAGCGTTTTAATTTATAGAGGGAGTAAAGATAGAAACAAAGAGACTCTTGAGTTGCCCGGATAATAAGAGTAATAATCACATAAGCCTACTAGACAGCTAGAAATGACTAGTGACTATTCCCCATGCAAGTACTCAAGAATATTAGTTTATTTTAAAGAGTAACTATTCCCCATGCAAATAAGCACGTACTTCCTACACAAAAAGTAACCCACCCTATCAGCAAACAATCAAATAAATTTATCACTATCAGCATACTCAAAACAACATAAATAATGTACTAGTCTACTAACATTGGGCTAACATATTTCCACGTAAGCAAGAAGTCATATAAGCATGTAAAGTTGTCAATAAGTCAGAGAAATTTAGAGACAAAGTATGTCAAAAGTATTTTTATGAACAAAATTTATGAATTAAATTTGTTCAGTTTTTCATACTTTTTGTTTCTTT
The DNA here is from genome assembly GCF_009905375.1 of Apium graveolens. Classification (NCBI taxonomy): domain Eukaryota; kingdom Viridiplantae; phylum Streptophyta; class Magnoliopsida; order Apiales; family Apiaceae; genus Apium; species Apium graveolens. The sequence continues at coordinate 28,889,053 of NC_133648.1, read as the reverse complement.
TGATCTGTTATTTATTAAGTTCATATACTGAAGATATGAAGTAATAAATATTCAGTTTACTTAGAATTTTGAGAAATTCCAAGTTAAGATTAATCGAGAAGTCTGGGTATTTATAGAAAAAGTAAAATACTTATCGAGAAGTCAAATAAACGTTTGATATTAAACTTATCGAGAAGTAATTTTGAATATGAAAAAGGTACGTTCGAGAAGTCAAATGACTTATCGAGAACTCTGATAAATGCCCAGTTTGTCCAAAAATGGACTAAAATACTTCTAATAATTATTTGAATTGAATCAAATTGAAATCAGAATAAATTTTCCAAAAGTATTTATCTAAAATAATTCATTGAATTAAATTATTTTAGTACTGAGTTATTGATAAGTCTCAAAATATCCTTGTCGAGAACTCTGTGAATTAACACTATTAGAGAACTCTACATGGTCTTGTCGATAAGTCATTTTGACTTATCGAGAACTCAGTTCTCTATACCTTTGAGTACTGTAATTCTGCCTTGTGTTAATTTTACACATTTAAGATGTAAATTAACAACTAAGCAGTTTACTTAGAATTTTGAAATATTCTAAGTTAATTTTTGAATTTTTTTAAGAAAAATAAATATACAGAGATTCTGAAATATTTATAATTCATATTCAGTTAATTTCCAATTAAATCAAACTAGGTTGATTTATTAGAAATTAATCTGCTGCAACACATTAGCTGAGTTCTTGCCTTAGGATGAAGAATTGAGCATTCCAATTTCACTCACAAGTCTAGTGAAAGTTGCTTCATCCAAAGGTTTAGTAAAAATGTCAGCTAATTGTTTCTATGTTGGAACAAAAATAAGCTCAATGGTACCATTTGCAGCATGTTTCCTGATAAAATGGTACCTAACATCAATGTGCTTTGTTCTAAAATGGTTAACTGGATTAGCTACTATAGATATGGCACTAGTATTATCACACATAATAGGAATTTTGTGTAACACTAGACCATAGTCCATTAGCTGATTTTTAATCCAAAGCACCTGAGCACAACAACTTCCAGCAGCTATATATTCAGCCTCAGCTGTGGAAGTTGACACAAATTGCTGTTTCTTACTATACCAGGATACAAGTCTTTGACTAAGAAATTGACAGCTTCCACTAGTACTTTTCCTATCAACCCTGCAACCAGCAAAATCTGCATCTGTGTATCCAACAGCTTCAAAACCAGTACCCTTAGGATACCATAATCCCAAGTTTGGAGTTCCCTTTAAGTATCTAAAAATCCTTTTTACAGCCATCAAATGTGATTCCTTTGGATTGGCTTGAAATCTGGCACATAGACAAGTAGCAAACATGATGTCTGGTCTCCTAGCAGTCAAATAAAGCAATGATCCAATCATCCCTCTGTAGCTTGAAATACCCACACTCTTGCCTTTCTTGTCTTCATCCAACTTGGTTGCAGTAGACATAGGTGTAGATGCAGGTGAGCTATCCACCATACCAAATTTCTTCAATAAGTCATTCACATATTTGGTTTGGCTGATAAAAATACCATCACTTCTTTGACTAACTTGAAGGCCAAGGAAGTAACTCAATTCTCCCATCATGCTCATTTCATACTCACTCTACATTAGCCTAGAGAATCTTTGACAAAGCTTTTCATTTGTAGATCCAAAGATGATATCATCCACATAGATTTGAACTAGGATCATATCTTCACCATGCTTCTTGTAGAAGAAAGTCTTATCAACAGTACCTCTGGTAAAACCATATTTGAGAAGAAATTCTGACAGTGTGTCATACCAGGCTCTAGGTGCCTGTTTCAGTCCATATAGAGCCTTGAGTAATTTGTAAACAAAATTAGGGAATTCTGGATCTTCAAAGCCAGGTGGCTGTTGCACATAGACTTCTTCTTCTAATTCACCATTAAGAAAAGCACTCTTGACATCCATTTGATACACCTTGAAATTTGAGTGTGCAGCAAATGCCAGAAAAATTCTTATTGCTTCTAGTCTAGCAATAGGAGCAAAAGTCTCATCATAGTCAATTCCCTCTTCTTGTGAGTAGCCTTTAGCAACCAACCTTGCTTTGTTTCTAGTAACAATTTCATTTTCATCCAATTTGTTCCTATACACCCACTTAGTTCCAATTATGCTTCTATTCTTTGGTGCAGGAACTAATTTCCAGACTTTGTTTCTCTCAAACTGATTCAGCTCCTCCTGCATAGCATATATCCAATCAGGATCCAATAGGGCTTCTTCAGTTTTCTTGGGCTCTACTTGAGATAGAAAACATGCATGTAGGCATTCATTATCAGTTACACTCCTAGTTCTCACACCAGCTGAGGGATCACCAATAATAGCTTCTACTGTATGACTCCTATCCCACTTTCTAGTGTGTGTCTATTGACTAGTGCCTTCATCATTTTCTTCAGTATTACCATGACTGTCATTTCCATTCTCTTCTTCTCCCCCTGAGTTTGTGCCATCAAATTCAGGTGTCTGAAGAGAGCTTTCATTCCCATGATTTTGTTCAGAGGTCTCTTCATTTGTCACTTGTTGTACCACAACTTCATCTTCCTCATCAGAATCACTATCAATGGTTAGATTTTCAAATGCAAGGGTTTCAGCATCATTTACATCAAGGCATTCCAAGCCTGGACACTTGTCATCATCAAAAGTCACATCTGTGCTTTCCATAATTTTCTTTTGATCAATCACATAAACTTTGTAGGCTGTTCTTTCCAATGAATATCCCAGAAAAATTGCTTCAAAAACTTTAGAGTCAAATTTTCCCACATATTCAGAGTTGTCTTTTAGAATAACACATGTAGATGCTTCACTGTAGGCTTCCTGTTAGACATGATTAAGTAAGGTGATTTTCCATGAGCTTTGTTTATGAGATATCTGTTTTGAGTGTAGCATGCAGTATTAACAGCCTCTTCCCAAAAATTAGTTGGAAACTGAGCATCTTATAGTAAGGTTCTAGCAGCTTCAACCAATGTTCTATTTTTCCTCTCAACTACTCCATTCTGTTGAGGTGTTCTAGCTGCTGAGAATTCTTGAACAATACCTTTGCTTTTGCAGAATTCACTTAATGTTGAGTTTCTGAATTCTGTTCCATTATCACTCCTCAATCTTTTCACACTAACTTCTCCTTCAGCTTGCTTCTCAATTTTCTTGATGTGCTCAATTATAATGTTTGGAGTTTCATCTTTAGAGTACATGAACTCAACCCAAGTGTATCTTGAGAAATCATCAACCATGATAAGGGCATTTTGTTCCTTGAAATGGACAAGACATTTACTGGCCCAAACAAGTCCATGTGAATAAGTTGTAGAGGTGCACTTATAGAATTCACAGATTTTGACTTGTGACTTGATCTTTTCATTTTTCCTTTCTGACAAGCTTCACAAACTTCCAGTTGGGCAAATTCCAGACTGGGCATGTCTCTCACAAGCTCCTTCTTGACTATGGTGTTGATTACTTTGAAATTCAAGTGAGATAGCTTCTTATGCCATAATTTTCTTTGCTCTTCTGATGCCTTGGTGTAGAAATAACACACTCCATCCTTATTTGTTGAGTCTAAGTCTGCAACAAATAAGCTTCCCTTTCTTACTCCTTTAAGAGCAATTTCACCAATCTTTTTACTAATAAAAACACAATCTTCTTTGTTGAAAACAACTTGAAAACCTCTGTCTGCAAATTGACTAACACTTAGAAGATTTACTTCTAATCCAGCAACTAGTGCTACATCTTCAATGACAACATTTCCAGAATTAATCTTGCCATATCCCATTGTGAATCCTTTGCTGTTGTCTCCAAAGGTCACCAAAGGGCCAGCCATCTCCTCAAATTGTGATAGCAGGGCCTTATCACCTGTCATATGCCTGGAACATCCACTATCAATGATCCATATGACCTTTTTTCCTTTGCCCTGCAGATAATGAGGATTAAGTGTGTTTATCTACCCAAGCTGTGTTGGGCACTTTCTTCTTGTTAACTGATTTTGCAGAAGTAGAATGAGAATTTTCAGATAAAATGGAATTCATAGGATGTTGAGCATTTTCCCTTTTAGATATAGAACCAACTTTTGATTCTATGAGATCAATTCTCAATTTATGGCAACTCTTCATCACTTTCATGTTGCAGGGAATGCAGTCAAACTTGTCACAGAATGAATATGGATCATTAGCCTTAGCTTCATTGTACTTGCAGACTCCTTCAGGTGGATTGCTAATAATCTTTTTACAAAGATGAGTTAGGTGATTCATTGATCCACAATTCTCACACCTCTTTCTAGGAGCATCTGCAACATAAGCAAAATTATTGCTTTTGTTTATCCCAATCTTTCCATTTCTATACTTCTTTTTCTTTTTGACCTGTTCAGCTTTAATCTCCTTCACAGGCTCCTTAGTTTCTTGATTGACTTTTGGTGTTTCAACAGAGATGGAAGACTGAGTTGTCTCATCATTTTTCTTCTCCTTGTCCTCATCAACTATTTCCTGTTTGATGATCAACTCTTCTTCAGTGAAGTTCACTTCACATGCCTTGAACAAAGGTGATTCAACTTTCTTCAAAATAATTGGAACATCCTCAGTTTCAGTTGATTTTCCTTTGTCACTGACAGACTTCTTTTTGTTGTTCAAACCCTCATAATCAAGACCAATGGTAATGTTTGCACATGGCTTGTTCTTTTCATGATATTGGCCAATCAAATCAGAAGCATTTTTGAAGGATTTCAGCTTCACTTCATTCTTCTCCAGCCTTTTGCTCAATACTGCTTCAATTTCACTTGCACACTTTAATTTGTTCTTTAAGTATGCATTTTCTTGCTTAGTAGTATCAAGCTCAACCAGCAACAATTCAGTCTCTTGTTTTTCACTCTCAAGTTTTTCATTGATCTTTTTCAATATGCTAACTTCCTCATTTACAACAACCATGCTTGTATGAATGTGGACCATTTCTGTGCTCATCTTTTCAACCGTTTCCTTATATTGACTCACATTTAAATCAATTATGGTAAGAGTTGGTACCTGTGATTTAGATGATGAAGAGTCTCCTTGCTCCAAGGCCATGGGTGCATAGTTTCCAACTTCTTCATCTTCATCATTATCTGAATTATTCCAGCTTTTACCCTCAACAATATAAGCTTTCCCTTGTTGCTTCTTTAGAAGAGCATCATAATTTGCTTCCAATTCAAGATAGGCCTTGTCTTTCTTTGCCTTCTTGGGTTTCCTACATTCTGTAGCAAAATGGCCCAACTCATCACAATTAAATCACCTTATTTTTGATCTATCAACAGATCCATTTTTGTAGCCATTTTTGCTATCAAGAGTGTACTTCCCTTTTCCCTTCCAGCTGCTGTCTTTGTTGAAGGACTGTCCTTTGCTCTTGAAGAATCTTGGTTTCTTCACTCTAATGTTAGAGAATTTTCTAGCCAAGTAAACCATTGATTTGTCTAGCTCATCAAGCTCATCAAGAGTGTAGAATTCATCTTCTTCATCCAATTCCAGTATGACTTGTTCTTTAGTGTCATTGACTCTTTTCTCACTTGTAGAAACTTCTGGAGTTTGGGATCTTTGCTCATCATTAGAGGTTTGGCCATCATTCACAATTAGTGCACTTGAGCCGTCCAGTATATATCCTTGACCAGCCCTTAATGATTTCTTTTGAATCATTTCAAGTTCATAAGTTTTCAGAACCCCATAGAGCACTTCCAGTGTGATTCTACTCAAATCCCTTCATTCTCTAATTGCAGAGATCTTTTGTTCCAAATGATCAGGGAGAGTAAGCAAGAACTTCAAATTCACTTCTTCGACATCATAGAATTTATCATGAAGCTGCAAGTCATTTATCAGCTTATTAAACCTTTCAAACACATTAGTAATACCCTCTTTTGGTTGAGCCATAAAACCCTCATACTGAGAAATCAATATCCTTCTTTGATTTGATCTAACCTCCTCAGTTCCTTCACAGAGTATCTCAATCTTTTCCCAGATCTGTTTAGCAGTGTCACAGTTGACAATGTTATTATACATTACATTGTCAAGTGACTCAATTAGTATCAGTTGCAAAGCACCGTTTAGGAAAACTTTCTCTCTTTCAGGGTCAGTATACTCAGAGGGATCCTTGGGAGCATAATGAGCTGGAATAACCATGTCTCCATCTGTGGTTTCCTCAACTCTAACCACAGGAGTGAAGGGCCCGTTCTTGAGGATACCAATGTAAAGATGATTGGCCATTCTTATAAACAACAACATTTTCTTTTTCCATAAAGTGTAGTTGGCCTTATCAAAGGGAGGAATCTTGATACTACTGATTTTCCGTGTATTCATTTTTCCAAGATCTAATCTGTTTACTTTTAGATTTTGCTCTGATACCACTTATTAGGTATGAATACAACACAAGGGGGGGGGGTGAATGTGTTTTGGCTTAAATGTTTGATTTTTGATCGACTTTGGCTTTAGCAGTTGGTTGTTGTCAATGATTTAGTAGAATAGTTGTTAAACATAAATAACTATGCAGATATGTAAAACAAAGATCTTCAAAACTCACTTAATTTTATATTAAAAATCAAGCAGTGTTTTGCTAAAAAATCTCTAAGTTCTTGTTTTAAAACTTAGCTTCTTTCTTGAGAGAGAATACTCGATTTTCTATCTTGATTATTACTTTTTAACTAGAGGACCAGTGTTAATTTTATAACTCAGTTAACTGCAGGTTTACACAGTGGATAATAAACATGCTATTAGTTTTTTTAAACTATCACTTGTCATATCTATTTATAGAAAAGCAAATCTTCCATTTCTGGCTTAGCATATCTTTAGCATCCCGTGTTTACTTTAATCTCCTCTGTCAGTTAATCTTTGCCATTGATCTTGCACATCTCTCAAGCTGCTTTTTGTAGACTTGTCAATGCAGCTATGTGAATTGTTTGTTGGTTTGCAACCTTGGATATTAAACTGTTCTGCAATTCTGTACTTAGAGAAATTTCTTCACTTCGAGATCTCCAATTAAGCTGTAGAGAACTCGACATCTCGATAGGCATGTTGGCTTATCGATATCTCTGAAACTTCATTGTTGACTTGACTTATCGACAACTCTGAGTTCTCTAGTGAATTTTGGTTTATCGATAACTCAGAGTTCTCTAACGGACTTTGGCTTATCGATAAATCAGAGTTCTCTAATGAATGTATACTTGTCGATATCTCTGAGTTCTCGAATGGGTATCTGACTTATCGATATCTCCAATAGAATTTCCTGAGTTCTCGATAGTCAATTCCTGAGTTCTCGATAGGTCTTTCTGAGTTCTCGAATGAGTTCTCTATAACACTAATTTTGTGACTTGTAGAGATCTTGACTTAGAATGTTTTTCACCAAACAGAATTATTCAACTCCAAGCTTCTTCATAATTCTTCTGAGGCATGACCTTCTTGATCTTCTTCCAGATATAATTCTTAAGCTTGACACTGTTTAGGGAAAAATGCTCCAGTCTGCTCCATTTACATTTTACAGACATTAAGTGTTACAAGTATGAATTACAGATTAAGGTTACAATACAAGTAATCTTAGGGTTGGCCCCAAGCTTAACTGATTGCTAATGACATTGTCAGCATCAGTAATCTTTGACATCATCATGTTAATGACATTGATAGCTCCAGTAATCTTTGACATCAGATCATTGAAGATTAATGACATTGTTAGCTCCAGTAAGTTTTTGACATCAGATCATTGAAGGTTAATGACATTGTTAGCTCCGGGAATCTTTGACATCATCTATTATATATTACAAAGGTACCTCAAATAACTTATGCTTTTCATACTGATGATATTACTGAGTTGATAAGATATCTTAAAACCATGTTCATTAGTTATAGAAATCAAACTTTAACATGTGAAAGATTAACTTCTGAAAATCTTTGTTATTCCTAGTGAACTAACAATGAGATTTACAGAAGGGGGGTTGAATGTATATCTCAAAACTTTTTCAAGTTTTGAGCAGTTTCAAAGGCTGTGTGTTTAAGATAAACAAGTGTGTGAATTGCTTTAAGCTAATACAGACAGATATATATTCAAGCACAAAAGTACAGAACACAACAGACCTTAAAAACTTTTCTGGTGGATTTGTTGTTCCACCAGAGATGGTATTTCAGAAAATCTGTGATTCAAGAAGTTGATCACAGCTGCATCCTAGTACAAACTAGATAATTTTTCTCAAGATTTTTCTAAACAGCTCTGAAAAAATTCTATTCTAATTACTAGCTGCTACTTGGTTTATATATCACCAAGTTTACAAGTGAAGACAAAGATAAAAAGTACAATAATAAAATAAATTCTCCACTTGTTTCTTCTCCATTTTACTCCAGTGCATTGTTGACTATTGCCTCTTTATGCTAGAGTAGAACGGCTGCTTTTTCTGATGTTCCTGAAATAGGCTACCACATCTCAGTTGTCTCTGTCAACCCATGTGCCTCTGTTTGTAGGTACAACTACCACTTGTCAACTGCTATTTAACAGAACATCCGTTGAAGCCTTTATCCGTTGATGGCTTTATCCGTTGATGTGTTAGCAGTTGAAGCTCTATCCGTTGATGCACTCATCCGTTGAAGGATGTTATCCGTTGAAGCTTTAGAGACATCCGTTGAAGCTTTGTTTCTCATCCGTTGAAGGTCTTTAAGTTATCCGTTGACACCATTTCATTTATACAAAATTACAAGGCATGAAATATTTACAATTGGCCTTCCTATCTGCATATCCTTTAGAAGTCAACATGACTTATAATTTCCCTCAACATTTAAGAATTATATCTCAAATTCAGAGACTGAAATGTGCTACAACACTAGACTTATTTCTAAGTAAAGCTACACCATCAACGGATAGCCAAAGTGGTCTTATCCGTTGAGGCTACAAACACTAGATTTCTACTTAAGTGTTTTGTTAAACATATCATCAAACTAATGCATATATATTCCTAACAATCTCCCCCTATTTATGTCTATAAGAATTGTAGACATAAATTCAAGGTTAACTTGATGATAACAAAACACTTAACAAATATATGAACTGAAACTAAGTAGAAATTTAAAAGTGCTGCAAAAGTGTATGTACTAGAAGGTAATTGAAGATTTACAGTGTTTCCAAGGGTGCTCCACTAGCCTGAGCAAATCATCTTTTTCTTCTTTGATCCCTGGTTTTCTTTCCTAGCCCTTTGTCATTTTCCTCAATTTGGAGTTGGAGTTGTCTGAAGAATTCAGCTTCATCTTCATCACTGATATCCAACTTAGATTGCATTTCTTTGAGAGTTTCATTGCTGGCAATCTTGAGTTGGTCTTCAAGTCTGAAAAATCTTCTGACTCCTTTATCATCTCTGAATTCCATCACCCAATGAGGTGATTTGTGAATTGTAGTTCCCCTTTCTTGAATGAGTAAGGTTCTGGGCAAAACATTGGGCTCCCTCCAAGTTTTCCTTATGTTGGCAATCTTGTTGAGAATTTCAGTCTTGGCAGTCCTGGTAAAGCCAGAATCCTTTTGTATGGCTAAAAAGACTCTGATCAAGGTAGAGTAGCCTTCATTCAGAATCCTGTAGAGAGGCCATGTTCTTTCCCCAGCTCCTTTGTATCTGAACACCAATCTCTCTGGTAGCTGTCTGTAAGCAGCAATTCCCCTTACATCCTCCAGCTCATCCAGATAGAGTTCAATGTCTGAAATTTCTTTTATGTCACATATGTGAACATAATCATCTTTAGAAATGGGTGGCTTAGGGTTAGGTTTATGTTTTTGAGTGAATTTTTTAGAGTTTAGGGGAGGTGTAGATTTGGATTTTCTTTTCTGTTTCTTTGGTAGTGGAAGAGTGGTTAAAAAGGTAGGCAAATTGATGGTGTCCCAATCAATAGGTTCCTCTTTTGGGATGATTGGTTCACCATGGATGTTTATAGTGGGATCAGCAACAAAGGGTTCAGGTATGGAAGGTAGAGATTTAGTTTCTTCAGTGTTGCCTTCACTCCTTCTATGTGCCTTGGCCTTTCTTCTGTTTCCCTTCTGCCATTCCTCTTTTTCCTCCATGCTTTCACCAAATATACTCCCAAAAACCTCATCTAAGTTTGCAATCTTGTCTTCACCCCTGACTTCAATTCCTTTCTCATTTTCAACTAGACTTGACTTTAGCTTTTGTTCAAGCTTTGCTTGTGCTCTTTTGTCAGCCTTGAGTTTTTCAGCTTCTTTCTTTAACCTTTTGGTTTCTTCCCTCTTGGCTATTGAGAATTTGGGATGTCCTTGCATCACACATATGCTCTTTCCCTCTCTAAAGATAATAACCATGTTTCTCCTTACTGCCTCATCCATGGTCTCCTTATGTTTTATGATGCTAGTACCCAAAACTTTGTCTTCATCAGGCTTTGGAAGAGGAAAGTCCACTTCTTTCATCTGAGCAAAGTCTAGAGGGTTCTTTGTGGAGTCCTTGCTGGATCTGGTGTTGGGCTTGAGAACCATAGGTTTTAGATTCTTGAAAGAAGTCTCTCCAACCTTATTTCTCCTTTCTGGCTTGTGCTCCATATTGATTGGTTCAACCTTTGTGCTATGTTTCACAGATATTGATTTATCTTGTGTTGAGCCAAACAGCTGTTGCATCCTTTCATCAATTCTCCTCCTTTGCTCTTTCACTTGAATTTCAGCTGCTGCTAGCTGGATTAAATCAATTCCATCAGGCTTTCCTTTGATTTGAATGATTGGAGAAGTAGTGATGGCAGGAACTAGCACTTTAGATATTTAGATTTTTGTAGATGGCTCTCCTTCCCCTTCCCTTTTACTCTCCTCCTTTTTGTTATCATCAAGGAGAGGGGTCAAGCCCTGTGCTTTTGCCAGCTGCATAAGTAGATTTGTTTGAGATTGTTGGTTGTGAAGAATGGTGGCCACAGAATCTTCAATAACTTGAACTCTGTCTTCCAATTTGGCCAGCCTCTTTTCAGTATGTGATTCCTTTTTCAATCTCAATAAAATGTCCTGCATTGTACCAAAGGGCATGACTGAATCCAATTTTTTAGAATTATAGGATTTCAAGTCAGCAATATCCTTTCTGAGTTCATCCACACTCAGATTCTGTCTTACTTGCTGCAACTTCATGAGATGCAGTGAGTCCAAGTGAGCTGTAAGGATAGCCTTTGTACCAGCATGAGAAGTTTTCTGAATGGCCTGTTTGATAGTACTGATTTGTTTGACTAAGGAGACATTGAATTGCCCTGTTGTAGACTCCTTTGTGAAGGCCCATTCAGGTAGATTTGGAATAGAACTAGGGTCTTCATCTCCCCCTAAGTTCATGCTTCCATCAGAAGAAACAAAGTCATCATCATCAGAATTTACTCCAAATTCTTCAAATGACTCACCAGCTGTTGAAGGCATCTTGTTAATAGCAGTTTTGTCCCTTTGAAGAGATGCTGTTGTATGTACTAGATGTAGTGTCTTTTCTGCCTCCACATTGCCCTGTGCAGCCAATACTTGATAGGCTGAAACAGGATGAGTAAAAGTGTCAGCATCCAAGGAAATGTTATCAATTACAGCTTTGTAATGTTGCTGAAATTGTCTTTCCTTTTCAGCATCACTCACAATCATTGACTCACTAGCAATGGCTGGATCCATCCTTATATCTGCTGTACCTGCCTTTCTCTCATTTTCTCTATGTTCTTGCATCAGGGGCTCCCCCTGGCTCACACAACTCACTCTCTCACCTTCACCTACTAAGGTGGTACTCCTCTCACTTACTTTTGCCATGCTGGAAGAAATAGCATGCATATTTGAGCTCTCAATCTCTCCTTTTGCCTGGGAGCAACCCAGCCTCTCACTCAAATTGTCACTCCCTTCCCTCAGTCCTAGAAGTGATTGTACAGTAATCAAGTCTTCTACACTTGGAATTGTTTCAGTTGTGTGTGTAGAGACTATCAACGGATGAGGAATAGCCGTTGAAGGTGAAACTGATGGTATCAACGGATAACTGCTGTTAAGCTTATCCGTTGAAGAATAACCACTTGTCAACGGATGAGTGATATCCGTTGAAGAAGGAAAAGAAGTAGAAATTGAAAGTGATATAACTGTTGAATCTGTGTAGATTGATATGAGTTTTGGTGACACAGATCCTTCAATTACATCTGAAAGAATTTGCGGGTGATCCAACAAATCATCTAAAAGATGATGATCACCTGTATTTGAGTGGGGCTCCTCCCTGAGTTGTAAAGAGAGAGAATCAGGAATTGATGGGAATAACATATCCACATCTAGAGATGGTGAAGAAGTGTGTGGTGATTGATGTGTGTTAATTGTGAGAGAATGGGGCTGTGACTCCACATTTGTTGGAGCCACATCAAACTGAGTTTGAGAAGGCATAGATACAGATGGATGTATCTGTGCAGTGTGTGCACCCTGTGTAGAAGATTGGGTTCTAGCTTTCTTTCTTCTAATAAAGGCTTTTGTTGGTGAGTGTTTGGCTTTAGTGTCCCTCCCTCGTTTGTGTGTTCCTGGTTGGGAACTATTTTCAATAGTTACATCCTTTTGAAGGATGCAGCTAGGGATATGCTAGTAACCTTTTCAACCACCACAGCTTTTTGAGAAACTGTGGCTTGGCTAGCTTGGGAAGCACTTTTCTCTCCTTCCTTATCCTGGGGGTTTCTTTGATGTTCACCCCTCCCCTCACCACTCACACCCTGTTCACTCCCCTCAGGGTTAATGGTAGGTGTTACAACTGTTGTCTTTTGAGAAACAATAGAGGTGGTTTTCTTTGTCTTTGATTTTGAAAGTTTAGTTTTGGTGACCTTGGTAGGAATCTGTTGGGGTATTGTCACAGATTCCATGGCCACACTAGAAGATAAAGAAATTGAGGGGTTGGAAGAAGTAGGAGTTGTAGAAGCAATTACCTCACCTACCTGAGGTGCATTCATGATTGGTAGATATACCAATGGCACACTGCTGTTGAGATCCATTCTCAATAAATCTGCAAGAACTCTTTTCTCTTGTGCCCAGCACTTGAGTTTATTATTCTCATTCGTAATGACCAAACCTTCAGCAACATGATTAGCCAATAACATAAATAATCTAGCATAATAGATGTTATTAGGTCTATTAGCTTTGTTACCTAATCTAGTACCCAATTCTAGCATAACATAGTTGCTAAAATTAAAATACCTATCAGAAACAAGCATATAGAGCATATTAACAAGAGATGAAGTTATGGCATCAAAATTGCTAATTTTCCCAGAGAAAACCTTGATAAAGGCATCCCCAAGGAAACTCCATTCTTTCCTAAGGCCTTTTCTTTTAATACTCCCTAAACTAGCAGAGTTAAGAGAATAACCTATGGAATCTAACATGCTGGATACATCATTATCAGTGTATGGTGTCATGGCATTGTTCTCAGGTAATTTAAAACATGCTAGTAAGTCATCACAGTTAACACAGTAATTTTTACCTTTGAGAGTGAAGGAGATAGTCATATCTATGGAGTTGAACTCAGCAGTTGTCCAAATCTCCTCAACTACTTCACAGTAAATCGTTGGGGCTTCCAGCATTTCATAGCTAAGTTTACAGTTTTTGATGAAGTCCATCATTTTGTGATAATCTGAGTGGGCTTCATTCTTTTCTACCAAAGCTATGAAATTGTTCTTCTCATAGATGAACCCAGATTGAGACATAATCTTTACTACTGGTGCCATTGTTGTGAGTAGAAATAGCAGAGAATAACTTGAAGGTTTTGCAGAGAGAAAATGGTAAAAGCTTTGAAATTTCAAGAAAGCGTAAAGTAAAAATGAAAAATCAGAAGGGCTTATATACTTTCTCAAATTAAAAAGCATAAATAAGAGATTAAACAATAAATATATGTAAGTGAATTTCAGCCGTTTAAGAATAAACTGTAAGTATTCTAAAAACTACCTTTAAAACAAATACATACAGCTGTATGTATGAGTATCAACGGTTAAGACAATAGAATCAACGACTGTGAAACACTTGAATCGACTGATGTGATATTTCAACGGATAAGGTAAACTGTCATCCGTTGAAGAGCACTTCAGTTTTATCCGTTGACGGATAAAAATTCCAGAAATGTATATGACTTTCAACGGATAATGAACATCCGTTGACAGAACAGTTTTGACTTTCAACGGATAGGGAATATCCGTTGATGGAATAATCTATGTTAAAAATCAAATTTGTTCTTGCAGCTAATACATTTCAGGCTTCAATTCAAATTGCAATAAGGACATGAATTTTAAGAGTAATTAAGCATACCTAGCTCACTTACCAATCTTGTGAATGTTGATTCATCAAGTGGCTTGGTAAATATGTCTGCAATTTGTTGTTCACTTGGAACAAAATGAAGTTCTACTGTACCTTTCATCATATGTTCCCTAATGAAGTGGTACTTGATATCAATGTGCTTGGTCCTTGAGTGCTGCACAGGATTCTCTGTTATGGCTATGGCACTTGTGTTGTCACAAAAAATAGGAATTCTATCAACATGTAGTCCATAATCAAGGAGTTGATTCCTCATCCATAACACTTGAGAGCAGCAACTTCCAGCAGCAATGTATTCAGCCTCAGCTGTAGAAGTAGAGACTGAATTTTGCTTTTTGCTAAACCATGATACAAGCTTGTTTCCCAGGAATTGGCAGGAGCCTGTTGTACTTTTCCTGTCTATTTTGCAACCTGCATAATCTGCATCTGAGTAGCCAATTAGATCAAAACCAGACTCTCTAGGGTACCAAATTCCTAGATTTGGAGTCCCCTTGAGATATCTGAAAATTCTTTTAATAGCTACTAAGTGAGATTCTTTAGGGTCAGCTTGAAATCTAGCACAGAGACATGTAGAAAACATTATATCTGGTCTACTGGCAGTTAAATATAAAAGTGAACCAACCATGCCTCTATAACTTGTAATGTCCACAGACCTTTCAGTCTTATTTAATTCAAGTTTGGTGGCAGTGGCCATGGGAGTTTTTGCAGATGAACATTCTATTAAGTCAAACTTCTTTAAAAGATCATAAATATATTTAGTTTGACTAATGAAAATTCCATCACTAACTTGTTTAACTTGTAAACCAAGAAAATAGGTTAGTTCTCCCATCAGGCTCATTTCATAATTACTTTGCATTAGCTTAGCAAACTTTTTACAAAGCTTATCATCTGTAGATCCAAATATTATGTCATCTACATAAATTTGAACAAGTATACTAGAGCCATTAACATTCCTAAAGAAGAGAGTTTTATCAACAGTACCTCTAGTGAAGTGATTCTCCAAAAGGAATTTTGATAAGGTTTCATACCAGGCTCTAGGTGCTTGCTTCAGTCCATAGAGTGCTTTCAACAGATAATACACATAGTCTGGAAAATTTGAATCTTCAAACCCTGGAGGTTGACTTACATAAACTTCTTCCTCCAATTTCCCATTTAGAAATGCACTCTTGACATCCATTTGATAGACTTTGAAATTGGCATGGGCTGCATAGGCTAGAAAAATTCTGATGGCTTCAAGTCTTGCAACAGGAGCATATGTCTCATCAAAATCTATTCCCTCTTGTTGAGAATAGCCTTTAGCAACCAATCTGGCTTTATTCCTTATGACAATGCCATTTTCATCCATCTTGTTTCTGAATACCCATTTTGTGTCAATAGGACTCTTGTTCTTTGGTTTGGGTACCAGCTTCCAAACTTTGTTTCTCTCAAATTGGTTCAGCTCTTCCTGCATAGCTAATATCCAATCTGGATCCAATAAAGCTTCTTCCACTTTCTTAGGTTCCTCCTGAGATAGAAAACTACTATACAGACATTCATCTTGAGTAGCTTTTCTTGTTTGCACTTTAGATGATGCATCACCAATGATCAGTTCAAAGGGATGATTCTTGGTCCATTTCCTTTGAGGTGGAAGATGTGCTCTAGATGAGGTGGCCTCAGTATTGTCGTGATGTGAGACAGAGTTTTGATCAGTTGAAACTCCCCCTGAGTTGTTGGTCCTTTGCAGGGAACTTGGAGTTCTATCAACTGATGATGTAAATCGATTATCCGTTGATGAACTATGATCAACGGATGCTTCATTTTGTACTTCAACGGATGATGCACTATGTCTTTCAACGGATACTGCATTGCCTCTATCAACGGATGCAGAATTTTGTGCATTATCCAAGGGCATGTTTTGAATCCCTTTTGAAGTGTCATCTCCATCAGTCTCCTCTTCACTATCATCACAATATATCTCAATGTTGTCAAATTTGAGTCTCTCATGGTGTCCCTCATCTGTTAGTCCATCAATCTTTTTATCATCAAACACAACATGCACAGATTCCATAACAATGTTGGTTCTTAGATTGTAGACCCTATAAGATTTTCCAGCTGAGTAACCAACAAATATCCCTTCATCAGCCTTTGCATCAAACTTCCCTTTATGGTCAGATTGATTTCTCAGTATAAAGCATTTACATCCAAAGACATGAAGAAAGTTTAGAGTTGGTTTTCTTCTCTTGAACAACTGATAAGGAGTCATGCCTTTAGCTTGATTGATCAAAGAAATATTCTGAGTATAGCAGGCACAATTAACAGCTTCAACCCAGAAATATGTTGGTAACTTTGATTCTTCAAGCATTGTTCTAGCAGCCTCAGTTAAAGATCTGTTCTTTCTTTCAACTACCCCATTTTGCTGAGGTGTTCTTGGAGCTGAGAACTCATGCATGATTCCATTTTCTTCACAGAACAGCCTCATTGTCAAATTCTTGAACTCAGTTCCATTGTCACTCCTGATATTCCTAACCTTCAAGTCAGGATGATTATTGACTTGCCTGATGTGATTGATAATGATTTCACTTGCTTCATCCTTTGATCCAAGAAAATAGACCCATGAAAACTTTGAGAAATCATCTACAATCACTAAGCAATATCTTTTTCTTGCAATTGACAATACATTGACTGGTCCAAACAAATCCATATGTAGCAGCTGTAATGGTTCATCAATTGTTGTTTCAAGCTTCTTTTTGAATGATGCTTTCCTTTGTTTGCCTTTCTGACAAGCATCACACAAACCATCCCTTGAGAATTCAACAAGAGGAATTCCTCTAACTAAGTCCTTTTTGACTAGATCATTCATTGTTTTGAAATTCAAATGGGATAGCTTCTTGTGCCATAGCCAACTTTCAACTGGACTTGCTTTGCTGAAGAGACAAGTAATAGATTCTGCATCAGTAGAGTTGAAGTCAGCTAAGTACACATTTCCTTTTCTAACTCCAGTTAGAACCACTTTGTTGTCTTTCTTACTGGTGACAACACAGGCTTCAGAATTGAAGGAAATTGTATTCCCTCTATCACATAGTTGACTGATGCTCAGTAAGTTGTGCTTGAGACCATCAACTAATGCAACTTCATCAATGATGACATTTCCTTGTTGAAATCAAGCCATATCCCATAGTAAACCCTTTGCTGTCATCTCCAAAGGTTATGCTAGGGCCAGCTCTCTCCTTAAACTCTGTGAGCAGGGAGAAATCTCCTGTCATGTGTCTTGAACAGCCACTGTCCAAGTACCATAGATTTCTTCTGTTTCCCTGCACACCATAAAATCAATCAAGTTGATTTTGGTACCCAAGTTTCCTTGGGTCCATTCATGTTAGCCTTTCTCCTAGACTTCATTCCTCCTGCATCTTTAGACTTAGGTGACTTTGAGTCAACCTTGATCTTAGATGTAGTTGGTTGAGGTGTAGGGTTAGTCACAGAATCATTTAGCATATTTGGAATTTGATAAGGCATGGATTGTGCAAACATGTTATTCCACATAGGCATATTGTATGGCATTTGAGGCATACTAAATGCAGCAAGATAAGGATTGTTAAAATATGGCATGTTTGCAAAATGTGCATAAGGATTCTGTTGAGACATAACAGGCATAGCATGCAGAGGTGATGCAGACATATTAGGCATGGAAGAGGGTACAGGTATGGGAGTTTTCTTAATAGATTTGCAATTAGCAGATAGATGATTAACACTATTACAATGCACACAGCTTTTTCTAGGAGCATACTTATCAGGTGTGTAATTGTTATGTTTGTTAACCCCTACCTTCCCATTTCTATTAGATTTCCTTTTAGTTTCCTTTTTATCCTCAACCACTTTGAGCCTATTCTTTAACTGTTCTAAGGTCATGTGTCCTATATTCACCTTACTGAAATCTTTGGATGTGCTTGCTTCTTCTTTGACAAAGTTCTTGGAAGTTGAACCAAACTTTTTGTTGAGTTTCTTTAGATTTTCACTTTTAGAAACATCTGCCTGTTTTAATTGAGGAACCTTCAACGGATGCTCCTTTTCTTCCTTCAACGGATAATTTTCATCATCCGTTGATTCCACATCCGTTGACAGCCCATCAATTAATTCCATTTTCTTTTTGTTTTTATCCCAGGCAGTCTCACAAAATGATTCAATTCCTTGGACCTTGACAATTTGAGCACTAACATCCCTAGATGTCTTCCAGGCTTTAATCACCTCTTGCTCTCTCTCTAATTGATTAGAAAGTATTTCTACTTTCTTAACAGATTCAGCTAGTTCATTTTCAACAGATATACAATGTAGCTTAGTTTTCTCTAGGTCAATCAACTTATCTTCTAACACAGCATTTCTATTACTTAAAAATAGATTGTTCTCTTTAATCCTACTATTTTCTTTAGCAAGAGATTTAAGAGACACACACAAGTGATACAATTCAGTAGACATGTCATTAAAAGCATCATTGCACTCTTCTTTAGTAAGCTGTGTTAAATCAGTAGTGATTACCTGGTTACTTGATGAACTAACTTCATTTTCCTCAGAATCAGCCATGAGAGCCAAGTTGACATATTCCACATCTTCATCCTCTTCTTCTCCATCAGCTGCCCAGTCTTTTTCTTGAGTAATGAAAGCCTTCTCCTTTTGCTTGAGCAGATCAAAATATTTCTTTTTGTAATCTACTTGGTCAAATTTCTTCTTTTCAGAAGTTGGCTTTCTGCACTCACTTGCAAAGTGTCCACTTATACCACAATTGAAACACTTGAACTTGGATTTGTCCACCATGTTCTTATGAGGTTTAGTGGCTCTAGTGTTTTTCTTAAATTTCATCTTTGCAAATCTTCTGGACAGAAATGCAAGATGCTCATCAATACCATCAGAGTCATCTTGGCTGGAGTTGTCTTCATTCTCAGCAACTTGCTCCTTACCCTTGCTTGATTCTGATTTGCTTGTGCCATCTTTGGAGTTTAATATTGATCTCACAGTTTCTTGTCTGCATTCTTTCTCATTTTCAGCTACCAAGGCAACTGAACCTCCTTTCTTTCTTCCCTTCTCCAATACCTCATCCTGTTCCAGCTCTAGTTCATAAGTCTTCAAGATTCCATATAATCTTTCAAGAGTGAAGTCCTTATAATCTTGAGAGTTTCTCAAGGAGACAGTCATGGGTTTCCATTCCTTTGGCAAGGATCTTAAAAATTTAAGATTTGAATCCTTCACCTGGTACACTCTACCATACAGCTTCAGTCCATTCAACAGCTTTTGGAATCTATTGAATGTGTCATTTAAAGATTCATTTTCTTCAAAATGAAAATACTCATACTGTTGAATGAGAAGCTGCATTTTGTTTTCTTTTACTTGTTCTGTACCTTCACACAGTAGCTGAACTGTGTCCCAAACCTCTTTGGCAGTTGTGCAATTTATCGCATTATCAAACATATCCTTGTCAAGACCATTAAACAAAATGTTCATAGCCTTCTTATCCTTGTGGACTTCTTCTGTGTCTTCCATTGTCCATTCTGCTCTAGGTTTTGGAATGGATTGACCAACAACAATTGTGGCTGTAGCAACTGTGGCTACTTTGTGGGGAATGTGAGGACCATTCTCAATGCAGTTTACATAACCTTCATCTTGGGAGAGTAGATGAAGGTGCATTTTCACCTTCCAATGGTGATAACTGTCTTTGTCAAGAACTGGGATTTTTACTCCAATATCCTTCTTACTCATCTTTGTTAGTTTCCAAGAACTTTAAACTCTTTGTGTGTCAAGAGCCTGCTCTGATACCAATTGTTATTCCTAGTGAACTAACAATGAGATTTACAGAAGGGGGGTTGAATGTAAATCTCAAAACTTTTTTAAGTTTTGAGCAGTTTCAAAGGCTGTGTGTTTAAGATAAACAAGTGTGTGAATTGCTTTAAGCTAATACAGACAGATATATATTCAAGCACAAAAGTACAGAACACAACAGACCTTAAAAACTTTTCTGGTGGATTTGTTGTTCCACCAGAGATGGTATTTCAGAAAATCTGTGATTCAAGAAGTTGATCACAGCTGCATCCTAGTACAAACTAGATAATTTTTCTCAAGATTTTTCTAAACAGCTCTGAAAAAATTCTATTCTAATTACTAGCTGCTACTTGGTTTATATATCACCAAGTTTACAAGTGAAGACAAAGATAAAAAGTACAATAATAAAATAAGTTCTCCACTTGTTTCTTCTCCATTTTACTCCAGTGCATTGTTGACTATTGCCTCTTTATGCTAGAGTAGGACGGCTGCTTTTTCTGATGTTCCTGAAATAGGCTACCACATCTCAGTTGTCTCTGTCAACCCATGTGCCTCTGTTTGTAGGTACAACTACCACTTGTCAACTGCTATTTAACAGAACATCCGTTGAAGCCTTTATCCGTTGATGGCTTTATCCGTTGATGTGTTAGCAGTTGAAGCTCTATCCGTTAATGCACTCATCCGTTGAAGGATGTTATCCGTTGAAGCTTTAGAGACATCCGTTGAAGCTTTGTTTCTCATCCGTTGAAGGTCTTTAAGTTATCCGTTGACACCATTTCATTTATACAAAATTACAAGGCATGAAATATTTACAATTGGCCTTCCTATCTGCATATCCTTTAGAAGTCAGCATGACTTATAATTTCCCTCAACATTTAAGAATTATATCTCAAATTCAGAGACTGAAATGTGCTACAACACTAGACTTATTTCTAAGTAAAGCTACACCATCAACGGATAGCCAAAGTGGTCTTATCCGTTGAGGCTACAAACACTAGATTTCTACTTAAGTGTTTTGTTAAACATATCATCAAACTAATGCATATATATTCCTAACAATCTTGCTTATAAAAAGAGGAATGATTATTTAGAAAAAGAGTTAGTTATGTTCCATCAAACTCAGAAAGATAGAGATGATGCTTTCTATGTTAGAGATAAAGTGCTTAAAATGAATGAATCTCTAAAAACTGAGTTAGAAAAGGAAAGAGAGATTATCAGGACTTGGACTAAATCTGGCAGAACCACTCAAAATTTGTTAAGTAGTGGAAACTGGAAAGAGGGCTTAGGTTATGGAGATGATAAGAATGATAAAGGAACTGTAAAAATTGAGCCTATAGTTATTAAACAAAAGCCAAAGATAAATCCTGTTAAATTTGTAGCTGTAAAGTCTGATATTGATAAGTCAGAAGTTAAAGAGAAATTAACTTCTGACAAACCAAAACAGGATAAGCCAACTGAAGTTAACATAGGCTTAATGACAAAGAAGCAGCTTAAGCATAAGCTGAAAGATGTTAAGAATGTAAACAAGGTAAAGCCACCTAGGAAAAATAGGAATGGAAAGGAAAGTGTGAATAAAAGCAATGATTATAAGCCTGTTCCTAATGCTCCTAGAAAGAAATGTTATAACTGTGGAAATTCTAACCATCTGGCTTCTTTTTGCAGGAAGAATAAGAACATAAACTCCTTACCTTCAAAATCAGGAGATAAGAGTCAGTCTGTTAGATATAGGCCACAAAATCCTTGTTTTCATTGTGGTAGTTTATGGTATTCCGTTTATACTTGTAAGGATTATTATAGTTTGTACTATGATTATTATCAAATAAAACCTTCTTTAAAGAAAGTTAGCATTATTCCTTCTAGTGTAAGTTCTGATGCAAAGTCTAATTTTGCAAATTCTGATAAGAAAACTGTTAACATAAATTCTGATGCTAAATCCGCTGCAAATGTTAACAAACTTAATAAGGCCAAAGGATCCAAGAAAGTTTGGATCCTTAAAACTAATCATTAGTGGTCTTTGTGATTGTAGGGCAACATGAAAAACATCCTAGTTCTGGACAGTGGATGTTCAGGACATATGACTGGAAATAAAGCCCTGCTATTAGACTTTGTGGAGAAAGCTGGCCCAGGTGTTTCTTATGGAGATGGCAACATGGGAAAAACTCTAGGATATGGCAATATCAATCTTGGGAATGTCATCATTGAAAAAGTAGCTCTAGTCTCAGGACTTAAACATAATTTGCTGAGTGTTAGTCAAATCTTTGACATAGGTTATCATGTGGATTTCTTTGAAGAACACTGTGAAGTTGTAAGCAAATCTATAGGCAAAGTTGTTCTAAAAAGATACAGGCATGGTAACATTTATGAAGCCAAGCTTTCAGCAAGTACTGATGGTTCTGCAATCTGTCTGTTATGTAGAGCATCAATTGAAGAAAAGATGGAATTGGCACAAGAAACTCTCTCATTTAAATTTAAATAATATAAATGAACTAGTCAAGAAAGATCTTGTGAGAGGATTGCCAAAATCAGTATTTGCTCCGGATGGCCTTTGTGATTCCTGTCAAAAGGCAAAATAAAGAAAATCTTCATTCAAGAGCAAGACTGAATCTTCAATTCTTGAGCCTTATCACCTACTACATGTTGATCTATTTGGTCCAGTGAATGTCATGTCTATTGCAAAGAAGAAATATGCTATGGTCATAGTGGATGAGTTCACCAGATACACATGGGTGTATTTCTTGCACACAAAAAGTAAAACTGCATCTATCTTGATTGATCATGTCAAACAACTGGATAAATTGGTCAAAGACTCTATGAAAATCATAAGAAGTGATAATGGTACCGCGTTCAAGAATTTGATTATGGAAGAGTTCTACAAAAACCATAGAATTAAGCAGGAATTTTCTGCTCCTGGAACTCCACAGCAAAATGGAGTTGTTGAAAGAAAGAATAGAACTCTTATTGAAGCTGCATGAACTATGCTTGATGAAGCAAAGTTACCAACCTATTTTTGGGCTGAAGCTGTGCAGACTGCTTGTTTTACTCAGAATGCAACACTTATCAACAAGCATGGAAAGACACCATATGAGATGGTGAAGAAAAAGAAGCCAAATCTGAAGTATTTTCATGTATTTGGATGCAAGTATTTTGTTCTTAAGACTCATCCTGAACAGCTATCCAAATTTGATCTAAAAGCTGATTGAGGAATTTTTGTTGGATATCCACTTTCCACAAAAGCCTTCAGAGTCTACAATTTAAGAACAAGGGTTGTCATGGAATATATCAATGTCTCTTTTGATGATAAGAAGATTACTGGACTTGAAGATTTCAATGATCATGATCAGCTGAGATTTGAGAATGAAGTTTTAAATTCTGATTCTGTAAATTCTGACAGTCTAAATCCTGATACTGCAAACTCTGATGGATTAAACTCTTATGGTATTGAAACTGTGGTGACTATGCCAAAGGAAAATGCACCTGTGTAGGGGGAGCATATAGAAGATCCAACCACATCTAAAGAAGCATCATAATCTAGAATAGGCTCTTCAAGTTCTGATTTATCAAGTTCTGATGAGCCAAGTTCTGATAATTCTGGAAACTCAAGTTCTGATAATTCTGGAAACTCAAATTCTGAAGGATCCAACTCAGAGAGTATAATTTCAGGGGGAGCATTAGGTAATGTTGATGGAGACAGCATGGATCATGGGGGAGCATCCAGTTCTAGAGATAACCTTCCATCTGCAAGGAAGTGGACTAAAGCACATACACATGACTTGATTATTGGAGATCCTGAAGCAGGTATAAGAACTAGAACAACAACATCAAATGAATGTCTCTATCACTCTTTTCTTTCTCAGACTGAACCAAAGAAAGTGGAAGAAGCTCTTCAAGATGCTGATTGGGTGCAAGCGATGCAGGAAGAGTTAAATGAATTTGAAAGAAATAAAGTCTGGACCCCAGTGCCAAGACCAAAGAACAGATATGTTGTTGGTACAAAGTGGGTGTTCAGAAACAAAACTGATAGTGATGGCATAATTACAAGAAATAAAGCAAGGCTGGTTGCAAAAGGATATTCTCAACATGAGGGAATTGATTATGATGAAACATTTGCACCAGTTGCTAGATTGGAACGCATAAGGATATTTTTGGCTTATACTGCTCATAAAAAGTTTACAGTCTTTCAAATGGATGTAAAAAGTGCTTTTCTTAATGGAATATTGGAAGAAGAAGTATATGTTGAACAACCTCCATGTTTTGTAGATTCAAAATTTCCTAATCATGTCTACAGACTTGATAAAGCACTTTATGGCCTTAAGCAAGCTCCAAGAGCATGGTATGAGACATTAGCTCAGTTTCTTCTGGAAAGTGGATTTAATAGAGGGACTATTGACAAAACATTGTTTTATCTCAACCATGAAAATGACTTACTTTTGGTGCAGATATATGTTGATGATATCATTTTTGGTTCTACAAATGACAGACTTTGTAAAAGGTTTGCCAAGCTAATGTAGTCAAGATATCAAATGAGTATGATGGGAGAACTTGGCTATTTTTTGGGCCTTCAAGTCAAGCAGAATGAAGAAGGAACTTTTATTTGTCAATCTAAGTACACCAGAAATTTGTTTGAAGAAATTTGGAATGCAAGATTGTTCAAGAGCATCCATTCCTATGGCTACTGCAACAAAATTGGATAAAGATACTGGTATAATCAGTAGATATTACTAATTACAGAGGTATGATTGGCTCACAATTCTATCTACCTGCAAGTAGACCTGATATCATGTATGCTACCTGTCTTTGTGCAAGATTTCAAGCAGATCCAAGAGAACCTCACTTAACAGCTGTGAAAAGAATTTTCAAGTACCTTAAGGGTACAGCTGATCTGGGATTGTGGTATGCTAGAGAATCAGACTTTAAGCTAATAGGTTACTCAGATGCAGATTTTGCAGGATGCAAAATTGACAGGAAAAGCACAAGTGGAAGCTGCCAATTTCTTGGAGGCAGATTAGTTTCTTGGTTTAGCAAGAAACATAAGTCAATTTCCACATCAACTGCAGAAGCATAATACATTGCTGTAGGAAGCTGTTGTGCACAAATTCTTTGGATAAAGAATCAGTTACTGGATTATGGGCTAACATATTCTAAAATCCCTATTTACTGTGATAATCAAAGTGCTATTGGTATGACAGGTAATCTAGTTCAACACTCAATGACAAAGCACATCAGCATTAGGTACCACTTCATAAGGGAACATGTGGATGAAGGTACAGTAGAATTGCATTTTGTTCCAACAGATCAACAACTAGCAGATATCTTCACAAAACCACTGTGTGAAGCTACCTTTACAAGATTGGTAAATGAACTTGGAATGGTTTCAGGTTCTTTCTCTAAATCTGCTTAGTTAATGTTCTGATATATCAGACTTTATGATCAATATTTACAGATATTACTATCTTTGTATATTCTGTGCTTAAATTGAAATTTTCTAAGTGTTGATTGTTGTCTGATGTGAATTTCTAACTCTGATAGTGATATGAATGTTTCTGTGACTATTCAATCCAATGAGGATAATTATGCTAGATACTGACCTAGTAGTCTTTAATATACTAATAATCCCATGTTTGAAGTAATTATTTATGTGGAAATCTTTTAACACAAGCAAATTCTGATATTGAGCTTGGTTAAAGTTTACTTTGTGTATCTTATTACTAAGTCAAAAACTAGAATAGTGCTTCTTATCTGTTAAGTTCTGATGTTAGTAAATCTGATGGATGTACTAAGTGCTGATAAGCCTCACTTATCAAAGAAAAAAAAAGAAAAGTAATAAATATCAGGCACGCCTTTTAGATCTAGAGAAAAATATATGTGGAAGGGAAGACCCAAGTGCATTGCTGGTATTAAGTAATATGCATTAGAAAGCAAAATAAAATTTTCTTGGTGGCTTTTCACATTCATCTGATACTGGAGAAATACTCTGATAATAGCATAAATTTGATAATCAGTTGTGACTCAGTTACACTGAGAAGCCACTGTAAAAAAGGAGTTTCAAAAGATGCATAAAATGAGCACAAATAGTTGGAGGTGGACTCATGCATGAACTCATTCCATAGTAGACTTTGGAATAATGACAGATTTTGAGCAAAGTTCTTAGTTATGCCTTATTTCTAAGATGTACTGAAGTGAATCAGACTTTACTCTTTGTCTGATATTTAGCTTATTGCACACACATACACTCCATATGATAAGATGATTATTTTCGTTTTTTCGAATTTTTTTTAAATGAAAATTATTGTGGTGATAAATGTTGTTTTAGATGAACAATTTAAGTGTCAGTTGCATAAATTCTGAGGACAATTTCTGATGGAAGTTCTGATGATTAAGTTCTGATGTACCCATATCAGTATTTGTGTGAAGAATAACAGGAATAACATCACTTTTCGAGTTAAGGAGCCATATTCTTATGACTTTTAAATCCTGATATTAATCAAGTTCTGATGCTGGCGTGGCAGTATTTATTTACTTGGTTTATTTTTGGTCATTACTTGAACGGTCCATATTTTCTCAGAATATTGGTTTATGAGAGTTAAAACAGTAATATCATTTGTTTAGTGGGAACAGTTTTTTATAAAAACTGAACGATGTAATTATTACTTATTTACCGTGCCCATTAACTTTTGTCTTAACTGCTGCATGCCTGACAGGTGTAAAGGTCTGTTCCACTTCTTATTAACTGCTGTCACGTGGGGTGTCTAAGTAAAAGAGATAAAAGATTTTTCAAATCTTTTATTTTCATTTTTATTCTACTCTCTCTTTTCTTATTCTCTCTCACATTTTCTGACTGTTTTCTTTACAGACATTTTCTCAAACACCTTACAGGCACTCTAACTTCTCACTTATTTCTGATGGCGCCCAAGGATTTAATTGTTGATGGAGCCAAGTTTGTCCCAAATAATTTTGCTGCAATCCTAACCAAGGCTGAAGCTCCATCATATTTGCACTTTGTGCAAGATTTATTAGCTCATAGTGAGATTGGGTATGCTTTGACCCAACCTCAAACTATTTCAAGCCAACAAGTGCTGACATTTTGGAGAACTGGGCTTTTTGATGATAGTGGTGCTACTGGTACTCCAAGCATCATTTTCACATCAGGAGATGTCGAGCATGTGGTTACTCCTAGAGCAGTTCGTAAAGCTCTCCACTTACCCTGAAGGTTGCACATTCTCAACAGTGGCGGATCCTGTTTTACAGCAACGCATGGCCAGTTTGGGCTATGAGAAAAGTTTGGGATAAGCTGGGTCAACTGAAAAGAGCAAATATCAAAAAGGAATGGAGCTTTTTCTTTGATTGTAATCACTAAGGAATTCGCCAATAAATGCTCCAACTTTGATGCTATTTCCCATCATGAGTAAGCAAATCGGGTATGGCCCTTATTCATCAAACTCATTTTGATTTTGTAAGTGCTG